>NC_090931.1:784805530-785117718 GCF_040938575.1 Ambystoma mexicanum
AAAGTGGATCTGATTCAGAAGAACCACCCTCAAAATTCATACCAATAAAACTAAAATGTGTGAAAAAAACAGCGAAAGTATTTACAACAATGGAGGAGAAAAGAGCGAACATTTTCAACACCAGCAAAAAATAGCAAAGTGATGGAGAAGTATCACTACAAAACTGAGAGCTCAACTAGAAAGTCTCCTTCAGATAAAAAAACTGGGGACTTTAGCACAAATCGTCTCCTAATTGAGAACTTTCATTGAAGAAAGGAGGAAATTGTGTTAAACAGAGCCAATATCCCACGCTTGTTGCACTGCATCCCCACACTTAGAAAGATCATTTCTAACGATCTTCAACTGATTGAATTTCCGGAAGACAGACTAGACAAAGCGATAATCTATGTTGCCTCTGAAGATATCATGTCTGAGATCATGAGAGCAGCAGGGACGTTCCAGTCTACGGGCTTTGAGCTATTGGATTACGACAATGAGGAAGAACGAGACAATAGTTCAGTCGATTATACATACAAGACCTCCATCACTCCAGATGGCAACAGATATAACAAACGCAATATAGACCAAGGCCATAGAAGGAGTTTGAACGATGAACGAACCCGCCCGATTAACTTTGGTCATTTAACAAGAACTGTAGTCAACAGCACTTATAAACTCACGACAAAGGGGCGGCTCCAACAAAGAGAGGCGAGAACTGAAAACTGGTCATGGTTGGCAAGTGCGCTAGTTGGACACTCTAGCTCATAGCACAAAGAAGAGACAGTGTTTTATCAATCGCATATTCAAAGGAAAGCATTCTCTCTTGCATTATGGAACACACACAGTCTTTCCCATCTTTTCAGCGAGGGAAACACAATATTTGAACTCTTTGAAATCATATGTCTACAAGAGACGTGGTTGTGTGAAGTACCCCTGCTGGAAGGATTTGTGATGTTTATTAATCCTGCAATAAAAGTAAACAAAGGTTGCCCAATGGCAGGCCTACTGATCGCCTTCGAAAAGAACAAATTCTCAAGTAATTGAGGAATTCTGTCCGTCTCCATGGATTCAAGCCTTATTGATCTCAACTGGCCCTAGAATCCCTATCCAGATTGGATAAATGTGCCTCTCTTTAATCTTTACCGGAGTCAGTTAGGGCCTGTAATATGTGGAGACTTTAATATGCATTGTTTGGACAAAGATGCTAAACTATTAGAAAATTGTCACATTAATTCCTTAAAACAAGTGGACAGAGGGTTCTTATGGAGAGAGGTGATGGCGGAAAGAAATATCTTCATGGCCAATGGCAACATGTAGGAAGATATTCCAGCAAAAGCAACGTGTAACAGAGGGAAGGATCATCAAATTCAGGATTACCTATTTGCATCAGAAATAACTTTTACAAGTCTATTAGATTTCTCAATTCGGCCAACAGATAAGTGACCATGAGATCCTCACAACCGCATTGGGAGATTGGTCCTATATTGCACATAACACAACTATGGACTTATATGTGCAACCGGGACACAATAGATGAGTATCAATAAGGAAAACCAGTCCAATAAAACAGGGAGTAACATGCTAGAGGCCTTTAAAGAAGTTGATGGGCGTTTTCCAAAGGCCTGCTTTAAGAAGGTTCATACTTTCAATGTTGAAATTCTGAGGAAGAAAAAGGCTCTAAGGAGTGATTTGATGAAAGCAAGAAAGGAGGGGGGTGACTCCTCAGTCATAAATAACCTGAAAACTTGTTACAAGAACTGGATGAAAAATCATAGATGGTTGATGCACCAAATGGATTCGGAGGAGATGCTCCGATTAATTGGATCTAAAAATACATCAGGTATTTGGAAAATATTAAACAACTTAAATACACCGCAAAACTCAATGCTGCTGAACGGAGTATAAGCAGCAATGTGGCAGACCCATTTCTAAGCACTCTTCAAGTTCAAAGAGGTAATCAGGGCTGAGGAATGCCTTAATAACTCCGCCTGGTCATTCTCAACAGAAAAAATGGACATCTAGACCTTGATTTTAACAGCAAGCAATTCAAGAGCCCCGGGGCCAGATGGCCTGACAAACTGCCAGCTGAAGGAAGACCCTGAAGGGTGGTCGTAAATAATGTATGAGCAATTTGAAGTGATTAAAAGAACAAAGAAAATACCCCCTTCTTGGTGCTCGTTGGTAGTGGTACCAATCTTCAAGAGGGGTGATAGGTCTGATCCATCTAACTACAGACCTATCACCCTTCTTGATGTGA
Source organism: Ambystoma mexicanum (assembly GCF_040938575.1). Taxonomy (NCBI): domain Eukaryota; kingdom Metazoa; phylum Chordata; class Amphibia; order Caudata; family Ambystomatidae; genus Ambystoma; species Ambystoma mexicanum. The sequence continues at coordinate 784,807,767 of NC_090931.1, forward strand.
CAGGTAACATTTTTAGTGCCCTTATCTTAAGAGCCCTTAACAACTGGAGATATTCAACAGGTCATTACGATGAATGGCAATCAAAATTTGAGAAGGGATTGGGGACTGCTCCAAACCTATTCCTGATCAACTACATTAAGATCACTGTCAAATCAAGCTCGAAGAAGGTACATCAGCCTCAATAGACATTTCTTAGGCCTTCATTGTAATTGAGAGACCTAAACATTGGGAAGAGTTGCAGAAATGGGACTGTCCGTTGGACCTACAAGAAGCTTTAAGGGCATTACATTCAAACACCAGCATGCGGGTCAAGTTGGTCAAAGGAGGAAATTATACCGATCCAATACCCACTACAAAAGGCCTAAAACAAGGGTGCAGATTGGCACATATTGTCTTTAATTAGTTCATCTCGGACATTCCATCGGCCTTTGAAAACATTAGATCATTTCCACCGAGATTGGCCGGCACAGCTGTGGGTCATCTGCTTTACGCAAATGATCTCACTCTGCTTGATCAAACAAAAATGGGCCTGCAATGACAGCTGGATGAACGTGTCAAAGTCAAGAATTCTTACTTTTGTGGGAAAAACAGAAGAAAAAAAAACATCGGGTAAGTAGAAATGGTTTTTCAGGGGAGAAATCATACCCAAAGTCACAAGCGTGGTCTACCTTGGGATTACGATCAGCAATAACAAAATGGAAGCACCTAAGGAATTTAGCCTTACATTAAAGATGAGAAATCTAACTTCGCAGCGGAGAATTATTCTGAGAAATACTGTAAGTTTACCCTGCAACCAATAATATACTTCTAAAACATCAAGATTGTTCCTATTATAACCTATGGTTCCGAATCCACTCTGATATCCAAGGATCTTTGGCCTAAGCTAGAGGGGGTATAGTGGTGAAAGTTACTGGCTCTCCGTGCAAGCACCCCTATCGATCTTATACGAGAAGAGTTGGCACTGTCTTCCTTTCTTGCAATAGTCCAATAGAAAACTCTTGCCTTCTTTCGGAAATGTCTGTTAAATAACTCGAAAGGAGGCTTTAAATTACTAAATCAAGTCTTATGTGAAGAATCTGAACACAACTTGATCATCTGGAAAAATAATTGTTTATCCATCCTAGCAGAAGTGAACGTCTCAGTAGATGTATTAAAAACTAATCCTATAATAGTCAAATGCAAACTTTTAGATTTGAATTGGATATACACAAGGGAAGATGGAAGCACTCTCAGATTGTATGGCCACAAATATACAGCTCCTAGTAACAGAGGGAAAACGCGACAATACTTGAAAAAATGTCCATGCAGACAACGGAGAATGGAATTTATGAGACTTCGAATGCACTTAATGCCGACGAAAGAAATCCTAGAAGTTAGGAAAATCAAGACTTTGAGGGATCTCGCATGCAGGTGGTGCGATGAGCAAAAGGAGTCCCTGCACCATTTGATCATGCGATGTCCAGGCCTCAACATTAAGAGAAATAGATGGATGGGCAGATTTATGGGAAAATTCACAACTACTTCTTCGGACCAATGGTGGTCTGAGATCTTAGAAGGCAGTAATATTGCATTGGTGCTAGCAGTACTTGGATTTTTGAAAGACATTTTCTCAAACTCAGATCACGTTGATGAGCTCACTTAGGCATGTAAGATTGATCTGGTGCTGAAATAGAAGCCCTGGTTTGGTTACCTTCTTCGTCACCTAGTTCCATGGATGTTTGTTTCTCTTTTCTTAATGAATTTGTTATTTTTTTATATGGACTACAAAGAAATGTCTTAAAGTGGGCCAGGGAATGAAAATGATAATGTGAAATTTATTTTCTTCAGTTTATTTGCTTTGGTTTCTTTTAATTGCTGTATAAGCTTAAGGTTTTTATAATTGTAAAACCAACTGCTTAATAAAAACAAACATAGCATCAAGCAATTGTACCCACTTTTTATTTTTCCTTTTGTTCACTGATCTCTTCTTGTACTGAAGAGGATATGGATTTTATCAATTATCTGCCAATGTATATTTCTGTATGTCTACATTTGTACTGTTATCAATCATTACTTTCATACTGTGCAACTTAAGTTTTGTATTATCATGTAATGCGCCCAGATACCCCTGAGTCAGGAGCGCCATATAAATAATAAACAGACAAACCAACTGTGATCGCAGTCTTCTTTATGGAAAGTATGACTACACCGAGGGACGTTGGCAGTGTTGCCTAGTGATTATCCATGGGTAGGGATTTTAATATCACAGGTGAATGGTATTGCTTTTTCTATAGACTAATTTATCCCAAGCATATTCATTTGCCTTTTACCTGTTACCAGCATTATGTGAACTCTAATGTCAGCACCATACTACACAACCCAAGGAGAACAGGTATACTAGGTTTATTGATGTTGTGTTTTTCAGGTGGAATTATAACCAAGGCTAGTGTTTGCCATCATAGTTGTCTGTGTATGACAATTGTAATGTATAGGGCCATGCCCTGTGCTTGTATCGATATTCTTCATGTATATTAAAGTGCAAGTTATTCCTTTTACATCAGTATGAGAATATGAGGCAGAGTATTGATTCAGGACCACATAACACCACACAAGAAGCACAGGTGTGACATTATGACATACTTGTTATGTTTCTTATTCTTTTCGAACTTTTCTGTTCACAAGAATTTAAATGTGTATGAATGCATAATTTGCAGTTGATTGTGAATTTCTTTTGAAAAATCGGAGGAAAAATATCACAGAAGTAAATTTACAATTTAGTGTTATGTATACATAGAAAAAGTACATTGTTTGTGTACCTTTGCATTACTGTCATCATACTGTTGTAGCATGAGACAACACATGCAAAGATCAGTATTTATTACCCAATGCATAATAAAAACAAGGGTGTATGTAGGAGTGATGAAACTCTAATACCCTGTCTCTTTTGTAGATTAGCTTTTAAGACGCCACAAAAGAAAAACTTATTAGTCGTCCACAGAGTGTTAAAAGGAAGCTTTACAATCACGATTGGTTCATTAGCATCAAATCGTTGAGTGGCTACATGCAACATAAAGAATATGCCTCTTTTATCTACAAAAGGGAACACCTGAGCCCCTATGTATTGTGTTTCCCCTGTAATCATGCATTGGCACTTTACATGCAATTTAAATGTAACCATTTCACAACTAGAGAACGAACAACACATTGGGCCGGACCAAAGGTTCAAGGAGACACTTTGTGTTGTTGATTTTGCTATAGTTCTCATCAACTGGAAACTCTGAGACACCTAGTAACCAGTTGTCCCCACTTTGAACCCATTAGGCTCAGTACATTCGGGCGTGACAACCTTGGAAAATCTGAGTTCTCCAGGCATTATTTTGGGTTGCGACTCAGGTGGGGTGAAAATGAAATTTTGATTATAGCCCTCACTCGCTTTTTAGCTATTATTAATGTACAACTGCAATAGGTTACTGTCAATTTCTAGGACTTGAATAATGGACTATGTAAAGCTTATTTTTATTTATTGACCTTTTGTATTTGTGATTTTTTTTGCATTTCATGTGTATTTGTTGTATTCATATTATAAGATGTTTTTGGATTAACCAAATGCAAATAAAAACGTGTAGAAACAGATGTGCTCTAAATAAAGGCTCTAAATTGCTATCTTTGGACAAAACCCTCCATGCTTAAAATATTTTGCATCCCTTCAAATAGAGGCCTAAGAAACGATGGTGACTTCAGAAGAACTGTGGTTGCAGGTACCTGAACCACGACCCAATAATGGTTTTCATAATGGATGCCCATGTGCAGTGGGTGGACTTTGAGTTGAACACCATGGTTGAGTCATGGAAAGTAATGAAGAATCATTGCTACTCCACACTACGTTCTCCTCGGGCCCCACCATCAAGAGAAGAGGTAACAACATTCCACGTTGATTAAATCATGCAATCAACACCATTGAAAGGGTACGTGCAAGATTCTGGGGCTTTTTTCCCTGTTTCGGTATTTGAATCTCAACCGCCCGATTTATCCCTGTTGCAAACCACTGAACAACCTCAGGATTAACTGTAGACAAAGACATTGACTATGTGGGTGCAGACCTTGTGAGGTGACTGGTTAACTGTTTACAGCAAGTGTGGAGGAAATAACCACCACCTTTGAAGCAAAAGAAACTGAAATGCCGAGCAAGTGGCTTTATGAGAGCCAAAATACACAGTATTTGACTGCTGCCTGCTCGACATTTTTAAGATGCTGAAATGAAACACATTGATATGGAGTAGCAGTTATGGCAAACCTTCAATACATTTTAAAAGAAAAGTAATTGGAACAAACCCACCCAATCAATGCTTTGGAATGTTCCACCAGGAAATGTGCTGAGATTTTGCACACTGTAGTTTCATACCTCCACTTTTACAATAATTCCATGCTTTAGTACATTTTTCAGACCGGAATTACTTTAGAAAACCTCTTACTGTAAATACCAGCAAAATTACTTTTTCCCTACAATACATGATGCATGTAATCAAGGGCAGGTAGCACTGTACTCTTCTCTTGCTGGCAAAAAGCTTTGGCTGGCAGGTGATAGACAGTGGGACAGTCCAGGATTTTCCTTTATGTTTTTTGCTTACTACCTCCAGGACATGGGCACTAAAACATAGTAAACTCTGTGGTGTACAGGTGACTGAATATACATCCTCTGTTGCAATGTAGTAGCATAGTTTTATGAAATCCATTGAACTTCTTAAATCAATGGATTGCAAATCAAAGTAATAGCCACAAACAGACATGTGGGCATTGCCAAAGTCATGCAAGAGAGGTTCTCGCAGATCAGACATCAGTTCGACATTTGCCATGTGTCAAAGTCTGTTGCCAAGAAAATCAATGCAGCAGGAAACATGGGGCTGCTAAGAACTACTGAACTACTGAAACGGTTGCAGTCAATAAGTAATCATCTGTGGTTAAGTTCTAGAAACTGTTAATGATCAGTGGACATGATGCCGGAAAAATGGCAATCACTTATCCACCAATCTGCTAACAAACATTCATGGAGGGCAAACACACACTATCATGCGTGTGAACATTCTGCTCCGAGTGAGAAATAGAAGCAGAGGAAAGTGGCTGGATCCTAGGTTACCTCCTTATACAGCCTTTGTAAAGAAAGTGTACGTCAAAGGACTCCCAAGATATATGTAGGAACTCACAGAACTTTGCCACGTGGGTACTTTGCGGATTTCCACATGTGTCTCAAATACAGGCCCAAAATGTAGCATTTCCGTACAGACAGTATGGATGCTCGTACATGGTTGGCTGTGCTTGCTCATAATAAGAACATTGGTAGGCAACAAGCTAGAACTGCTGGTGTTGGAAGCAAATTGCATTACAGGTTGGCCTTCGCAATTGAAAAAAGGACTGGGTCACCAAGCCTGTCTTTGAGCAAATGGACTATGTGTTTGTGAGATCTCTCTCTTTGACTGTCTTGGCGATGGAAATACAAAGACCTAAGAACAGGCTTTCTTCCATGAGCAGACTCTAAAAAATGAGCTCCCATACAATTTCCTTCCAGGTCAGCCAATGTAGCCAAACTAACCATCAGATTTAAATAAAATAGTGTTATGGTCCTCAAAAATATTTGATATTGTAACAATGTCCCTGGGGGTGGTGAGAATGTGTCCTGAGTCTTAGTGGGGCTTCTTGCTGGAGACCTATGGTGAGCCTATGCTCTTTTCCATGGTCCCCGCTCCATCTCCTGCTTCCGTACCTGGTGCGTGCGGCTCGCATGGAGTCTCCCGAGATCGCGCGGTTGCGAGCGCTCTCAAGGCTATGGCTCTGCATACCTCCCTTTCTTAAGCAGCATGGTCCTACCCCATCTCAAAGTCCTAGTATTTTGCAGGTCTTCTTCTCTCACGTTGGGGCCGCCTCTCACACAGCAGCAGAGGGAACAGCCTGGTTTCAGTTCCTTTCGCCCTGTCCTGGGCTTGTGGCATTACAACCTCTTCACTTGATGGTTCCCTCTCCTCTTGTACGCTTTCACCAAGATTGTTCTCCCCTAGTGAGTCTTCTCGCTACAATTCTTGTTCGTGGGCTGTTTTTGGTTCTCCTGCATTGGCTTCCACCTCAGATAATTCCTTCGCTTCCAGAGTCCGCCTTCTAAATATGGCAACTATTTCTGGATTCCATTTTCTTTGACCTCTGGTATGTGGTTGGTTCCCTTGCTAACCACTTCCACTCATGGGCTGTACTTGGATCCCGCCACTTCATCCTTGTGGGGCAGCTTTATCTTCACAGGATCCCCTTTATTAACTTCTGTTCTCACGGTCGCCCTGCAGACATCACTGAGGGCCTTCATCTGATCTTTGTGTTTCTGAATCTTCCTCACCAACTCATTCATGTCGATTGGGTCGTCTTGACTCACTCTTCATAGCCACTAGTGTAGATGCAGCCCTCCTCTCATCCTCTCACTCAGCATCTGAAATGGTGACACATTGGTGACAGGGTTTGAGGTCAGTCGATGTGCTGCTATGGCTTCTCTGGCTGTTCTGTAAGGGTCAATTCTTGAGGCTGCTGCCAATTACAGAGCCATCTTGATAAATCTATTAGCTCTTTTCACAAGTCAGTTGGCTTGTGGATGGTAAAGGCTTGCTTTGATCTGCTTGATATTATGCTTTTGGAGGAATTACTCAGTTTCTCTGGACACAAGCTGGACACCATTGTCTGTGACCAACTCCTTGGGCAGGCCTTCTCTTTGAAAAATAGTATTGAGTACCTCTATGACGGTTGAGTTTGTAATATTGGGTTCAAATTCCACTTGAACCCATTTGGATAGGTAGTCCACCACTACTATGCTGCACTTGTGATCAGGTAACATGACATCCAACGGTCCTATAAAATCTACCTCCACTTTTGCCACACACCATCAGGAGTCTCTGTGGGAATCAATGGGGCTTGGAGGGTTTTGAGCCTCTTGTCGCTGTGCAAGCACTCATTACACCTTTCCACCATAGTCCTTATGTCGTGGTCCATGCACGGCCACCAGTACGATTCTCGTACTCTGCATATGGTCATGTTGCTGCCTAGGTGGCCTGCATGCTCTATGCACAGAATTATCTTGTGTATTCAGGGGGTATGATCTGATCTCTTCTCATTAGCAACCCATCAGCTTCTTATATATCATCACTCACTTTCCAATAGGGTGTCATGCCTTCGGGTATGGTTCTTTCTTTAGGCCAGCCTTCTCGGGCCCATTCAGTAATATTCTTATGTACAATGTCTTTAGCTGATTCTTCTCTCCAATGGCTCTCATTCATCTCTAGGAACTCACTACTCCTCAGGTCATTTACTGATGCTACAATGCAATAGGCATGACATGCAGTCGGCTTGTGCATTCCTCCACCCTGGTATGTGCCTTATTTCATACGTACAATCCTACAACTTGGCTGCTATCCTCGCCAAACGCAGAGTGGCAGTCTTGGTACCTTCTGGGCTAAACATATGAATTAGGGGATTGTGGTCAGTGACCAGCTGAAACTTTGTTCCCCATACGTATGACTGGAAATACTCCACCTCCCAGGCACAGACGAGCATCTCCTTCTCCACTGTAGAGTAGTTTTTGGCTGCGTCCGAGAGGGCTTTGGATGCAAAAGCGACAATATGCTCGGCATCTCCTTTTTTCTGCATCAACGTGGCTCCTAAACCATATGCACTGCCATCTGTCGTTATGTAGGTGTCCCATTCGGGGTTGAAGGGCCTTAGGCACAGGGTGTTCACGATTCTTCGCTTCACCTCATCAAATGCTTCTTTATGCTTTGGGCCCCACTCGTACTCTGCACCTTTCCTCAGCAATTCTCGTACTGGAGCTGTGGTCTGAGAATTGAGGTTCAAAATTTGCATGGTAATCTGCTAGTCCGAGGAATGAGCGTAGTTCATCTCTTGTCTCTGGTGCGGGGGCTTGTACTATGGCCTGAAGAATATTATTTTTAGGGCTGACACTGTACTTTGTTATTTTGTACCCCAGGTATTCTACTTCTTCAGCCCCTATGACACACTTCCCGTATCTGTACACCGGCTTCTCGAAGTTTCTCCAAGACTTTCCTCAGTGTCCCGTCATGTGTCTCTGTGTCGCCAGCATAGATGAGAATGTCATCCTCGCAAAAGAGAGCCCATTATCCTCTGGAAAGCAGAGGTTGCTGACAATTCAAATGGCATCTGTGTGTACTGGTAGGTGGCAAATGGTGTAATGAATGCTGTCAGCGGTCGTGACTCTTTGTGGAGGCTGATTTGGTGATATGCATCACGCATGTCTAACTTGGAAAAATATTTGGCTTCCTTCATCATAAGGATTAGTTTGTTTATGCTGGGCCGCAGGTAGCTGTCGGTTATCACCTTAAGATTTAAGCTGCGCAGGTCGATGCACACGCAGATATCGTTGGAGCGTTGCTTTTTGATCAATACCACAGGGCTGAGCCGTTCTGAGGATTCGACACTCTCGATGGTACCTTCTTTGATCATCTTCGTGAACTGATTCTGTAATGCTCCTCTTGCTGTGGCTAGAACAGGCCTCACTTTGTGCTTGACTGAGACGGTTTTGGCTCTCAGTCTGATTTTGTGTAGATAGTTTTTTATCTTCCCTGGAGACTCTGAAAAGAGTGTTGGGAACATGTCTCTTAGGGCTAACACACCTCTTGTTACAATTGATAGCACCTAACCGTCAGTGCTGGGGTCCAATCTTATGCTTAGTTTGTGCTGGTCATCCCAGCGCAATACTGCCGGGCTGTGTTCGGAGAAGTAGAATCTGGTGCTGATTCGCCGTCCTTTGAATTCAATTCATGCATTGGCTGGCGTATGCCAACAATTCTACTGACTCTCCTCCAAACACTGTGGGTCTCTGTTTGTTCCTTCTCACTTTAATCTCTCTACGTCCTACCATGTCTTTGTACGTCTGAATTGGTACTATTCTGATGTCAAACACTCAATATGCCATCACCCGAGTCTCATGGCCGTCTATCTTTATAACGCAATGTGGCTTTGTTGTTCTCCCTCTGGAGCTGTTCACAATTATGACACTGGGTCTATTATCATCGGCTTCTTCATCTTCGCTCGTATATTCTTTCCCCTCAATTTATGCAATTTTCTTTCCTTTCCATCTGCAAGCTATGGCGATATGGCTGAACTTCCTGTAGTTTGACAAATCCTTGTTCCTCGTGGGGCATTCTTGGACATTGGCTAAGTGACACTTCAATAGCTCTTTCCTCCTCCCTCCTTTCTCTTCACCAATGTCCGGCCTGGGTTTGTCCCATTGTCCTCTCCATTGTACTGTGTGTAGATCAGCAGTTGCTCATGCACCCGCCATTTCGCTGCGCCTGTTAGTACTGTCTTCTTTTGCTCTGGCAATTTGAAGAAGTTTATTTCTTTTTCTATGATGAACTTGTCTTGTACCTTCCTGCAATTAGTGTGCAGCATCAGCAGGTCACAAATGATGTCTTCAGCGTTGCCGCCAAAACTGCACAGCGCATCCAGCGCATGCATGCTAGTGACGTCGTCGACTGGTTCTGTACTCTCCTGCTTCCTTGTATAGAATTTCTGACGGTGTAACAGCCTTTTCTCTAGTGGCAAACCTTTTTGCTATCCTGCGCACAGCTTCTTTGAATGCGTAATCGTCATCCCAATCCCCATCTGCCTGCCCAGGCTTCAGGCCCATGAAAATCCTTTGCCCTTCAACTCCGATCACATTCAGTAGCATCACCTTCTTCCTCCGAGCTGCGTAACCTCGACTGACCACTGCTTCCAAATATGTATTGAACAAAGGCTCCCTTTGCGGCCACGGGATTGCTGGCTTACCTGGGGATTGTAGGAAACGGTGGCGGCGGCGTCACTCCTTGCATGGGGAGGTCGCTTTGGTATGTCGCCGATCCTCGTCACCAAATATGTAGTGGCCTTCAATGAAAAACTGCACATCTGGAAGTATGAAGTATTTAATATGTTAGGTAACTCAGATATAATATGCAGTAGTAAGTGAGCACAATTTAATAAGGACATCAATGTCTTGCAATAAGCCACTTCTGTAGGGTACTCTCACTGAGGGTGGGGGGTGAGAATGTGTCCTGAGTCTTAGTGGGGCTTCTTGCCGGTGAGCCTCCGCCTTTGTCTGTGGTGCCAGCTTTGGCTCCCGCTTTCCTGCATGGCGGGTTAGTCACGCATGGAGTTTCACGAGATTGCGCGGTTGCGAGAGCTCGCGATGCTACAGCTCTACAAAGCCCTTATGTGCTGCTGCATATGCCATGGATAGATCCAGGCCCCTTTATCTTCCACTTCAGGTCATTTCACAAGCTCCTACTTTTCTCTGGTGAGTAGGGGACATTAGCAATTGCATTCCCCCATGGACGGTCTCTCTCCCAAATTGTCTGCTTCTTAAAGAATATTATGATGGACATACAGTGGCCAAATTCTCTAACCTCCTCATCCAGTGTTTGGAGTTTTTTTGCTCTGAGAACTTTCATTTACTCTTTTGACCGCCTTGACTACTATCTTCAGATGATGACGTTGCTCCCACACACAGGGCATTCGGGACATTTTGATAAAAAACTGAGTTGCTGCCTTTAAAATAGCTATTATGATGGGACTAAAGAATTGTGGTAACATAGTTGATAAAATGAGACAAAAATCACATTTAACTGATTTTTACTGCAGTATCTTAATTTATTACCAAGCCTGAGGCGGGAAGATCATAATTGCTCCATTTGCAAATTGACTCAAGTGTTAGCAGTTTGCAATATCGGCAGTGCGGCCTACCTGCACTTTTTTTTGGTCTTTCTTCTGTGGATGCAGCTGCAGGACCCCCTCCCAATCCCTGGGTGTAAACTTACATTAACACCAGCCACCGCGAAGTGGGCTGCAAAGTGTGTACTCAAGTGTTAGCAGTCTGCAGTCTGCGTGCGAATGGGTAAATACTTTAACTTGATATCAGCGACAAAATAAAGGCACTTTGGAACTTGCATGCCATTGAGGGTTGGGACGAGGCAGTTGGCTAGAGACTGCGGGGTGGCGGCCCCTTTGATGTGGGAACTCCCGGCCTTCTTATACCTACCTCCAAGTATCGTGGGGGCTTGCGTGCTGAGGGGGGGCATCCTCTGGCCTCATTTTACTGATAGACTGCTTGACAAATACATTGCGAACAATAATGCACTCCAGAGTTTTTGGAGGTTGAACGAGGGCCAGGTGACCTGATGACCCACAGCCTTTCAGCCAGCTCATAACGGAATGTGCGCTTCTATTGCCAGCTTTTAAATGTAAATTGGGACTTTTTCAAATGGCGACTGCGGGCATGGTGCCTTTGAGCCGTCCGATTATCGAATTATCTGCTGCTTTGGAGCTGGCCAGTTGTTCAATAACTTGGGACTCGTAGACCTTACTTGCGCTGCACACCATCTCTTTTTTTTTAACGTGGTGTTTTCCAGACTTGCGATCTTTCAGCTCTATTCTTCACTCTGTGGATGCATTTACAGAGTGGGAAACCCATTGTGAACACGAGCCATTCTTTCCCATATATAACTGATGAGGAAATGTTGAAAGCGGTTAATCTACCCTTACCGCCGTATCCCAAAGTGTCACAGATAAATGAGCTTACAAAGTAGCAAGGCACGGACTACGCCCCGAAGTGCCTATAAGGGTCCTAACTAAGAACCAAAGACCTGGGAAGCACTTTAATAACAACTTTGTTCCCTAATGATTCACTTCCTAAGCCAATAGAACAATCAAATACTACATTTTTTTCTTTATTTTGGTTGGCTAACTTAACCTTTCAAAACTAATTTTTACATAAAACTTCAAATTACAAATCGCATCACATCACAACGACAACTTAAAAAGGAGAAAAAATAGGAGAAAAAAAACAAAGAAAACAAATAAAAGATAAGAAAAGCCACAAGAAAAAAGGCAATAAATACAAAAATCAATACAACAGAATACTTAAACTCAATTCAAACGTGAAACCACACACAAAATAAAACCTAGGCATGTGTAACAACTAATAACCCAGAATAAAATCCAAATCCTTAAGAAGCTACATGATACTTCTAGGTACAATTGATTAACTTGATCGCTAAATGATCAGTCTATAGACAGTACTGTGCTTAAAAAATTGCATAGTGGCTATTCTTAGTGAAATTTTAGGAGTAGCAAATAATTCCATAGTTCCTCATCTGAACGCATTAAATGATGTGTTTTGAGTTAATTTGTGGAGGACAATTTTCCTTTGTTTTCTCAAGGCAACCCACACAATTAATATGTGTTTTAATGTCTCTTCCATTCCATCAATTTTACAAAACTGACAATACAAAGCATCAGCATGGATTAGACCCCTTCTTAATAATATTTAATTAGTTGGCCATAAATTCATGCAAAATCTTAGGATTTGACTTCTAAGTGTACATGACGGACACTTCAGTGAATAGTCAGCTGTTTGCCGAAATGTTTTATGACCAAAGGATGATCTGTCGAAGTCTCATAGCAATAAGCATTTCTGTTGGGTATAATGCCAATCTAGTTGATATAATTTGAGCTTCGCTTTAGATGGATTATTGAGCAGAAGGTCTAGCGAGATGTTCGCTTCAGACAGATCAGAGAAGACACTAGCTCTCCAATTTGCTGGAAAAGAGTGTGGTGACAGCAAAAGGTGGTTTGACAATATTGTAAGCAAATTATTTGCAGCAAGATCCAATAAACATTTGTGAAAAAGACAACATCTCTTCCAGGACACTTGGATGTGGATTGAGAGAATGCCCAACTCAAACCGCAAGAGAGCATTAGGCATCGAGTTGGGGAGTTTGAGTACTTTTTTCCAAAATTGGGCTTCTACTCTATCCCAATACAATGGCTTTTGTGTTGGGCATGTCTCAGCCCCATAGGTGATGATAGGGATTACCTTCTGTTGAAAAAAGGTTAGAACATGAGCACAAGAAAATTTACCAAACTTGGCCTGGAGGACTTTGGCCTGACATATTAAGGTGGAGAGTTTGCCAGTTATGCTACATTTGTGAGGGTTATTTGCAAGAGAGTTACTAAACATAACACCAAGATATTTATAGTAATTGACTAAAACCAGTTTTTGGTTCTGGAGGAACCACTCATAATGTTTTGTTTGTTTCAATTTACTCTTTCCCAATTCCATGACTTGGGTTTTCTCCAAGTTGAGTGTTAAATGTTAAATTATTTTTGGTAACAAAGATTTCTAGTTGGTTAAGTAGAGTCTGTAATACACTTGGCGTTTGTGAAAAGAGAACCAGGTCATCTGCATAGAGAAGCCATGCGATGACCTGGTTACCAAGCTTTGGCGCATCATTTATTATCTTCAAAAATTCAACTCCCAAATCAATAACAAATAAATTAAACAGAGTTGAGGCTAGAATGCAGCCCTGTTTAAGGCCACGTTTGATATGGATTATTTCTGATCATAGCCCACTCAAGTTCAATTTGACCTGCCTTGTGGTATTTGTATGAAGCAGATTTATAAGTGAAATAAGAGGTGGGCAGCCAAAACTCAACAATTTGTTGAATAGTAATTGGCGGTCCACAGAGTCAAACGCGACTCGAAAGTCTACAAAGGCCAAGTATAGAGGTTGCCGTCTTGTCACATAGGCTGCTTTAATAGCATTAAGCGTGGTGATATTAATAGCAGTGCCAAGGCCCGCAACAAAGCCAGTTTGAAAGGGATCTCGACGATTTTCACTAGTAGCCCAAATGTTAAGATCTCTCAGAATGATACGGCTAAAAATCTTCCCAGGTGCATCAAGAAGTGCTATGGGGCGATAACTGGCCAGATTCGGGCGATCGCCTTTTTTATAAATTGGCACTATTACAGCTTGGCACCAGGATGTTGGAATGCATTGTTTCGTTTGAATGGAGACAAAGATGGTATATAGGATATTTGCCCACAATTCAGGGTGCTGTTTTAGAACAAAGTTTGAGAGACCGTCCGGTCCAGGAGCTCTGGAAGAGCTGGCCTTGTTTATGTAAAATAACACATCTTCTTGATCAAAGTTGAGAAAGAAAGGAAGATTAGTTGGCCTAAACGGCATCCGATCGGAACTAGTTTGTGGGAGATCATAGATATTTGTAAAATATTCCACCCAGCTTTTTTTCCGATACACCGTTAGTTTGGGAAGATAACTGAGAGCACGTTGTGGCCAAATTAATTAACTTCCAGATCGGAGAGGTGTTTTTACCCTGAATTGTGTGCAGCCACCGCTCACCATCCCTTTGATACATTTCCGCCTTGTGAGCATGTATCCAATTCTTATAATCAGTCTTCAACTTTCATAATGACGACTCGCGATAGTGTGCTGGAAGAAGCAGAGTCTACGAAAAAGGGACTTCCTGAGTCTAATAGATTGATCGAAGGCATGGGTTGGACAAGCATTATTGGATATCTTGCCACTAGATATGCCAGGGGATGCAAATAAATGTATTTTATCATAATATTCCGGTGGGTCAAACCCCTTCTCTAGGAGGAGATGATAGTCCTTCACTAGGTCATGATTAAATGCTTCCAAGGCAAGGTTGGACCAATGCAGTCTATTATGCTGAGGATTTATGGTCAAAGCTCTCAACTGTTGCTGTCGGAACTGTGATTTGGCTTGAGCATGAACCATAATTTCAGCCGACAGCATCAAGTGATCACTGGATGAAGAAGGCAAGATAGTAAACTTAAGATTTGACCGAATAATGCTCTATCAACATACACATAGTCAATAGTTGCTTTATGTGAACTACTTGACCACGTATGAGAAGGAGGGATGTCACTTTCAAGAGCTCCATTCAACATAATCAAATCCCATGTTTCTACAAAATGAGACCACAAAGTGACCCGTTCAGAATTCTTTTCCTTGGATAATGCAAATGGGTGAATATTCAAATCTCCAGCAAGAATGATGTGTGCAATATTAAGATTAGCGACAGTCTCTTCCATAAGTGAATTGAGGTCCTTGAGAAAGGTAGAGGTTGAAATAACTACAGGATTCCAATAAAGATTAATGACTGCAAATTTGAGTGTTTGAATCAGAATTATAGTGCATTGCATAAAAGAATTCAGAGAGGGACAATCTACTAAACTGGTCATGGTGGAAATATTAGAAATGGTTACAAGGCCGGACATTGGTCTGCCTTTTTGACCTTTGAAATCAGGAACCAGGTGAACATGGTGATTGTCCCAAGCTGGGGTTGATAATTACCAAGTTCCTTGTAGGAGCAGTAGATCAAAATTCGTTAAAATGCAATTTGAATTATTCAGTAAGTGCTTATGACCCCTAGTATTCCAGCTCAGAAATGCGATTTTACGTGTCAGAGGGCATTGTTCATCTGATCCTAGTTATGCATTCTTACAGGAACAACAATTGGTGGGTTTCGTAATAGTCACTACACTTTCACCTGATGGACGAGATTCAGCATCGACAACTCTGTCAAGCTGTTGCGTGACCTCACTTAAGGGACTTTCACTAGTAGTGGGTGTTAGTCTAAAACTAAGGCCAAAGAGAGCAGATCTTGCAGACCAAATGGTGTTGAGGATAACACGTGTTTGTTTGTTTATTTGTTTGGTAATGCGCACCAAGCCCTTAGGTAGACGGGCGCAACAGAAACAAGAAATCTTAAAACTTAGTTACAGTACAAGGTAGCAATACATAGAGCAGTGATTGCAGTAGGAGCAAAAATACAGGTACAAGATACATTAAATACGAAGCAATGGTCTTGGTAAATCAAGGAGGCATTATCGTGAGTAACAATATATGCACACATACATATACAGATATGTATATACAACCTTACATAGTGCATGCAAATATGACAGAACATACGACCATGTGTGTATAGTTAACCAATCTACAGTGTAGTTTGAT
Source organism: Ambystoma mexicanum (assembly GCF_040938575.1). Classification (NCBI taxonomy): domain Eukaryota; kingdom Metazoa; phylum Chordata; class Amphibia; order Caudata; family Ambystomatidae; genus Ambystoma; species Ambystoma mexicanum. Next base: position 784,823,630 of record NC_090931.1, read on the forward strand.
GGAACAAAGGGTCGTGTAGGGGCTGAAAAGGTAGAAGTGTAGTTCGGCAGTTAGGTGTTGTTAGTGTGTAGCCAATTGAGTATCTTATGTCTGAATATAGGGTAGGGTTGTTCTAGTCTGAGGTCAACTGGTAATTTGTTCCAACATTGTGCCGCTTTAACAGGGAAACTGGTTCCTCCTGCTGTCGAGCGTTTGAACCTAGGAATCTCTAACATAAATGAGTTAGCAGATCTCGTAGGGCGGGTAGCTGTTCTCCTGGTAATTGTATCCATAAGGTATGGGGGTGCTAGGTTATTCAGGCATTTGGAGGTGAGGGATGCTGTTTTGAGGATAATTCTGTCCGTTATTTTAAGCCAGTTAACCTCCTTCCTGAATTCGGTAATATGCTCTCTGTAATGGATGTTCAATGCTGCCCTCAGGGTGTTATTCTGCAGTCTTTGGATTTTGTCTGTAATGTATTTGTTGGCTCCTGAGTACAGGGCATTACAGTAATGTAATCTTGACATGATAAGAACGTTGGCTAATGTGGTGCAGCTTGCTCTCGAGAGGTATGGTCTGGAAGCTCTGATGAGTTTGCAAGTGTTCGTTGTGGATGAGGCAAGGGAATTGACTTGCTTTTTAAGAGTGAGAGAGGAGTCTAAGTGGAATCCTAAAGTTTTAACTACAGACATCACCTTGATAGGGTTGTTATCAATGTTGAAGGATGTGTAGTTTGGGCTGAGTTTTTGGATATTCGCTTCAGAACCAAAGATTAGTAATTCTGTTTTTTCGTCATTCAGGCAGAGGCCATGGGATGCCATCCATGCCTGAATGAGGGTGTATATTTTGTTCACCAAGGCTGAGTCAGTCTCGAAGTTGCCCGAAAGGGGTATGAGGATCTGTGTGTCATCTGCATAATTAGTGTAGGTGACACCCAGTCTATCCAACTTGTCAAACAGAGGGTTGGTGAAGATATTATACATAGTAGGGGAGACGCAGGAACCTTGTGGGACCCCGAAGGTTATTTTAATGGGGTCGGCAGAGGCTGAAGTAGAGAAGACTCTCATGGTCTGGTTAGCTAAGAAGGATTGGACCCAAGCTATAGCATCTTTGGTGAAGTTGGCGGCAGATTGGAGGTGGTTGCACAACACTGCATGGTCCACCAAGTCGAACGCTGCCGACAATTCCAGTAGGAGTAGCAAAGCTATTTTTCCATTATCCTTTAGTTCTTCAATTTGTGTCTTAAGGTCTAACAGTGCTGTTTCAGTGCCATGGAGAGTGCAGAAGCCCAATTGTCGTGAGCCAAGTAGGTGGTTGGCTTCTAGATAGTCCTGAATTTGTATGTAAGCAGCTCTATCTAAAATTTTAAGTAGAAATGGCACAGTGGTGATGGGTCTGTAATTGGTAAGGATAGAGGGGTCCAGAGTTTGTTTTTTAAGTAATGGTACAACCCAGGATTCTTTAAGATTGGCCGGTACTGTATTAGTTTTAAATGAGGAGTTTATCAACCTGGAGAGAAAAGGGGCTAGGTCTCTAGCTGCATCCTTTATTATCTGTACTGGGCACGTGTCGCCTTTACAGTTAGAAGGTTTGAGGGAGAGTATTATTTTTTCTGTTTCAATTATGGAGATAGTCTTGAATCTAAAGGGTGTGGTTGTCCTAGTCAGCGAAGGTTGGCTAGTTTGTTGGTCAGTGAGTGGTAGTGAGGCCTTTTGTTTTGTAATTTTGCATTGTAAGGACCAGATACTTATCCAGAGACAGGATACAGTTGAGTCCTTGTCATCAAGAAATTCTACCTGCTCAAGGTCTCCTGAAGCGACATCTTCTAATTTTGGGATGTCAGAAAATAACGCCATGATGCTTTTTCTATTCATAATGAATGTTGGAAAGGAGCCACAATGACATTTTATGAATATTGAGTAAGGTTGAGGAAACTTTCTTTTCTTGATGCCTGGTGGTACTGCGGCCTCTTCTCTACCATGAGATACCTCAGAAAGAGTGTTTGAATTCTTGCCTCTACTGAGGATTTAAATGGAACACTCAGAGCTCACTCTCTGATCTAAGGAAAATAAGTGTTCAGAGTGAGAGCCATGAATAATTGATTTCATGGAAGACTTGAGAACCTTCTGTTCTAAGGTTAGTGCTACTATGCAGTCTTTGATAGAAGCTAATATGTTGTCCTGCGTATTCACTTGAGATGAAATAGTAGGAACAGGTTGCATCAATGGATGAGACACAACTGGCACCGGATGAAATTGGCGCATATAATCATCCATGGCTTTCCTAAATTCTTGTGTGTTATGCAATGGAACAAAGGAACTAATCAGAGGAGTACCCTTAGATGGTAATACTGGATAAACCTCAGAAGGTGAACCCTCGGGACCGACTTCAAATTCTTCAACGGCCTGCACCAGCGCATCCAAAGGAGAATGTGTTAAATCCACCTGGGGGTTAATAACCCCATTTATTTACAGTTTTTTTCCTTTCTTATGCCAAATTAGAATATTTTTTGGTTATAGCATTAGAGGCTAACATAGAGCATCTAGCTGTCAAGGAGTTCCCCCCTTCTCACCTGAGTCAGATCTTTCTTGGACTTCTTGGTCGATGCCTTCTTGCGGACGGATCGGGTCTTGAATAAGGCTACACGAGTCTCTTCCGACTCCAGCGTGCGTTCAAAGTTCCGGGATGCAACGATCTAAGAATCCGGGAAATTAAGAAAGTGCACTAATCAGCACACGAGTCCAGGAAGTAAGAAAGAAAGGAGAGGTACTAGGAATGGAGTTAGTAGGGACAGAATCAGGGAAGCAATACCGCGAGCTACGGAGCACACGTCTGGTCGCCACTTCCCAATAGCATTGAGATGCGCGGGGGCGTGGTCTATTAATAGAACACGCTACGTCCAACGTGTAGAGCGAGGAAGGTGTTTCACGCTGGACTGCAATGTTGGGAGTACCAGGGAGTGCAAGCCCTGTTGAGACAAGGACCAGGAAGTCCAAAAGGGGTGCGTTCTGTAGGTCATGACAGCATGCCTCCTCCGAAGACCTTCTCCAAGTTTTCTTTGGCCTCCTGTTGTACGTTGATGAGGGTTTCGATCCAGGAGTCCACAGTAGGTACCGATGTGGGATGAGGGAGAACAGAGGGTAGAACCGATGGATGGAAACCTTGGCTACAATAAAAAGGGACTGGTCTTAAGTGCTGAATGATCGGAATTGTTGTAGGCGAATTCAGCCACGGGTATCAGGAGCGACCAGTCATCCTGAACCTTGGTGGAGAAACATCGAAGATACTGTTCCAGGGTCTGATTAGCACGTTCTGTGGCCCCGTTGGTTTGGGGATGATAACCTGTTGAGAGGGCGCGTTGGATTCCCAAAATGCGACAGAGAGGTTTCCAGAATTGTGAGACGTATTGAGGTCCTCGATCAGATATGATCTTGGAAGGAAGTCCATGCAGACGGAATGTGTGTTCCAGAAAGATTCCAGCAAGTTAGGACGAGGATGGTAGCTTACACAGGGGTGTAAAATGAACCATATGAGTGAACAAGTCAATGGTAACCATGATGGTCGTGTATCCTCGGGAAGGTGGTAATTCCACAATGAAGTCTGTAGCAATGAATTCCCATGGCCTTGTTGGCAGTGTAGGTTGCAGTAGAAGACCCGCCGGTCTCTTGTTATCATGTTTATTTTGACTACAGATAGCACAAGCTTGGATGTACTGCTGTATGTAGGTCTTCATTCCCGGCCACCAAAACTGTCTTTGTATGAGGCGGAGGGTGTTGGTTATGCCATGATGTCCGGAGTGAAGGGTATCATGACAGAGGTTTATTATTCTTTGTTGTAATTTCTGTGTGGGAATGACCAGTGCATTGTCCTTGAATAAATATCCTTCCTTGACTCTTAGATTCCAATGATTCTTCCCTGAAATATCCTTCCACAGATCAGAGGATTGGGTTTGCACTCGAATTTCTTCCAGGAGATTGACTGCTTGAGCTACAAAGATCGTGTGGGGAAACATCTTAGGATAGGCCCTATCATCAGTAGTTACATAGTCAGGACGTCGAGATAAGGCCTCAGCAATCAGGTTTTGTGATCCGGGAATATGAGTGATGTGGAACTGGTACTGGGCAAAGAAGTAGGCCCAATGCGCCTGACGACTGTTCCTACACTCCAATGACTGTAGAATTTGACGATTTCGATGGTCCGTGCGGACCTGAACTGGATGTCTAGCACCCAGATGTAGATGTCGCCATTCAGTGAAGGCTTGGTGGATGGTTAACAGTTCCTTTTCCAGGACGGAGTAGTGTGTCAGGGTTCGTGAAGGGTAAGCAATGGGGTGTTCCAGTTTATCTTCAAATTCCTGCTTCAACACCGCTCCTATGGCGTAGGTAGAGGCATCCGTTTCCACTAGGAATGGTGGATTTATGTCGGGTTGGGCTAAGATGGGGGCTTGCTTGAACTCTGCCTTTAAACGTTGGAATGCCTTATCTTGCTGTGTAGACCAGATAAAGGGGCTGTCTTTCTTCAAGAGAGTAACGATTGGCTGAACGATCTCGGAAAAGGTGGATATGAACTTCCGGTAGAAGTTGGCAAGCCCCAGGAAGGATTGAACTTGTTTCACGGACGGGGGAGCGGGCCATGCCAGTATGGCCTTTACCTTTGAAGGGTCCATACCAATTCCTTCTGGGCTAAGGATGAATCCTAGGTAGTGAACAGAAGTAACGTGAAACAAGCATTTTTCGGGTTTGGCTAAAAGTTTGTGTTCACGGAGTCGTTGTAATGCTGCTTTTACATGTTCTTCATGCTTTAGAAGGTCCTTGGAAAAGATCAATATGTCATCCAGATAGACAATGACGAAGAGGAATAACATGTCAGAGAACACCCTATCCATGAAACGTTGAAAAACTGTGGGGGCATTAGCTAGTCCAAAGGGCAAGACTAGATATTCATAGTGGCCAAAGGGTGTTCTAAAGGCTGTTTTCCATTTGTCTCCTTCCTGGACACGGATCAAATGGTAGGCACACCGGAGATCCAACTTCGTGAATATTATGGCGCCTCTCACAGCTTCCAGGATATCCGAGATCAAGGGCAATGGGTAACGGTCTTTGAGGGTGCATTGATTTAAGCCACGATAGTCGAGGCAAGGTCTGAGTTCCTTGGTGTCCTTCTTGGGAACAAAGAACAATAAAGCACCCGCTGGAGATTTTGAAGGTCTTATGGTGCCATTTTCAAGGTTGGTATCCAGGTATTCTCTGAGGGCCTTTTTTCTCAAGTTCAGAAAGGATTAACATTCTGCCGAAGAGAATCACTGCTGAGGGATCTGTATCTATGGCGCAATCTTCAGGTCTGTGAGGGGTTAAGGCCTGGACTATGGCAGTTGAAAATACATCAGCATATCCCTGATAGGCCTCAGGGACTTGTATGATATTGGAAACCATGAATGGTGTTTGCTAGTCTCTTGGTGGTTCTTTAAGGGTTGTCAAGGAGGGATCCAGGAATAGACAGTGAGACATACAAAACTCTGAACCTAGGAATAGTGATCCTGCTGTCCAATTGATATACGGATTGTGCTTCTGTAACCAGGGCATACCCAATACCATGGGGTAATGAGCTGACTTAATGATGCCGAATCTAATCCGCTCTTGGTGATGGTTTATAGAAAGCTGGATCTCTTCAGTGTGCAGGCTTATGGGCCCTGAAGTGAGGGGTCTTCCGTCGATTGCTTCCACCGGCCACATATTGCTTCGTGTCTCGTATGGAATGTGATGACTAACAACCCAATCTTGATCTATGAATATTCCCATAGCTCCGCAGTCTACCAAGGCCAAAATGGAATAGGTCTTATTCTTGGAGGGCGATAGGAAGGCCTGCAGTATCACCAAATTGTTTTGTCCAGGAGAGTTCAAGGATGGAATTGATGTGGAGCAAACATCTCGCTCTACCGAAGCTCTGCTCCATCTAGGATCGGGAGCAGCGTTTCCCAAACGCAGAGTAGGGGCTAGAGGACATTCCCTAACCAAGTGTTTATCTGAGGCACAATACATGCACAACCCTGTATGAATCCTTCTCATCCTTTCTTATGGGGATATAGGTCCACGGAAGGCTCCTATCTGCATGGGTTCTGGTTCAGTGACTGAGCCTGGGTTTGTGTCCGTCTTGATGGTGCTCTCAAAGGACACTTTTGGAGGATTTCCTCTGGATTTCTTCTTCTCTGCCTTCCTTTCCTGGATACGAAAGTCTATTTGCATGGCAAGGTCCATTAGTGCCTGGAATGAGTTTGGGCGAGCCACTCTGGCCAACTCATCCTTAATCTCCTCATTCCGTCTTCTCCTGAAAAGGGAAAAACTCGCCTCAGGGGACCAATCAGCTTCCTTGGCTAATTGCTTGAATCGGGTTACAAAGGTGAGCATATCCTGGGATCCCTGCTGAAAGTCTAACAGGCGTTCCTGGGCACTATAGACCTGCTCTGGGCGGTCAAACATTGTTTTAAGGGCCTGTATGAACCCATCATAGTCATCTAGGAGAGCATCGCCGGAATTAACGAGGGGCGTAGCCCAGGTTAAGGCATTTCCGGAAAGGTGCGAAATTATGAAACCCACCTTAGCCCTGGGAGTCGAAAAAGTAGTAGGGCTTAAAAGTAAAGTGGACCAAACATGAATCCAGGAATCCACTAAGGGTTTTTGCCGACCCATCGTATTTGTCAACTATGCCGCCCAGCAACACACTTTCATTTGTGGCAGAATCACGGGATAGAACTAATTGTTTGAGAGCTGCGTTTTCCGCCTTTAGATTCTGTACCTCGGTTGTTAGTTCTTGCATGCCACACATCAGGTCCTGAACGGCTGCTTCCATGTCCATATCGAGTTCGGTCGGGTGGCGTCTCAAACTGTCAAGGAGTTCCCCCCTTCTCACCTGAGTCTGATCTTTGCTGGATTTCTTGGTCGATGCCTTCTTGCGGATGGATTGGGTCTTGAATAAGGCGGCACGAGTCTCTTCCGACTCCAGCGTGCGTTCAAAGTTCCGGGATGCAACGATACAGGATTCCGGGAAATTAAGAAAGTGCACTACTCAGCACACGAGTCCAGGAAGTAAGAAAGAAAGGAGAGGGACTAGGAATGGAGTTAGTACAGACAGAATCAGGGAAGCAATACCGCGAGCTACAGAGCACACGTCTGGTTGCTACTTCGCAATAGCACTGAGATGCGCGGAGCCGCGGGGTGCGTGGTCTATTAATAGAACGTGTAGAGCGAGGAAGGTGTTTCACGCTGGACGGCCATGTTGGGAATACCAGGGAGTGCAAGCCCCTTTGAGACAAGGACCAGGAAGTCCAAAAGGGGCGCGTTCTGTAGGTCATGACACTAGCTGGCTTTGAAAGTGATTTAAAGAACTGTTTCGATTGACCATTAGAGCCCACTCCTTTGGATTTTTTATTTTTTATTTTTTTGACTTCGCATTATGTTCGGGCCCAAAGTTAAGTGCATTCATCAGCCCTTTTTTTGAATTTTTGGCAAAGATGGTATACTCCTCTTTGTGAGGCGGTACAATTTTTGCTGTAGATGGTTCATAAGCAATATTAGCTGCAGGTGGTTCATGAGTAAACGCCGGAGTCGGCAATGGTACTACCAGAGCCGCTTCCGTGGGTAACTCACGAATAATACCATCAACAAAGGGAATAAAAGCCATAAGACATTGTGTTGCCTTGTCAACAGAGCATACCTCGGGCTGGGGTCGCGGGTGCTCAATTGCCACTTTGAGCACAGGAGTGATCTCTGGAATCTGATTTATCGACAAAATGGCATCCCTATCATCAAAAGCCTGCCTCTGAGCCAGGGAATCAGTAATTGATTTTTGCCAAATGGCAGTGTCTCCAAGGCTGTCTGCAATAGAATTTACTTTGGAATCAAGAACTTCAAATAGTTTAGCCAAAGACATTATCGCGATGTTCATTACTTCAAGCGTTATCATAGGGGATTTCTTTGAGAAAGAACCCATAATCGCGGCAGAGCTTTCTCGAGCCAGCCTCCTTGGGGTTGGTGGAATAAAAGAGATTGAAATATCTGATTCTGATGGACTGACATTCAAAAATAATACAGGAGATCTAGAGAGGTCGTGAACATCTTAACTGGCTGAGAAGCATGAGTTTGATGAGTGTAAATCAATAACCGCATCATCAATATTATGGATAACACTTTTAGAATTACTTGACAAAGGCGCCAGATTGCCAGAGCGAGCATTTTGCAAAATCATGGTATCAGATAACAAAATATTACAAGGCAGTTTGCAAGCCTTATTGCTGGCATTTGGATCCGATACTGATGGTGAACTCATTAAAGGAGGTTTTGTAACAGAACATTCTTGATTAGCAGGTATCGGCTGTGCCTCTACATTCGAGACACTTAAGTTCATTAGATCTGGCATCTGTGCCACAGGTCGAGTAGGACGCAAGGAGCCGAACCCAAAGTCCCGAATGTCGCCAGCCGGGGTGTTGGAGCGGGTGCGAGTTATAGCCTTTAGCAAGAAGACGGGAGGACTTTGGTGTTAACAGAGGTCCTTCCCCACTCGGGGAATCGCACAACGCACGCAGTCGTGCGAGGCAAGGCATGTCAGTGTGTACATTTTTGCCCTTTTATCAACCATGACGTAGCAAAGAACGAGCAGGAAAAAGGGAGGATATAAAAAAGAAGCGTTGGTGTGTAAAATCACACACAATTTGACAAAAAAAAGAATACAAAATTCAAAACAGAAAAAGAAAAAAGAAAAAAAAAAGAAAAAACCCCAATCAGGGAAACACCTTGCACCAAGTGCCGCGGTGAAGCAGCAAAGCGGGACTTTCCGGGGCTTCCACGGCTCCGCGTGCGCGTGCACTGTTTTATAGGCACACCCACTATACGTGAAGTGCAAAGCCTAAATAAGGAAGAAAAAAGTGTAAGTAGCCGTAGTATTAAGTTAATACCATTATGTAAGGTGCTTTGTGTAGACCTTCACCTTGTGGATGTGGCAGTCTTTACAACAGTAGAAGCGCAGTAGAAGCACAGCAGTCCGTGAAAGAGACAATCCAAGAAGCTGAAAACAGGTCTGCGGCAAAGCGGGACTTTCCGGGGCTTCATTAATACTACATTAAATGTGGAACTATCAACACGAAACAGCATTACAAACAGTTGAATATCTCTCCTGTTTCGAATCGAGATGCACAAATCTATGTGAATCCTCTGACCTGTTTAATTTAACCACAAATGATGCTACTTCTGACTCAAAGAACCGGGACTTAAATTGCTTGGTTTTTTTGTACTGCCCCTCGCCTCACCTACCTTGGACTCCCTTCGTAGACCTTCTCTATCCACTCCTGGGACCAACCTACAATGGAAAGTCCCCTCGGATGAAACTTTGATAGAGATTAATCAAGTTATATGCATTATGGTAAAATTATATGAAGGTTTGAAAACAGATGTCACCAACAATACACCACTTTTGAATGTGGTATTGGGGAAATTGGATGATTTAACATCTTTGCAGAGTAGTATAACTAAGGGAGATGTGTGTGGTGTTTCTCCAGAGTCTCGATTTGCCTATTACCGTTGCCAACAATTTATCTAGATGGGGGTCTACTACTCTAAGCCCAGAATCTGAGCATGGAGAGAACACGTGTCTAATGTTTGGGATGGCTGACGGTGATACTGCGGATGATGTAAATTTTGTAAAAGAACTAGCCCCCCCCCCAGTGCCCCAGCTGCCTACTCAGACTAGAACAAAAACCTCAAACAAAAATGGGAAGAGGGGGCTCCCAACAATAGTTACCTCCATTGTAACAAAACGGGTAAAACAAGAAATGGTAGATGCTTACAAAGATCAATCTGGTGGGAACAAAAAAAGGTTGGGGGCACACAAAAAAAAACACATTAAGCAATCTTAACAGTTTGTATCTACATTCTTTAAGCAGCCCCTTGTTAGAGACTTGCTTTCAGGACCATCAGGGAAAGAAAGTCAGAAACCTCAGGCTAACCTCCCAGGGTGGTTGATAAGTTGGTGGACCGGGAGGTTCTACCAAGGAGTCAGGGCTCCTCTTGGAAATATTTAGGCTTCACAGAACACCAGGTGGTGGGATCCGAGGCAACATTAACTTTAAATCATGCTGTAAAGATTCCAGAACTGCCTACTGGGATGAAAACAGGAGTTCCCCTTGTTACGTTATGTTATGTTAAGTACACTTCTAAAGCGCAATGTACACCCGAAGGCATCTTGGCACTACAAACCATTCAGGCACAGACCAGAGCAGCAGACAGAGGGGACAAATCTAAAACAGATGGGTCTTTAATAGGCGGCGAAAGGATAGATGAGGAGTCACAGCCTGCAGAGCATGGGGAGGGAGTTCCAGGCTTTCGCAGTAGCCACAGAAAAGGATTTCCCACCTACACCTGAGCGCTTTCCAGAATGGATCCAAATTGTCAAAGACGATTGGCAGGCTGTGCCCTTGCAGGAATATAGGGACAGAATTTGGCCTGAATGTATTCAGCTCCAATTTCATAAAAACGCTCTGTGCACAATACATAATGACTTGAATAGAACACATTTCTCTACAGGGCGTCAGTTTAATTGGTGTAGAAGTGAGGTCATACGAGAGCAAAATGGAGGATGAAGAATCACGCTGGCAGCCATGTTTTGTAACAACTGAAGGCAGCAAAGCAGATAAGCTGGCTATGCCAGGTAGAGGGAATTGCAGTAGTCAGTACTACTAAGAACCAGAGAGGATACCACTGGGGCATGAAAGCAAGAGGGAGTAAAAGGAAGAACCTTGCGAAGAGTCCGCAGCTTTAAGTGTCCAGATTGACAGACACTGGAGACCTGGTCCTTCATCAACAGAGAAGCTGAGATTTGTACACCTAGATCCTTCATCACCGCAACTGGAGAAGGGCAAGGCCCAAGAATAGAAGGCCAGAAATCAGGGGTCCAGTAGAGGGAAGGATCAGAACATCCTCCAATCAGCCCCTCTGTTTTCGCAGCTTTAAGCTTCAGCCAGTTGTCGGCCATCCACCCGCTAACAAGCTGCAAGAATATTTGCGTGTCGTCGGCAAATGAATAGCACATGAAGCCGTGGGAGAGGATGAGTCTGACAAGTGGCTGAATATAAATGTTAAAAAGAAATGGGAGATAGAGCAGAGCCTTGAGGGACTCTGCAAACTAAAGCTATACATTTAGAGTAGAAAGGTGATAGAAAGATAGACTAGGACCGACCCTCCAAAAAGGAGGAAAACCATGCAAGTACCTGTCTAGAGAGCTCAGCACAGGACAAACGGGTGATCAGGGTTCGGTGGTCAAAAGTATCAAAGGCGGCTGACAGAGCCCAACAGAATCAGTGCCCCCACTCCACCCTGGTCAACAAGGCATGTCAGATCATCCACTACTAATACAAGTACGGATTCCATACCCCCACCAGGAGGAAAGCCGGATTGAAAGGGATTGAAGAAATTAGAAGACTCTACAAAGGAACTAAGCAGCGGGGTGATCAAGATTCCATCAATTTCATAAGGAATGGCAGAGGTGAAATTGGGCGAAAGTGAGATGGTACAGAGGGATCCAATTATGGTTCTTTAGGAGCTGGATCACAAGGGCACGCTTCAGATCCTCTGGGATAATTCCCACTGCAAACGAGTCGTTGACTGCGGATGTTATCCAAGGGGCAATCTGCGTGGAGCTGTTAAGTGTGGCCAAAAGGATAGTGTCCATGGGTGAAGCATATTTTAATTTATTTATAGCTTCAGAAACATCCTGAACAGTCAAAGAAGGGACGGTGGACCACCCTGTATCAGTGTTACAAGTGAGGCTACGCAGAGGACAAAGACCTGACAGAGCAGTAGAATTAGCTAGATCACTGTGAATGGTGACACTTTTACTCACAAAGAAGTCAGCCAGGGAGCCGCAAAAAGTTTGGAATGGGACAATCTAGGACTGGGTGGAAGCAGAAGAGGACAGAGACCAGACTACGTCAAACAGTAGTTTAGGCTGATTAACTGCACCCTCAATTCTAAGGCAAAACAAAATTTGCTTAGAAAGGCGTATGGCTGCCTAATAGGAGACAGTAGCTAGATGAAGTAAAACTTGTTCTGTTGGCCTGTATGCTAACCGCCATTTTCTTTCGGCTTGTATTCGCTTAGCCCTGAGGGATTGCACTTCCTAAATTCTACTACCCATGGTTCAGAGGGGTGATTTTTTTGTTTACATTTTTTCACAGGGGCAAGACAATCAGCAGCCTTGCTGAGTGATTGCATAAGAGTGGGCACATTACAATCCACAGGGGCGCCACAGTTCTCAATAATATGAGTGCCCAGCTCCAGCATAGAGACCGTATGCCACTTACGTTTTAAAGTTTCTACTTTTTGTCCAGTACAACAGCGAGGAAAAAAGGAAAAGGAAAACTGAATAATATAATGATCAGCCCAGATAACAGGAAATGCAGCAAAGATTGACAGAGAAGGATCAGAGAAGTACAAGGGCAAGGGTATTCCCTAACTGATGCGTCGGTTCATTGACATGTTGGCAGAAGCCCCGGTCCAGCATGGCACCCGGAAATTGAGAGGACAGGGTCATCGGTTTTGTTGGCAGCACGATTAAAGTCACTGACAATAGTCAAATTGGAGTGATTTAGTTGTAATTCAGCCACCAGGGCAGGAAACTCATCACAAAACCAACGTTCATACCCTGGTGGGCGGTATAGCAGTAAAACCACTAGCGTAACAGAAGCAGACACAGGGATGCAAACCAGAAGTGTTTCCATCTTGAGGTTGTGTTCTCATTGAATATTACGGCCACGCCTCCACCAGGATAGGTGGAAGTACGGTCGCAACGAAGGATTTTGTAGTTAAATGGTAGCATTTGATTGACCGATGGGGCGGAATGCTTCCGAAGCCAAGTCTGTGACAAAGAGTACGTTGGGGCGAACATCATCTAACAGATTATAACAATCCTGTGCATGCGCAACTAGAGATTGCGCATTCATAAGGAGGCATAACAAGGAGGAGGAGTTGACAACACGCACATCCGCGATATTGGCACTTACCAGATCAAAACCAGCCAGGAGTAAAGTCCACTTGGGAGCCTTAATTGCTCCCAAGAGGATTGTGTGATGCAAACTGGGAGTGGTAAATGGGTCGAAATCCCCCAAAGAGATGAGGACAAATACTATTTCTTCTGACTTGAAATTATCCTTGATGAAGAAGATTCCTCCCCTTAAGATTGGAAGCAATCGGCTAGGACTGGGTGTAGACTCAAGTGACCAGCGCAGCTGGGATGCACAACCCATTTTGGGGCAGAATACAAGGGGAATGAATGGGCCAGGTGCGAGCCAGTGGAAGGCTCTAACACAGATTTCCCTGGCCAACCCCCAGTTAAAGGAATACCGGGGATTGTTAGCCAAGGAACAACAAGATAGGTTCCGAAAGGGCCTGCTCCTTCAGGGTGTGTGAATACATTTCATCAAACGAGAACGCACACAACCACTGAAATAACTAAGACACCCGCCCTTGAGAGAACTAACATGCCCCTGACTATCATGCTCTAGTATATCTTTCCAGAAAACAAGGACATTATTCTGAGGTGCTCAACGATTCTGCAATTATTCACAGAAATCCCAAACCTGATGGGTATTTCTTCAAGCGATTTAAAAAGGGAATCGTAGAATTTAATTCTAGATTTGTCTACGACTCAATCCTAAAAGCAAGTGATGATTTACGAATCTTGGTGTTTGACATTACCAGTTGCAAGTCCGAAGCCAAGAAAGTGGATAATCCGATTCCACAGGCTGAAATTGCATATCTGAAACAAAAAATCCAACATTCTGAAGCCACTAATAACTGGCCGTGGCTATTTACTGCATCAACTAAGTAATGAGGCTGTGCAGACAGCTGAGTGTAGAATGGGTAATTAATTGACCGTAATAACATGGAATACTCTGGGTCACAGGCACTTGTTCTCAGAACCGGCCTTGTGGGCCAAATTACAGTAGAGGGTACAGTAAAGGATACTTTTACTTTTAATATTACTAGAGGAGCGTTAGCAACCCATATCATCTTCGGTCAAGTCACTTCACTGGATTTGTTGGTTGTGAACGTCTATTGGCATAAAGGGATTGGAAATTTGGAAACCTTTCTCACCGAAATATTGTCCCAAATGCAACAATGGCGTGAGGTGGTTCCTGGAAGACACATTGCGCTGGAGAGGGATCTTAATTCCGATTGGATCTGTTCCGGAAGCAGTTTGGAAATAAGAGGCTTGGATGCCATGACCACCCTGCCATGAAGGATGGTGAAAGATGGCTTTCAACCATGGGAGATATGGGTCTTTGAATGAGGCTTTTTGTTATAAAGCCCCTGGTCGCCCCACATGGACAAATGGTGTTGCAAGCTCAACACTTGATTACCTATTTGTGGATGATGCGTTAGGTACTTTCTGTACGAAATGTAGTGCTAATTGCACCCCATTTAGTGACCATGCCCTTATAGAGGCTGACTTCAACATCATGTGCAGCACACCAGAGAGACCCAGAGGGTTGGCTCCTAAATCGATATATGCCTCAGACCTGATAGCCAATGGTTCAGGCACCCAAATCTGCTGGAACTCTGGTAAGATGGCAAGGGTCAACTCCACTCTTAATGCCTACTTGAAATAATCATTAGCATTTTTCCATATTTGGGTGATAGCGATTATCAGACCTTTGCTCGATCCAGACACACACCTTAGTCAAAAAATGTCAGTACCTATGTACCCCTACTCAAACTGAAATCTTGCAAAATATTTAGCATATATATATATGGCTCATTTTAGGGCAGCAAGTGAGTACATGTCTAGCCGACTCTATAGTTTTACCATCCAGGCATATTCTGCATGTTCTCATCTCGACCGGAATGCCTGCCCATGTCCCTCTTATTTCCAAGACATTCAGATGATTAAGCCGAATATCTAAAAATATTCTGCGAGTAGCAGGTGATGGTAACAACTTTAGGTACCCTTGCGTTTTTTTATATTCGAAAGGCATCTTGGAGAAGTAACTTAAGGAGTTCATATTAGCCACCTTCTCGTGAGTGACCACCCAATCCCACTTCTAAGCATGGTCCTTAAGGGATTTAATCAGGGCTCCTTCCCCATACTCCCAATTAGGCGACCAACAGATCTTATCGAAATATTGCAAAATTTTGCCCTGGAATTCGTTCAGTGCTGCAACTTTTCCACCCTCAAAGCCCTCCCGCAAGATAGCAAGAAGGGCATCAGGCCGTGCAAACTTGATCTTAAGGCAGAATTTAGCTTGATTAAATTCGATACGTGAGGAAAGGAAAATGAGACCCAATTCCAGGCGTATTGCCTGGACCGGTGTATAGTTAGTAAGTCCCAACAGTCTTCTCCATATAATCCCCTCAGTGACATCCACCCAATCTGACCAATCTGAATAGGATGCTTCCAGGGCATTTAAGAATATTGCTGCAAGTTTCTGCTTGTAGATATTAATTATACCCATGAAACTAAATCCTGCAGTTTTCTTGGAAAAGGACATTACTGCGGTACGCGTGGACATTACTTTGACTCTTGTTTTGTTGGACCACACTATTCGTTTTTTCCTATCCCCACAAAATGCATGACCAAGATATTTATAGCAATTTACTTTTTGTATTTTGCGAAGGGGGCAGGAGATAGAAGAGTTTTTACTGCGTTTAAGACCTACAGCCATATATTGTGTTTTAGACAGATTCATTTTTATGCCATTTTTAGCTTTTTACAGATGGCCATGGCACTGTTACAAATGCTGATTTAAGTATTATCAAACACAATAATGTCATCCGCATAGCAGATCCATCCAATCTTACATGGAACCAATAAGCAGATTGTATAAGGAAGGCGCGAGGGCACAGCCCTGTCTCACACCCTTTTGGATTGCTATGGGGTCAGACATCAGCCCCATTTTGTCAAGTTGGATTCTGACCATACTCTCCTCATATATCATCCTACACACATAAATCAAATGTTCTTGCATGCCTAGCGACTGTAATTTATCCCACAGCTTCACACGGTCAACTGTGTCAAACACAGAAGAGAAATCTACGAACAACATATAGAGAGGTAACGACTCAGTGCACTTAGCTTGTGCAACTAGGGTATTTACTGTGAATAAATTGTCAATAGTGGAACAGCCTTTACTGAATCCCATGTGTGCCTTGTCCAGAATATGCTCACTTGTTATCCATTTATTAATCTCACTTAGTATTAGTGTACAAAAGATCTTACTGGGTACAACCGTGAGTGCCAAAAGGCGATAATTTTCTGGTAGGCTGTGAGGGCCACTCTTGTGCACTGGGATAATATTAGACATTTTCCATGAATTTGGCATGGTTCCAGTCTCTGTCACATTTCCATATATTGTTAGCAGTACGTCTGTCCATATCTCTGGATTATCCTTTATTTTGATGTTACACAGCCCATCGGGCCCTAAGGTCCTTGAAGATGTCCAGAGTTTTAATTATCTTAATGATATCATGTCTATCTATGGTCAGATTCCGTATTGGTTTTTTTTTCCAAAATGTTTACATCACCTTTACATTTTTCCAAGACAAACTTAAGACCATGCGGGACCATCGATGGAAATCACCAATTCATGTTTACCACCATTACTGATAGACCTAAAGCTGGACCAAAATCTCTTGGTATCACCCTCAGGCAACAGCCGAGTCATGTTTTGCCAGTTGATATTCCTATCTGAGATCAGATAGCATCTGATCACATTTCTATGATTATTCTTGATGCGACGTTTCGCTGAATTAACAGCTCTGGGCTAATAATCTGAGATCTCGACGCAGTTTAGATTTCATACCACGTATGATTTTATCGTATGGTCTCAGATTATCATGTCCATATTTATATGGTCGCACCTTTCCACCTATAGGCATCATGCCATTCATGCATTGGGCAATCCATCCCACAATTTCATCAGCCGATAGTGTTAACATATGTTCAACCTGTAATCCTTCGCTCCATACTTTTGCCTTAGCAAGATTTGCATCCGTCCATCCTAGTCTATTACCATTACTGTTAATGTCAACCTCCCCAATTCTGTCACATTGCAACATTTTTTATATTCAACCCAGTGGTACAGACCAACAGGGCATTATTGCTAAATGAATTCACCAGTATTTGGAAGCCAGATACGTGAGCATTCAGTTTATCGTTGAGACAAATATAATCCAGTGTCGATGAGAATGTGCTGTTGGTCCATGTAGGAGTGCTTTTAGATGTTTTATGTCCGAAACCATTAACCATCTGAAGTTCCATATCCATAATAAAGGTTTTCCACCTGTCAGCCTTTGTCATCGCCGTCTCCTGTGTGATCATGAGTTCATCCTTCAAGATACCACTGGCATTTAAATCTCCTCCCAGAATGATATTCATGTCGACCACAGTGATATACTTCTCAACAAGACACTTGTATATGTGCAATTGAATAGCAGAAGTATAAGTCCAGAAGTATGTGGACTCTAGGTTAGCAGTACCCATATTATCTATGGTAGGCTTCAGAGGGATAGCTTCTTTTAATCCACTAACTGCCTCCGAGCCTGCTCCCATTATCTCCTTTTGATACATTTTAAACATGTCAGAATTGTTTCTCACTTGACATATAATATTGTGGCACAGCTTTAGCAGAATTTTCAGAGCAAAACTCATTGCTAAATTATGTGCATCAAATTCCTTAAGCTTGGTTTCTAGATTGCAATTGCCACACTCAGAATTAGTGGTGAAGGGGACAGTGTCAGATGGTTCTGTGTTCAAAACACCCGAGCTGTCCACCAAGCCAGTCAGACATGGACAGCATGATTGTTTATCCGGAACAGGTACAATAGACAAAGAAGAAGAACCATTCCCAGCCTCCACATCAAGAGCAGGAATATTTGTGTCTTTTCAACACCAGGTGCCTCCATATGTCTGCGTTCGATATTGGCAATATGACCCTCCAAGCTATAACATAAATTAAGCAGTGAATTACTGTTATCAAATTCAGCTTAAGTGCAGGCCACCTCATTGAAGGGTAGCCCAGATCCTTCAGGCTCAGCATGGATTTCTGCCACAGCCAAGGGTTCACCAAAAAAATCAGTGATCAATTTCTCTTTTAGAGAAATAGTGTGAGTGCTTATTTCAGCTGTGCCTGCATCCATAGGGCCACTTTTGTTCTTTTTATTGCCTTTTACATTGCTTCTTAATTTCATTTGAATGCACCACAGCGAAATAGATTCAGATGAGTTCAGGCCTTATCTGTATTCAGTGCTATGGATTAGAAACTACTCAATTTAGGGATATGACCCTGGTCACTGGATTATGTATCACATATAGCATTGATATATCCAGTGATTACACCCGTACTGTTATATCAGTTCTCAAAATAGGGCAGGTGAACTTCCAGCTGATTCAAAGATAAAAACAATTATCCACAGTCACCAGCAGGATTGTGGAGATGAGGTCCACCCATCTAATTCACTGATAAGCAGAGTGCCGGCTGCCAGCTGCCCACTGGTTCAAAGATGACAATATCCGCAGTTACCAGCGGGCAAGTCTTACTTCATTCCGCACAACTGCCGGCAAATTATATAATGACCAACGAACACACACTCCTCGCTCACCGTGTACATCTAGCTGACAGGTTGTAGAGACTCACTCATGCAGTTGTGGCACCTGGATTATAACGCAAGCCACCAGTCGGCGTATTCACCTTACTGGTAAATTGCCTTAATGTTGTCATGTTGTGCCATTACCACAATCGCAGCCTCGAACAAACTGCACTGGCTGATTGCAGCACACTCCACTCCCCCTCCACGGCAGCACCAAGGCACCAGAAAGCGGCTACCAGGAGACTACAAAAAGGCTTGGGTCCTCGGGCCGCCGCTATCGCTGCTGCTGTCCTCTATTCCTCCTCTCGAGTGATAGAGGAAAGAACCTAGACGTCTCACACCACGTAGCTGAACACGGAATCAAGCCGCACTGTGAAAAACTGGCATATCCTCACAGCAACTTCTGATTACCAGGCAATAACAAGTTTGTGAATACGAGAACCAGCATCACTTTGGATCATTCTCCAACTCACCTCTTAAAAGTGAGTGGGGTAGTGTCGGGTGGGGGAGTGGGACTTCTCTTAAGGCAAATCATAAGCATGTGTATGATAAAGAGGTGGCTACAAGGAAAAAAGAAAAAAAAAAAAAAGAGTTGCGCCGTAGGATAGTCCACTTAAAAACATGCACAGAGTTCTGCCATTGAAACATATGAACTATTCAGAAAAATCTGACAGGCGCATCAAAACTGGGTCAGACAATCTAAGCCAATCGGAGAACAGAGGGATGGAGAAGCAATGCTATTATGTTAAAGGGACAAGAATTCTACGGCCTTTTGGCAAATAATAATAGTGAGGCTCCAAATAAATGGACTATCTGTGTCAGACTGGGTTCTGTACTTTGGAAACGTTTTCGCAGACACTCCAGGGTTGAGTAGAGTGACGGTGACTCCGAAGTGGAATGTCGATTTGTCTTTACAGATGGATTTTGGTAAAGATGCAATCTTTAGGGTATTGAATACCATCAGCTCGTCTAGGGCCCCAGGCCCCAATGGTCTGACTAATCTGGTCCTGAAATCTGACAGGGAGGCGTGGGCAAAACCCTCTTTCCATATGGTTTTCTTTATACTTGCTATTGGAGTTTTCCCGCCCACGTGGTCCAGTGCTCACATCGTTCCAATATTTAAAAGAGGCGATAGATGTAATCCTTCTAGCTACGGACCAAATGTGCTTCTCGATGCAGATAGCAGGATCTTTGCCTCAATTGTGTTACATCATTTAGAAGCCTGGCCCTCCGGGTCTGGCAGACTCTCCAAGTGGCAAGTAGGTTTTAGGAGACAAATGGGGACTTCGCTCAACGGTTTGGTAATGAATCCAATTCAGCAGCTGGCATGGAGCGGTTTTTATGAAGCAGAATGTGGAGCTTCTATAGACCTAACAGCTACCTTTGACGTCCTGGATCGAGGGCTACTGTGGAAAAAATTCGCCAGCTGGGCTATTCTGGCTGGTCTTCTTAACCTACATATTCGTTTACATTCCAATACTGTCATACAGATTCGACTTAATAACAATGGGGATCTATCCAGAGAGGTTCAGACTGGGAGGGGGTCAGACAAGGATGTGTTGTCGCTCCCTGTATATTCAACCTATATCTGGCTGACATAATGGAGGCATTTGCAGAAGCCTCATTGATCTACCTGAAATTTTCAGTGGCTTGCCTATGCGGACAATTTTTTTCTATTTGATGCAAGTAAAGTTGGTCTGCAACGCTTAATTACCTCTTTTGTAGAATACATGGGAAAATACTCACTTTAAGTTAATCCCCCCAAATCGAAAGTAATTGGGTTCTCTAATAGCACAAAACAATGTTTATTGAGATGGAGTATTGGTGACTCTTTGATTCCATGTGTAGACTCATTGGTTTATTTGGGTTTTCCAGTATTCAGGAGGCCTTCATTGAAGAGCAGTATTCTTTGGCTAAACGAAATCACAGGGAAATTGATTAATCAGATTAAAAAGATGGATACAAAGTTTGGTAGATTTTCCCCACAAACCCTCGATTAGATACTATGAAGTAACACTTATACCAAAATGTCTTTATGGCATTGAGACACATCCATTTGCTCTTCTGGAACACCTTCTGGTATTGGAGGGCAGAATCTAGAAACGCCGCTGAATCTTCCTGTAATAGCCATTTGTTATGACTTAGGTTTAGTGTCCCTTAAAGCATGTGCACAATGGATCGTCTTGTCCCTATTGATAAAAATCCTAATTCCGGCAGGGCTCTCTATACGTAGACGTTAAGATAGTTTATGTGGCACAGTGCTGCATTAGAATGGAAGCCTTGAAAGCTCTGGGTAACTCGATTCTCGACAGTATTAGCTGTTCTGTACAGGACTTGGTAGACTACCCAAGTAGGGTAAAAGTCATTACTATACAAACACGACTGTATTGTGACAATGGAACTATATTCATATCCATCAAAGGTCCACTTGAGAGAAGATAGGGAGTGTTGGCCCTTTTCCTCAGCATTTACCCAAATTGACCAAAATGATCTTTACTCGCTTTCGTTGGAACCTGCTCAATTCTAAACAAATCATGTTAAAACAGAACAAGATTTCTGCAAATTTAGCAGGTTTTGTCAGACAGATGGCATTAGTGAAACCTCTAAACACCGGGTAGCGAATTGTCCTGAGTTGAGTACCCTACGTAAACTTTACTTGGATAAATGGGCTTCCCTGACTACTATACATGTGAATTTTGGATAGATGTCTGGCTGGTAGAATAACGTCACTTGTAATTGGAATTACATCCTTTATTAGAGCACTGAATTTAGATGAGTGTTAGTTGAATTAACTTTTAATAATGTAAAGAATTAAATGAATCGAAGTACAATTATGTTTTATTATTTTATATTGAAACTAATGCCCATTTTAACGCTTTATGTTTCATGTTTCTATAGTTTTATTAAAGGTTGAGATTTCTCAACCATAAAATAAAATTTAAAATTAGTATTGCATGGCAGTAAACGTTCTGGAATTACCTGTAACTCAAAATGATGCCATCAGTTGCTCCATTTTTCACAGTTTACCACAAAATGGATAATCGGATATTAAACCTATATCAAATCTATCCCACCATTATCATCCCTCCTCTTGAAATCTGAAACCTGCAGAACAACTTTCAGCCTCACTTAGGCACCCACAAGCTCCCTGACATTGCCTGGACTTAAACCTAGGCTAAATCTATGCATTTGGGTGCATCAAAATATTCTGCAATATGGGAGGAGAAGGGAATTCACACGTCGAGGCTTAGACACACAGAAAATACAAAGCCAACATCGCCAATGCCAACAGTTATGGCTTTTGTGTAGGTGTTGGATAGTCATTTACCAAACAGCACCATAACAGTACTAACTAGCCAGTAATGGTACCAGCTGCAAAATGGTGCAAGTATGTGGCCATATTATAGCAATGCTGGGTAAATGCCTATAGCTGCTGGCTTTGCCAATTACTGTTTTCAACGGGATTTCAGTGCAAGAACACGCATACTGCTTATACATCAAGTGGATGAAGGCACGCTTGGTTGAGACATTTTGTCACACCTATTGCACATTTAAAACCAAAATTAAGCCATTAAATCTCAGAAGACTGCTTTGAAAAAACATCAGCAGGCACTTACAGTACACAGTTTGATATTACTGCTTCATAAATCCATCTCAAAGAGAACCCAAGAGGATGTGTTTTGGGTGTGGAGGGCAGAAAATGGGTGGAAATGACTGTAGGGATTATCATGGCCTTGGGCATTCGATGGTGAATATATATACAACAGTCAGAAGCCGTGTTTTTCCGTCTTCATATCCCATCTCCCTCCCAGCTGTACTCCAATGCAATCGTTTCGACTTATATGTGTCAATTTAGCACCACCTTACACCCAAAATTAAAAAGACACTAATGAATATCCTCTAATGATAAACGTCATACAGTTAAGGGTGCTTCAAAATGGCTGCACTGCACTTATTTGGTGTAAAACACTAACACTACAATCGGCTGATAACACACCAACAGGATGCAGGTTATTCAGGGATATGTGTCAGAACCCTCCAAGTGTTATCTTAAATGGTAAACGAGTATTCTTAATGGTTGAAAGTGCATTAGTAGCCATTTACAATAGTTTGACTGCTATTCCCCAGTAAATATGCATTTAATTTTCAAAAAAGAAAAGTGCATTTACATGAATCATTATATCTGCAGTATCTCTGCACACAATGGTAGCTCGACAAAAGTTTTAATTGTGTCATCCATGAAGTTAGCGGCGAGTGAAAGAAAAAATGTAATGGTGGTGTCGATCATTCAAGAATGCCTAAGCGGGCTGAAGAGAGGTAGTGGCACCAAGGATTCTCAGACTTAAACTTGGCAAACATTCTATTGATGTCATAACAATCTGTAGGAGTTCACTAGCCTCTGGGCTATATGAACCCTTGTGCAAAGCAGGTGTGCCGAGCAGCCAACCATTCCCCACATGGACTGGGAACATTCCTGCAGCCTGTCACAGGCTGCCCTTTCATTTCATGGCCAGGACTTTCTTGTTGGGGGGACTCTTCAGGGTGTGAGAGTGAGAACAGAAGGAGAGCATTTGTCAATGATGGGGCAGTCATTACCAGCCACCGACTCCTTAGCCTAGGCCCTTGGGCCAAGGCTCATGTGAAGGACTTGCCAATGTCTGCTATTAACAGGAATTTAGTGCAAGGAACAGATGCAAAGATACACATATTGATAAAAAAACAAGTGCCTGAAGGCGCGCTCTGCTGAGACATTTTTATTACACAAGGAGCGGTTTATAGTTGCAAATATGCTTTTCCCTTACAGAACACGGTTAGAAATAATAAAGGTTTCACCTTACAAGCACAAGGCGAGCCCAAAGAGATCTTGGGAGAAGGGTGTTTTAGATGGGGAGGAGAAGGTCATATGTAAGAAAGGTTACAGGGATAAGCTTGGGCAGGGATGGTTAATGGGTGAATACAAATCCAAACAATACCCATAGCATGTGTGCCCCCAATTCACATCCCATTGCTCTTCTAGCTTCACTTCCCATGCTAATTGATGTGACTTATAAGCAGCCCTTAAAGTGTGCCACCTAAGGGTAAAAAAGTAAAAGTCTTTGGAGAATCATACCCTACGTCCTTTATGTCGCTGCCATAATGGAACTATCTGGCCATAAAATGGCAACAGCTGGTAAATGGTGTTAGTACCTGAGTATATCATGACATCGCATCAAGGGATGGTGTCTGGGTTTGGATAACCCAGGCATCTGGAAGGACCCAATGTGAATATTTCACATATAGTTTGCAAATCAGTTTTACATTTTCAATGTATAGGTAATTCTCATATTTGCAGATATTAGAAATGCTTCATACAAAATTTCCCACAATCTACAATTGCTTTTTCATTGAAATAAGCTTTTATTCCAGAGACATAGGGCCTCATTACGAGTTTGGAGGCAGCCATGCCTTTAATAAGGGCATGGCTGCCTCCAAACTCGGGTCCGGGTTCCCTGAATGGGGAATTACCGGGCAATTCCGACCTAGGAGGGCCCGGTATTTCCCCATTCAGGGAACCCGGTCCATCCCCATTCCCATTTGATCCCCCATAGGGCTCAATGGGAATGGGGATGATGCTAACAACGGGCCTGTTACTAATGGGCCCGTTGTTAGCATGCTGGTCCCCTCGCGGGACCCGCAAAGGACGTCTGGTCTGACCAGACGTCCAGAGCAGGTCCCGCGAGGGAACCTCGTAATAGGGCGGAATGGGTTTAACGGCGCCGGCACCTTTGCCGGCACCGTTAAACCCATTCTGCCAGGGTCGTAATGAGGCCCATAGGCGTTCTCAGGATGTCCAATGCATTTCGGTCTCGTGGACCATCTTCAGGGGCCAAGTTCTATAAAAGTAATCAAATGCACTATGTAAATATCAAGTGATTGTAGATATTGCTTTCATATCATTTATAAGTGTTTTGTACAGATGTGTTGATTACCGGACTGTGATTACGTTATTCTTACATAAGCTTCATCTTCTTCTAATGGGCTATGCGTTGGTGGGCTGTCCTCAGGTCTATGGCATAGACCTGGGATTGTTTTGTGTAATCTGAGATGAGATATGATATGGCATTTGTAACGCGCCTATACACAAGTGTTTCAAGGCGCGACGAGGCAGGGAGGGGGGAAACAAGGGGCGGACAGACAAAGATGCAAAAAATAGGTTGGCTAAGTATTATTAATGTAGTGTAATACCTCAAGTAAAAAGCTATATTTTTTAACATACCTTGAGTGTTCAAGGTGTCATCCCAATTAGCTTTTCTTTGCCTGATGTCCTGTATGTAGACATTACAAAAGAAATGGTAAATGTTTCTCTCAATATAGGGTATGTAAGGATACAGAGTCTATTGGATAATAGGTCATGTTTCCAGGTTGGGATCTCCATGGGTATACATTCTAGCATGTGCTTGCTTACCTTAATATTCTTCTCTAGCTACCCTTCTGGACATCAGGATCGCTCTGGTGCTGATCACTGAGTCCAGAGTGGCGTTTTAAATTCTAAAATGGCACTGGCAATTGCATGTGTGATGACGTCATCGTCCTGGAACGTCATCACGTGCCGGCCACCATTATGTGGGTTTTCTGTGTGAGTCAATAATGATAGTGCATGTATAACAGTGATCAGCAAGATCGGTGAGCGTTGGGTTTAAGATAAAGTGTTCACATATACTGAACGGAGCATCTACTAGTTGATGTGTTATCATGCTTCATAATTTGATGAGAAATCATGCTATTCGTGATTAGGTTATGGTATTATCTTTAGAAGCATTATGTTTCTTTACACACACAGTTTTGTTGGTGATACATACAGGTCCTAGGCATTCATAGTGGGAGTGAAAGTTTGGTTCATATTCTTTGTAATTCAAAGTAGAGAAAAAATTTTTGGTGTGAGATCTCAGTATAGTTTCAGACAAATTTCTCATATAGAATTGAACAGTACCATCAAATCTTTAGTGTAACTTATAGGATGTGTGGTTTCGTGTCTTTCTGAGATGACCTTATTACAACAAGGTATAAAGTGACATGCAAAATAAATCTGGTCTAACACATAGAATGTCTCTTTACAAAGTGTTATGCTACATTTATTTCTGCATTTCTGAATGTCAGTGCTGCCCCTGGTTGGCTCATCACCTTTCAAAGGAAACAAGCAAAATTACACTCTTCATTCATATCCTTAAGGTATAGGGAATTTAACCTTTCTACCCAGCATGTTTCTCTCGGGTCTAGGAGTTTGGAAATGCCGTATCCCCCTTCTCTTTTTCAATGGTCTCTAGCACCTGGAATTTCATTTGAGATATCTGGTGTCTGACCTCTTGGAAGTGTCGCATCACTGGGGATTTGGTATTGTCATGTTAGACCGCTCTTCGTTCTATCAGAGTTTGGCTTTTCTTTATGACTGTCCAACGTAATAGTTCCTGCATGGGCATTATATGCTGTAACTTATGTTGCATTTTTCTCAATCCCATTGCACCAAGACTCACAAGATTTGACGTCATTTACATTCAGACAGACGCGTCTGAAAAGCATGCGGTTGCCCCAGGAGTACTGTGAGTATCCTTCAATTTTCAATAGAGTCCTGCAGATGGGCTTAAGCAATATTGCATTAGAGCAGAGGTCTTCAAACTGTGGGGTGCGCCCCCACAGGGGGGTGCGGCCACATCCCAGGGGGAGGAGCAGGGGGGGCGCCAGAGCCCAGCATGAAATGTAAAAAAAATAAAATATATATATATTTTTCTTAGATTGGAGGAAATGGGAAGGGGCAGCTCACATGGTAAGACTGGGCCATAAAACGCTCTTAGGCACCAATGAAAAAATGTCCAGCAGTTGCAAATGGATATTCACGGTTTAGTCACAGACTGTTTAAATAGTACCCAAGGGGTTGTTTTTTGTTCAAATGTAAACAAATTGTGATATTTAAAGAATATGTATTCAGCAACAATGGTCAAAACTACTAGCTGCATAGTGAAGTAACCCCTCAAACTGGCCCACATTGGCCAAAAAAGTGTCCCATTTTTACTGGCCTACACTAGCATTTTGTATTTTTGGTACGGTCATCACCCTATTGCCCTATAGGCCAGTCCAAGCTCATCCATAATGGGTGAGGGGGCTTCCACCCACTGGCCACCTCACCCATTATGGAGGAGCCGAGGAGCCAGCCCAGTGAAACACTCAGCACTCCCTCAGCTGCTTTTTCCAGCTGAGGGAGTGCTCCTGGGCTGGCTGAACTGTCAAATGGAAACTCTGTTTGCCTTTGACAGTTCATTTCCCCAGCCGCACATGAGCACTGAGCCTTGCAACGCTATGGGTGTTTTGCATTTCCAGCCTTGCATAGTTCATTGGAAATGCTGGCTCGGGCACTGCATGTATGCATGCATGTGCGAGGGGGTGCTCCTGCGCCTCCACGCACATACGGGCAGAGCTACCTGGAGCGGGGCATTTTAGCAACCACGCGAGGTACATTTACGGAGATTTATTTTTTATTTAAATGTGTATGGATGTGTGTATGCTTGTGTTGTGGGACTGTGGTGGGAGCAGCATGAGCGGCAGCACTGGGATAGTGGTTGGAGTAGTGTGGGGAGAGCCCAGGGTCTATACTGGGAGTAGGGTGCGGTGACGGCACGCAAAAGTTCATAGCCATTTCTACATACTGTTCATCTGGCACTTTTGGGGGGGCTCGGCCTGCCCAAACTTTGATCAGGGGGGGCCCAGGCCAAAAAAGTTTGAAGACCACTGCATTAGAGAGTGTTGTCTTGCAATATGTGGATGACATCCTAATTTGGAGCATGACAGAGGAAAGATGCAGACACGATTATATTCAGCTTTTGACTATGTTGGTGGGGAAAGAATATAAAGTTGACAATGAAAAATTACAATATTGTCAGATAGAAGTGCTGTACATAGGCCAACTGATCTTGCATGAAGGGAAAAGGGTTACCCCTGAAAGGGCTGAAGCCACACTGAACACAGCTAAGCCACACACGATAAAACAGATGTAGAGTATTTTAGGTCTTTGAAATTATGTCAGGGCTTGGGTCTTTGACTACAGCTCATATACAAAGCCCTTGTTACAAGCCCTAGAGAAAGGACAGGTGACGAAAGGGAAATTTAAATGGTCTGAGACCATGGAAAACGGGTTTACTGAACTCAAGAGAGCCATTTGCACTGTGCCCGGTTTAGGGATTCCCAATTATGCAGAGGAATTCTACTTGTTTTCACGCACGAATGGCACCGTAAGACGGCAGTGCTCACACAGAGAACCATACTGGGGTACAAGCCCCTGGCATACTACAGTGGGAATTTGGACCCTGATACCACTTCCCTTGCGAACAAAGTTTAGCTACCGCAGCGTTCACCATAGAGAAAGCTACAACCATTGTGATGGGTTGCTCCATGATGTTGTACGTCGAACACGCGCTATTCGCTATTCTAGAGAAACCAAAGGGCACATTGACATCTCAGAGAGCTTCTGCTTATGAAGTGATCATATCAAATCCATCGATTAAAATAATTCGATGTAAGATAGTAAACCCAGCTATGTTCATAGGAGAACCAGTCACTGAAGGAGAGCCAATACATGACTGCGAGAACTATGAAGAATTTTATGATGAGATTCCCAGAGTGAAAGAAAATACATTGGCAGAAGGAGAAATGGTCTTTGATGACGGTTCCTCGATAATCTATCAAAATGATGGGCAAAGTTACACAGGCACTGCTGTGGTGAATCACACAGCAAACCGAGAATTTCGAGTATACATTACTGCATGATTACCATCTCACTATTCAGCACAAGCTGCAGAATTATTGGCGTTGATACTCACGATTGAGAATCACACAGAACTGGAAGTAACGGTGTACAGTGACTCTGCCTATGTGACGTCGACAGTGCACGCAGGCCTAGTACGCTGGAAAGGGAGGGGCTACCTTCGAGCAGAGGGCACACCAGTACATCACGCAGCCCTATTGGATAAGCTCCTTTTGGCACCAGTGGGCACAGCAGTCGTGAAATGTGCTGCCCACACAAAGGGGACAGATTTTATCTCACGAGGAAATCAAGCAGCAGACACGGAGGCCAAGCGTATGGCATCCAAAGACAAAACCATAATGAATGTGGAAATAACTGATGTAAATGAAAAAATATTGTTGCACGAAGTGAACCTGAGAGCTAGAGTAACATGGGGCAAACCCAGTTAATGGAACTCCAAGGGCAGGCACCACAGGAGGAGAACCACCTCTGGGAGTGGCGAGGGTGTTCTCTAAACCCCTCCGAAATGTTGTGGGACGACAAGACAGCACTGGTAAACCATTAATGCCTATAGCCCTGTTAAAATGAGCATTGGAACAGTTGCATTATCCAGCGCATATGACAAAAGAGAATCTCGCGGCAACGCTCGCTGAAGACTGGTTCATACCGAACTTAGCAGAGCACGTTGCATTTTTTATGGTGAACTGTATAATCTGCCAGCAGTTCATGGCTGGGCATACACTACGAGTAATTAGAGGAGTCATCCCAAGGCCCAATGCACCTATTCAGCACTTGCATGTCGATTACGTCGATATGACTCAAGTATGTAACGGGTACAAGTACCTAATTGTTGTGGTGTGTCCATTCTCTAGCTGGATAGACGCAGGTCCATTCACACACCCAGACTCTACCTGTGCGGCCAAATTTCTGGTGAGATAGGTATTTCCCAGGTGGGGAGTATGTGAAGTTATGAGATCAGATAATGGGGGTCATTTTGTTAACGAAGACTTTGAACAGATTAGCTTGCTGCTTGGTATAGAGCGCAAGTTCTCATCGGCGTATCACCCACAAGGTAATGGGATATGTGAGAAGCTCAACGGCTTGTTAAAGGAAAGGATCGCCAAGTTGAAGCTTACTCTAAGGAAGGGATGGTTACACTGCTTTCCTTTGGCACTGTATACACTCAGAAACCAGCCTGGTTCTGACCATCATCTTACGTCGTACAAAATAGCAACAGGCAGAAAGATGCGCACTCCCATGACACCCCGAGACAGAGCTAGATGTGATGCCCAGCCAACAGGAGAAATCTTAAGGTCTGAAATGCAAAATTACTTGAATTGCATGACATCTTGTCTTACTGTAATTTCAGGCCAACTGCGGCAACGACGAAAAGGGTGCATGGCAGCACAGAACACAGGAGATACTACTGTAAACCCAGTTGAGAGTTTATGTGTACCATCAATCTTCCCTGGAGACACGGTCCTGGTGAAAAACCACACGAGAAAAAAGTGGGACGAGCCAAGATTCAACTGACCCTTTACAGTGGAAGACGTCACTCCCTCTGCAGTTAAGCTACAAGGAAGAAGAGCTTGGATCTTTCTGGGAGACGTCAAGCCATACATCGGAGAAGTCCCTCTTCCCGCACCCCAATGCGTAGTGACTACAGACGACGGGGAAGAACCGCTGCACGTGCAGTCGAGATCCATGACGAGGAAGAAGGACGCATGACCAGCAAAGCAAATTTTGGACATTTCCTCTGAGCAAAAAATGGGATAAGGACATAAAAACTGCATGCATAAAGCCACAACAGAGGTTATTGACTTTGAACTTTGGACTGAGGCACACTGAAGCCTTGATAAGAAAAGGATATGCCAAATTTTGATCGAGGACACACAAATTAGAAGAAAATACAGTATCCAGACTCGTTTCCAACAGGAGCATTATTTGTTTGTTTGTTTGTTTATTTTATTTAGTATAGCGCTCCAGACCCAGGGGTAAATGGGCGCTTAAAGGACAAGTTACAAGGTTACAGTATACAAACAGTTAAACAATTGTGGCGGAAGTATGCCATATATGGTATGTACAGGCAGGTATTAGGAAACATTTCAGAATATGTACAATATATTCAATAAGTACTAAGCATAGTCTATCTGAGGTTTAGCATCTCCAGAAGCCAGCTAATTACTAGTTTTCTGAACAATTGGAAGGATTTGGCCAGTTTAATATTCAGTGGCAAGGTGTTCCAAAGTTGAGGGGCGAGGACAGTGAAGCTCGAGCCTCCCGCTCTTTTGGCAGTGAATCTGGGCACGATGAGGCTGAGGGTATTGGATGATCTGGTGACTCTTGTGTTGGGTTTAAGAGTGAGTTTGTTGGTCAGGTACTGGGGGCTAGGTGGTTTAAGGCTTTGTAGGTGAGGCAAAGGGTTTTTAGGTCAATTTTTTGCTGAATGGATAACCATTTGCAAGATATTCTTGTGTGGGAGATGTGCTCTCTCTTGGGAATATTTAGTGCTGCTCTCAGCGCATTATTTTGGAGGATCTGAAGTTTCTTGATTATAGCTTGGTTGGTACCAAGGTAAAGGCTATTACAGTAGTCAAGCTTTAATTGTATGAGGGCCCTCGCCAGAATGAGGAAACTATTTGTAGATAGAAACGGTCTGCAGGCCCTGATTAGTTTTCCCTTGTATGCGGTGGCTGAGGCAGTCATATTAACTTGTTTGGCGAGGTTAGTATTGGCGTCAAGGTAGAAGCCTAACGTTTTCACGTTTTTCACAACTGGGATGATGTTGCCATCTATGGTGAAGTTCGAATAATCGGGGCTGAGTTTCTGTAGATTATTAGAGGACCCGACTAGGAGAAGCTCAGTCTTCTCATCATTCAGGCAGAGGCCGTGTGTGGCCATCCATGCCTGAATGATGGCGAAGATTTTGTTAATCCTGGTGGCGTCAGTGTTGTAGTTGCCAGAGATGGTGAGGAGTATCTGGGTGTCATCTGCATAGTTGGTGTAGGTGACACCCAGATGGTCGAATTTATCGAAGAGGGGCTTCATAAAGATGTTCGTGGGTGGGGGAGACGCAGGACCCTTGTGGGACACCACATGTGATGGGGATGGGGTCAGCTGCAGCCACAGATGAAAAAACCCTCATGGTTCTGTTGGCTAGGAAGGATTGTATCCACATGACAGCAGGGGGGGAGAAGTGGGTAGCAGAAGAAAGGTGGTTGCAGAGTATTTTGTGGTCAACCAGGTCGAAGGCTGCTGAAAGGTCTAGGAGGAGTAGGATAGCTGCTTTGTTTTTGTCCTTTATGTCATCAATCTGGCTTTTAAGGTCAACAAGGGCAGTTTCCGTTCCATGTTGAGGGCGAAAGCCAGATTGACGCAGGCCTAGCAGTTGATTAGACTCCAAGTAATCCTGGATTTGCAGATAGGCAACTCTGTCGAGGAATTTTAGCAGGAAGGGGACCGTGATGATAGGCCTGTAATTGGTGGGAATGGCTGGGTCGAGAGATTGTTTTTTTAGGAGAGGGAGAACCCAAGACTGTTTTAGGTTGTTAGGTACAGAATTAGGTGAGAAGGATAGGTTTACTAGTTTGGATATAAATGGGGCGAGGTCTCGCGCCGCGTCTTTGATGATCTGTGCGGGGCAGCTGTCCCCTTTACAATTAGATGGTTTAAGGGATGCTATGATTTTTTGAATTTCGGGTATAGTAACCGGTTTGAATGTAAAGCCGGAGGTATTGCTAGTAGGGGTGGGTGTGCTAGGTATGAAGGTGTTGCTGTTGGAGAGTTGTAATCTTTTGGATTCAATTTTGTTTTGAAGACCAGTGATTTTGTTAGCTAGGGCATTTTGGATGCTGGTGCACCATGCCTTGTCCTTCACGCAGGTATCGGTTGGAGGATTCGGATTTTCTAATTCCTTCAGGATGGTGAAGAGTTCTTTAGCAGAGGATTGGGCATTATTTATTCTGACATTATAGGCTTCTTTTTTAGTCCGGATTATCTCTTTCTTGTAGTGGGAGGAAATGGTCGTAAGATTAACTTTGTTTTCTGCAGAGGGGTTATTTTTCCAAAGGGTTTCCATCTTGGCTTTCTTTTTTCTAAGAATTTCGAGTTCCGGTGTGTACCAAGGGTTCAAGTGAGCTATAGCCTTACATTTGCGTTGTTTTAATGGGGCAACTTCATCAATGGTGCTGGTTAGGGCATCATTGTAGGAGTCGACTAGAAGGTTAAGGTCGGCGGTAGCTGGGATTGTGTTTAGAAGGGGGAGGATCAGTGGTGTAAGGGTTTCTGCGGTGATGTTGCGCTTGTTTCTAGTCAGGCAGGCTGGTGCGTAAGGGCGCTGTTTTAGGTTCGGATTGTTTTGGTAGATGTCGAATAATATGAGGCAGTGGTCAGTCCATACAAGAGGTTGAGGGGCTTTGCAGGTGATATTGCAGTTGTGGGCTACGACCCAGTCAATAGTTCTACCTTTCTTGTGGGTAGGTAGTGTAACGACTTGGGTGAAGTCTTGCTCAGATAAGGCGTTAGCCAGGGAGGCAGCAGGAGAGTCGTTAGGGTCATTAAACCCTAGGTTAAAGTCTCCTAGAATGATATTTTGGGAGTGGGGCTTGGAATTCTCTGCTATGAGAGAGGTAATGTCTTCTTCGAAGGAGCTTATGGGGCCTGGAGGCCTGTATATGAGTTGCAGGGGTAGTTTGTACTTTGATGGTGAGGTGCTCGCAGGACTTAAGCGGGGGGGAGGTGATGAGTCTGAAGTCAAGCAAGGACTTGAATATGATTGCTACACCTCCTCCGCGAGCATTAGGTCTATCCGCTCTGAGGATGGAGTAGTTATCGGGAATAGCGAGAGTGAGGTAGGGTCCTGCTGCTTCGTGTAGCCATGTTTCTGTGGTAGCAAGGAAGCCAAGGTCTCCTGAAAGGATAATGTCGGTAATTATGGTGGGGTGGGCTACTAGGGATCTAACGTTGAGTAGTGCCCCTTTTAGAGATGACGAGTTAGTGGCCTTAACGCTGTCCTTAGTTGTGATCTTGGTCGCAGGTGCGGTAGGCAGCTTGCCAGATGTGGTAGGGAGTCTGGCGCCGAGTCTGTTATTGCGGTCCTGGAGGGTAGGCTTACTTGTGGGGCGGTGAGCCAATGGATTGGGATGGTAAGGATTGAAGGCAATATGGTAAACCTTAATTATACTAGAGGTGTTGGGTAGGATATTATCTAGTGTGGCGTTAATTAAGGCAGTAGAGTGTTGGGGAGTGAGGTGTGGGAAAGGTGGGAGGGAAGGGAGGAAGAGTGTGGGACAGGGGATGGGGTGGTGTCTGGGGCAGCCTAGTTTAGCTAGTCCATTGTTATATGGCATATAATTGTTGCTGCTGCATGGAATGCTGTTTATGATGCAGAAAGGGAGCATGGTGAGCATGAGCCATGGGAGCATAGTTGGAGTAATGCAGTGAGTGGGCAGTTTGGTTGTTAGCACAGCAGAGTGCAGAGGCGGGCGGTTGCAGTAATTGCGGCGATAGGCAGGCATAGGCTGAAACCGAAGTTGCTCCTACGGCTACAAAACGGGCAGTTCTAGTAGTGCAGCAATAAGTAGGCATAGGCTAAATTCCAAGTTACTACTATGGTGCAAAAAAGGGCAGTTCTAGAAATGCAGTTCTAGTAGTGCAACAACATATAGGCATACGCTATGGACTGACTTATGGTGTCCCACAGTAGCGACATCACCAAAGGTGTCCTGAGTTATTTTGAGCTAGTATTAAGATCGTACCGTTCATTGGTGGTAAGGCTCACCAGCAATACTGAATTTCTTCAAGATCCTGAAAACGAAAAGACAATAAGGAGGTTGCTCACTGTGATTGCCAAGCAGTTCCTCCTGCTTCCGGAGTACAGAGAGAAAAGAACAAATGTCCCAAGCAGAAGAAGAAGCGAATAGGCTTCTCAGTATGCT
The DNA here is from genome assembly GCF_040938575.1 of Ambystoma mexicanum. Classification (NCBI taxonomy): domain Eukaryota; kingdom Metazoa; phylum Chordata; class Amphibia; order Caudata; family Ambystomatidae; genus Ambystoma; species Ambystoma mexicanum. The sequence continues at coordinate 784,857,946 of NC_090931.1, forward strand.
GTTCTTTCGCTTAATTGAAGACTGTCCAGATCTTGTCGGGAGAAACACGGACGTTTTGACATTTCTTCGAGATCCAGCAAACACAGAACGTTTAAGTATAATTCTGAATGGAATTATCATCCAAGTTGCTCTCCACACACTTCAAGATTGCAGAAACTGCTCACAGTGAGTGAGGGCCAAACAGTTCCAAACTTTAGCAAGGGCAGGACAAATGTCCCTGTCACCAGAAGATAGATTGGAAAGCAACGTCTTCTTTCACCTAATTGAGGATTTTCCAGAACTTGTGGGGAGGCCTGCCAGTGTTGACGTCTTCACATTCATACATTCATCAGAGACCCAGCTAATTCTACACAGATGAGCATGCTCTTGCATAGTATTGTGATGCAAGTCGAACTTTGTAACCATCAGCAGTTATCCGAGAAGATTTTAAACTTTCCGCCGAGGGACAGATTGAGAAAGTGTTGCTAGAAGCTTCACTCTTGTTTATGCTGACAAGGACACAACATGTCTTCTGGTGTCAAGCAGGTTGGGAGCTTGTTTATTTTGAACATGCAAACTAAGAGAATTGCTGAACTTAGTACCTGATTTTGAAATTTTTGTATACGGCAAAGAGAATTCCAGAGACAAGAGACAATATATTATTGAAGCAAAGAAGGAAAATTGTTTCAGTATCTGCAAACTACAAGCAGAAACAGTAGAATCCGGATATAATAACATTGCCTAGAATGTATTAAAGAGTTCGTTTTCTTTCCTTAAATTATAGAGATGGGCAACCAAAGTAGTAATCTTGTCATCCCTCAGGAGGAGAGACACTCGTATTGTCCCGGAACTAAGTGTTGCAGGTTAACCTCTAGAGGAATCATGTACCTATGCATTGTATTTATCATTGTTTTACTGTCACTGACGATTAGAACTGCATTTTTATTGGTGCACAAAGTGTTCTGATTCCAGTGCCCCCATCTAATGATGTACACATGAAACACACGAAGGCATCCAGGCCTTACATAGTCATTCCAGTCCCTAGAAGGTCTGATGGGAATGAGTGAACTTGAGATGGATTTGATTAGCAATGACACACACACACTTATGGTAACAAACAAATTGAAAAGTCGGAGACAGGGTTGGCAGAGTAAGAATGAAAGAAGGTTACTGACAACCATACACATGCAAATGATGAATGCATACACACCAGGTCTAGTGTCTATAATTACAGAACCACAGGCCAAAGAAGACAGGAAGGTTGGACAACCAACAATGAGAAGCTCTACTATAAAGCCAAATGAAGAAAGCTGAACTAGTCAAGAGACAAAGGGAGTTGGAGAGGAAGCCAACTGAAACAAACATTAATGAACACCCCTGATCCAACACCTAGAAGGGCAAGTGCAAGCCCAGAGGAAATCTCACATGCACAAATGATAGCAGAATCATTATGGCCATTCATAGCCAGAGCCAGGAAAGTGCAAGAGAAAAAAGAAAGAATTGCCAGACTTTTGCCTACTCAATTGGTGCAGATGAAGAGGCCCGCACCATTGATTGAGCTACCTGAGAATCCTCCAGCAAGAAGAAGCCATACAAATGCGTTCAAGGATGTAGTTATAAGAAACTACATGAGAACCTTGAGAAACAAGAGAAGCATACAAGAAGATGAGAGTGAGATAAATGACTACTTGGACAGCACAGCACATTTGGGAAATAACATATGGTACCAGCATATGAAAGAAGTTGGAAGACAAAATTCAGAGGGGGAATGCTTTGTTTGTGCACTCCTACCTTAAAGCATGGGGAAGTCAAAGATCTTTGTAGCTGTAGAAATTGATGTCCAGACAGCACACTGTCTATCACACATAGCAATGTGAAAGACCAGAGCACAGTTCATGGGAAGTGATGCCTCACTGAAATGGGCAACTGAAGCAACTGATCCAAATGAAGATGATTATGTCCAGGACATAAAGACAAGAAACAACAGAAAAACAAAGCATATTGTGATCAGATATGAGAAGCCTGGAGTTAAAGGAGCAGAAATCAGAAGAGAAGCAAATCAAAAACTGAAAGGCGAAGGAAAAACTCCAGAAGAAGCTCGGAAGTGGAAGAACAGAGGCCAAATGCAAATTTGGGGAACAGTGCTTTCACCAGACGGATGGGAGAAAGGAGTGGTGCTCTGCAGAGCATGGATGGTCTTCGGTCACTACGAGCCCACCGTCAACATAGTGCGAAATGGATGTAAGCCATTATGGCCAAAACTTGCTAAACTATTGACATGGGTTCATGGCAGAGCAGGACCCTTGCAGATAGTGCCATTGGAAAGCCCAAAATTCTGCTTCAGGAACAACGGCACAAGGAAGATGGGAGAGAATCAGAACTGTGGATGAGTTTTTGACGCTCCAGGAATGATACACGGTACTGCAGTGATCATGGATCAATCATTACTGGGCATGTGGATCCAAAGTATATATCAGACTGCCGAGAAACTGGGGAGGTATATGCACAAAAGTGAATGTCCACGTTCCAGTGTTGGTGATTCAGAAAAGTTACCTGAATATTGACAGTTTCCCGAAAGCAGATACGCACCTGAGGAAGAAGAGATCTGTGGAATTAATTAACCGAATGATGCGAGAGAATTACTTTTCTGCCAAATCCATAGAAGCTTTTGATGCCATTGCTTATGAACATAGGCTGTTCAATCAGACTTCTTCAGTGTTCACAACGATCTTCATGGCAAGAATTCAGGTTGGAGCAAATAATAAATGGTTGCAGATAACCAGATGGGAGTTATTGCAGACCATCAACACGACCATAAAGGGATTCAACGCAATCAGGGAAGAGTTAAGAGCGATTTGACTAATTACTCTCCAGAACAGAGATGTCCTTGACATGATCACAGCCATGGATGGAGGTGTTTGTGCAAAAATCAGAGAATCATGTTGCACATTTATACCATCTCACGACGAAGAAAATTGAACTCTAACAGAGGCCATAGGTATGCTGACGAAACTACAGAACTAAATGATTGAGGAAACTGACGAAGTGGATGACGACAGTTGGTTTGGATCACTATTCTCATGGGTTCCACAATGGATGGCAGACGGATTCAAATTCCTAGGAGCCCTGCTTGTGATGATATTGCTCGGATTCTGCGTTATCAAGACATGCATATCTCAGTGTCGGAAAACTGTGAAAAAGGCCATAGGGATGAAGATCATGATTGATGTCGAACCAGGAAGGAAGCACAAAGACCTGACTGATTAAGAAATAAGGGACTTTGTGAAAGCCAGCATTTATGCACCAGAAGGAACAAAGTTTCGATATCCCAGGAAACATAGAAATTATGTGGGAAGATGGATCTATTGCAGCCCAAATGGACAGTGTCAACTAATGACGTGGAACAAAGATGAACATTAACAACAGCAGGAAGTCTAGAAGGAATCATTACAATATGGACCCCAAAGAGACATTTCTTCAGACCGTCATGTATAGACCCAGAAGATGAAGTAAAAATGGACCCAGAGGATGAAGTGAAAGTGAATACAGAGGATCCAAAGAAGATGGAAACAGAGGTAGAAATTAAAGTGGTTGATGAATCGCCCAGATGGAGGACTGTAGAGGAGGCCCCAAGTACGGCCTGCACTCCAACCGTCCATTTTGAAGTACCAGGAACATTCACGCCGAAGTATGTGACGTACGAGGAGCAAATAAACCAGCAGAGAGCCGCAGTGGGGCTCTGTCCAGTACCTATCAGAAGAACCGCACCCATTGAGGTACCGACACCTAAGAAAACTTGGGCAGTAAGGTATCCATTGAGAAAACCTTATCAACAAATGAAACAGAAGATTGTCAGAGTACAGTCCCTGAAGAAGCCAAAAAGGTCTTAAGGGAAGACGAATGGTGATGTCACAAGAACCCGGACTGACTCACATATAGAAGGTATGACGACCTGTGAATGACAAAAGGAGACGAAACGCCATGGATAAGGGACATTGTGAACCTAAAGTGAAAGGACAATGTCAAATGTAAGAAGCTTATGCCACGAGCACGACGAAGATATTCAGTTAGTTTACACATGTACATATGCTTGGAGCCGCAAGAAAGCTAAGAAAATTGTGCGGCTTGCTATACTTAGTAGTAAGATAGATTGTGGCAAGCACCACCTATACATAACTACCTCACTAGAAGCCCGTTATACAAGTATACTTCCACTGCGCACAAGGGCAGAATTAACCAAAGGTTACTAGAGGTCGCATGAGGAGAGCTTCATAGTTAACAAATCAAGAATAAAAGACAGAAGCGAAACTCAGACAGAAACAAATCGTGCCAAAAAGCCAAGGTCGTATCAGCTAAAATAGACCAACAGTAGCTACAATTAATGAAGCAAGGAACAGAATATCCTGCTCAGAAAGGTCAAGATAAGAAGCAAAAGGCAGGTGGTGGACAAAACGAAAATCAAATACACAAATTACATGGAGAATGTGGCGATTTTATGGTGTCTGAATCATGTGACCAGCAGAGCAAGAAAATGGGGGGCTTCCACACCTACGCTTGGCGGTGTGCCATGCAAAGATATCAGAACCTTTCCAGACAGAGATGCAGTCTCAAGGCCAACCACAGTGAAATAATTGACACATGACCACTGAAGTGATGATTGATTGTAGCAATAATTGGAGAAAGGCCAGGAGAGCTGACGAGTACCCTGCACCTGGCCGACTATTCTGCATGCGGCTAGACAAAGTGGAAAAGTATGAGTGGGGTTGGTGCCAACCCAATCATAGTGGACTAAGTAATCTAGGATCTTAGTTAGTAGAACCAATGGGACGTCGTACTTTTAGTGACGTCTACAGTAGCCATTTTTAAGGTAGGTCTTAGATGCCCCACCTGACAGTGTTTACCCAATCCCCTCACTCCGTTACCATATACAGATATAGCCCCTATATTAAAGTTACCTTCCTAGAACCAGTAGAATTGCATGCAACATTTTAAGCGTTACACGTCAGTGATGACGAGTCTTTAGCATAAATGATGTGTTTTTTATGAAGTTCGTTGGAGTTGTGAAGCAAGAAGGAAGATTAAAGCAACTGCTGATATTCATGAAACTCCCAGTTTTTTGTACTTGTCACTAAACGGACTCCCTTTGCCAAACCACTGACTTGTCATTATTGATTTGATGCTAGAGTATTAATCTGCATCCCCATTCATCTCGCTGGTGCTGCTACTTCATCTTAAAGTGCTATTGGGCAACCCCAAGCTTTATGGGCCGGTTGGGGGTCTAGTGCACATCTGTGAGGCACAGATCATTGTCCAGGGCAATCAAACAAATCCTGGCCGGGGTTCCTGCAGTGCAGCCTCTCAGAATGCTAATCTCTCAGAGGTTCCTGCTGCCCATTTAGGGCCTGATTCACACAACGCTTTCCTATGGGATTGCACCATTATAAAACACTTTTGTGAATCAGGCCCTTAGAGTGAAATGCCCAGCGCTGGCGATTGAGTCGGCTCTCGCCGAATTCGAGATCCGGCACCAGATGTGTAGCCGTATCTCGGGATCCAGCCAAAGTCACTTCTGAGTGCCCCTGAGCAAACTATAACTTCCTCTGGTGACCCTGCACAAGAGGTCACAAGAGGGAGTTACAGTCCTCAGCCATGACCGGTTTATTTATTTATTTATGCAATGTTTGTCGGATACATGGACCCAGTTTATTTATTTCTGTAATGTTTGTCGCATACCTGTATCCAACAAATATTGCATAAATAAATAAACAGATATCCGACAAACATTGCATAAATAAATAAATAAACCGGTCGTGGCTGAGGACTGTAACTCCCTCTTGTGACCCCTTGCGCAGGGTCACCAAAGGAAGTTATAGTTTGCTCGTGGGCACTTCTTTTTTCTTTTTATTTTGGGTCCCACATTCAAGCCCTCATTTCTAGGACGGGCAGGTAGTGGCCTTGGGGGGGGGGCATGGCCCCCCAGCACCCTCTGCTGTAGCAGGACCTGCAATGGGGTGAGTTTGAGGGACATTCTGACCAGGTTGTGGAGGGGAGTAAATGGAACAGTGAATGGGGACAATATACAAGTGTACCGACATATCTAAAAGACAGCCAATATTGTACATTTGTAAGTGCAGATAGGGGGTACGTCAGCTGTGCTCAGGATGTGACCATGATGGGTGAAGTGCTAAAATGGAGACAGAGGAAGTGAGAGACACAGGCAGGTTAGAGGTGTGCGAAAAATGTTAGCTAGGATGAGAGGTAAGTTAAGAGAGTTACTTGGAGGCAAGGAGGTATGATTTTAGTTTGGTTATGGACAAATTCATGTGGACTGTTCCTCGGATGCCCTGGGGAAGAAAATTCCATGCAATGGAGCAAGAAGAGAGAAAGAGTGGAAGCATAGGGAGGGCGAGGAGCCACAAGGGTAGTCGTTGAGGCACGGCAGTGATTATGAAAAGATTTAGATAGAAGGAGGAGGTTGGAAAGTAAAAGGGGAAGTTGGAGGAGGGTTCGGAGGTTAGAAGGTGAAGAGAGGTTGTAGAAAGATTTGAGGCGCAGGGTGGTCAACACCAGGAGGAGGTGGTCATAATTTGAAGGAGGATGGTCACCCTCAATAGGATGTGGACGAGAAGGAGGTTTGTTGTGGGCAGGAAGAGGCAACAGAAAGGATTAAGAAGGAGATTTGAGAATGTCAGGAAAAGGTGGCAGACGGGAATGAGGAGGAGGTTAGTAGACATCAAGTAGAGGTGGAATAAGGAAATGAAGTTGAGGTTGGTCAATATCTGGAGGAAGTGGTAGAAGCAGACAATGAAGAGGTCAGTGAATATAAGGAGGAAGGGGTGAAAGGAAAGAAAGAGGTGGGTGGTGAATATCAGTAATAGGTGGTAGAGGAAAAACAGGTTGATGTTGGAGGGGAACAGGTGGAGCGGAGAAACATACGGCACAGAAACGTTCAAGGAGACAAGCTAGGTTTAAGACCGGAGGAAGGGTTTGGCCCCACAGCGAGAGGAAGCATGAGAGCATGGTGCATTGTCATGAATGGCCAGGACCAACATAGAGCGACATTCATGAGGGGAGAGTCTCATAGTGTGGGAAATCAGAGTTCCTTTTGTGGGTTGCTGGGAAAGATGGAGCGAGTGCAGTCTCATCGGTTCTACTTAAAGCTCCATATTTCCCCAGACATTGAAGACAGCACGCTATCAAAGGAATTTGAAACAGTTTATTGGAACCTGTTAAAGTGTTAATAGAAATAAATGTATCAGGAGAAGGCGAGTTGATGGGAAAAGGAGGAGTATGAAACAGGAGAGTGGTGACATCAGGACTAGGAGAGTTGTTATAAAGTGGAAGAGGGTGGTGCAAGAGAAGCATATCACAGGGGGGAGAGTTATTACAGAGTGGAGGACGTTGAAAAAGAGAATTACCAGCAGTGGAGAGAAGTTGGAGAGAGGAGGTTGCAAACAAGCAGAGAAGAAATGGGAATTGGGAAGAGGATGAAAGAGATATTTAGGAGGTGGGAAGGAAACAGAACATCACACCCAGGAGACGGGTTATCTCCCTCAGGCAAAGGAGAATGGTTGAGGAGTTTGAGGGCTTGATAACCTTCTCCAACGCAGAGAAGAGAGGGGAGGTTGGAGGAGAGCTGAAACCCCTATGAACTGGTACTAGAGAAAAATGTTAGAGGGGGTGATAAAGCTACATGAGCTGCGGAGTTGGGAGGAGAGCCATAAACCCCAGATGGAAAGACGTAGGCGATTCCAGCTGGCAAACCTGCTCCACGGTAGGGAGGAGGTAGGAAATGGTGCAATCCTACTAGGGGTCAGGGAGGTTATGCTAGGTGGGGGCCTGATAGGGGGTGTCGCAGGGATCCAATTGTTGGTGCAGGGAGAGGATCCTCAGATTAGGATTTTGCCTTTGAGACCTCAACAACCAGAGCCCATACAGATAAGGTGCAATCGCTTTCATCTACTGGAGGAGTTCTTCTAGTCCTCTCCTAGCTCAAGATGTATTGGCCACAGAGACCAAGAACAATGTGTGCCATTGGAAAGGGTTTGGGAAACTTGTAAAACTGGAAACCAGAAGGCAAAGACCAAGATCATCTTCCAGAGGTTCACCCAAGTCCAGGACAAGGACACCGCCTGGGACATTGTATGCTCTAAACTACACGTTTTCACTTACTTTAAAAGACTCTGAACTTGCACATACAGGTTTCAGGTTCCCTTTGGTGATCCAAACTCCCACATCCTCCCCCTGCCCTTCTGAAGAGGACTGAGTAATGGTATCAAGCTGCACAAAGCTCCGTTACGTTTCTTCTCTGTTTGGATGCCCCCCTACACTTAGTTATTTCCGCTACACTGGCAATCCTGAACTACCTAAATCCCTGCATAATAAACAAACTACACTGCTTGCACAATAGCACTTGTGTCCTACTCAGCAAACTCTCCGACAATATGCAGTACGGTGCTTTCGACCAGTTTTAATGGCTCGCTTATTACGCAAAGTGCCTCAAGACACTAATTACAATAATTAGTATTTAGAATACTGTTGCAAATGTACCTTCTCCTAAAAAGTAGCCAAACCTTGACTGCATCCCAGATATAAATTCCAGCATGACACCGCACCTCTTCCCTTGTGGGAAAACTATAGTGCACTCTATTCACAAAGGGTATCAGAATAACAGAAAATGTGCATATTGTGATTCCCTTTTTACAACCCAGTGCACAAGTGCGCAAATCCAGGGGCAAGAGCGGGCATTTCCAAGCATTCTGATTTACATCCTGCTTTCACATATCGGTTGAACTTCAAAACATTAGAGAAATCAGGGGCAAGGGAATGTTCAATGCAAATAGGGTCAATGCTTACGTCCTTTCTTTTGTCCCTATGGACAGAAGTGGCGAAAACCTTGCTGTCCCACATGTATTGCCATCCTTTGGGCAGGAATAGAAATGCAGATTTCTGCCCCTTTTCAAATTCTAAAATGTCTGCATGTCAGGAATTAGCTGACAGAAGGGCTTGGGTGTTTGCATAAGCAGGCTACCTCTTTTACTCTTTGGCTGCATGTCACCACCACCAGCCCATTACACACACTGGGCACCATCAATGGAGCCACTTCCTGGTACCTCCCCTAAGCCCAGAGGAAGCCACAATGTTACTCAACCCAGTAGAGACCATCTGCAGAATATACCCTGTTTGCAACAATAGCAGGGTACTTTCTGATGGTAGGGGACATTGATGCAGGGACACAAGTGGCAATAGGCTAAGTCCACGTGGAAGCCCTTCTGACCTGCTCCATTTGCCATGGCTACACCCAGGCACCTATACCTTCCACTTCAGGTCCTTTCACAGCTTCCTAATTTCCTCTGCATTCACCCATTCACGGTCCCTCTCCCAGATTGTCTGCGTCTTAAAGAATATTATGATGAACACATGGTGGTCTAATTCTCTAGCCTCCTCATCCAGTGTTTGGAGTTTTTTTTGCTCTGAGAACTTTCATCTACTCTTTTGACCGCCTTGACTACTATCTTCAGATGATGATGATGATGATTCTCCCACAGGGCATTCGGGAACTTTTGATAATAACAGGCTGAGTTGCTGCCTTTAAAATGGCTGCTGCCTATAAAAGGGCTGTTACGACGGGACTGAAAAATGGTGGTGATATAGTTGATAAAATGAGACAAAATCACAGTTCTCATTTTAACTGACCTTTTTCTACAGGTCTTCATTTTTTACCGAGCGTGAGATTGTACATTTATAATTGCTGCATTTGCAAATATCCGGGAAATACCTGCAACTCAAAATGATACCATCAGTTGCTCCATTTTTGAAAGCTTACCACAAAATGCATAATCGGATACTAAACCTGCATCAAATCTATCACCAGTGATCCTCCAACCACTGGAAATCTGAAACCGTACATAGAACAACTTTCGGGCCCCTCACTTAGGCACCGACAAGCTTCCTGGCATTGCATGGACTTAAACCTAGGCTAAATCTATGCATTCGGGTGCATCAGAAAGAAAATATTCTGCAATATGGGACAAGGGAATTCACACGTCGATGCTAACAGTTATGGCTTTTGTTTAGGCGTTGGGTAGGCATTTACCAAACACCATAACAGTACTAACTGGCCAGTATTGGTAGCAGCTGCGAAATGGTGTATGTGGTCATATTATAGCAATGCTGGGCAAATGCCTATGCCTGCTGGCTTTGCCAATGCTTGTTTTTAACAGGATTTCAGTGCAAGGACACACATACTGCTTATAAATCAAGTGGATGAAGGCACGCTTGGTTGAGGCATTTTATTACAACCGTTGCACATTTAAAACTCCAATCAGCCATTAAATCTCAGAAGACTGCTTTCAAAAACGCTGGCAGGCACTTACAGCACAAAGTTTAATGTTACTGCTTGATAAATCCACCTCAAAGAGAGCCGAGGAGGATGTGTTTTGGGTGAGGAGAGGCAGAAAATGGGAGGAAATGACCATAGGGATTAGCATGGCCATGGGCGGTCAATGGATGGATATATACAACAGTCACACGCTGTGTGTCCCTCCTCATATCCTATCTCCCTCCTAGCTGTACTCCAGTGCAATAGTTTCGACTTATATGTGTCACTTTAGCGCCACCTAACACCCCAAATTAAAAAGACACACTAATGAATATCCTCTAATGATAAAAGTAATAAAGTTAAGGGTGCTTCAAAAGGGCTGCACTGCACTTATTTGGTGTAAAACACTGACACTTAACAATCGGCTGATAACACACCAACAGGATGCAGTTTATTCAAGGATATGTGTAATGCAGAACCCGCCAAGAGTTATCTTTAATGGTAAACGAGTATTCTTAATGGCGGAATGTGCATTAGTAGCCATTTACAATAGTTTGAATGCTGTTCCCCAGTAAATAAGCTTTCAATTTTCGAAATAGAAAATTGCATTTACATGAATCATTATATCTGCATTATCTGTGCACACAATGATAGGTCGACAAGCATTTTAAGTGTTTCATCATTGAAGTTAGAGGCAAGCGAAGGAAAAATGTAATGGTGGTGTCGATCCAAGAATGCATAAGCCCGCTGAAGAGAGGTAGGGGCACCACCGTCTTCCAGAGAGAGCCAGGGGTATCTGAGCTATGCAACTGAGGAAGCAGCATCTTTACATAACTCTTTTTGTATTTGTTTATTATTTGTATCGCGCACCTAACCCTGAGGTAACTGGGCGCTGGAAAACTTTGAACATGTTATAAATAAGATACATACATAAAAAGGCATACATAAGAGATTGTTGGAAAGGGTCGACCTGGGTTACAGAGAGGTCTAGCCGTCATTGTGAGTACAGTTAGGATATGTTCATAGAGATACATGTAGGACAAAGCAGCAGTGAATCAGAAACATTGGAGCCAGGGGGGCATCAGTTATTGAGCTTGCCGGTAAACCAGACTTTAACGCTGGTTTTGAAGGAAGGTTCCAATCTATAACTGTGAGGTAGGCCATTCTAGTGGTTGGCGGCTTGTAAGCGGAATCTGGCTCCACCTGCCGTTTTGAGGTTGTACCTAGGCACTGAGAATAGGTGGGTTTGGGACGATCTGGTGGATCGGGTAGCTTGGTGTAAGGAGAACTTTTCTGAAAGATATTTCGGTGCAGCGTTGGAGATGCATGTTTGGGTGATTGCCAGCGTGCAAAGCGAGATTCTGTCACGCACTGGAAGCCCAGAGGCCTGTGAACCAATCACATTCAATACTGACTCAGAGCAAGGACCACTAGTCTAACACCATATGCAGGATTCTCAGACTTCCAACTTGGCGAACATTCTATTGATGGTCATAACAATCTGTAGGAGTTCACAGGCCTCTGGGCTATATGAACCCTTGTGCAAAGCAGGAGTGCCGAGCAACCAACCATTCCCCACATGGACTGGGAACATTCCTGCAGCCTGTCACAGGCTGCCCTTTTATTTCATGGCCAGGACTTCCTTGTGGGAGGGACTCTTCAGGGTGTGAGAGTGAGAACAGAAGGAGAGCCTTTGTCAATGATGGGGCAGTTGTTACCAGCCACTGACTCCTTGGCCAAGACCCATATGAACGACAGATAGAACCTTAGACCACAGAGTAGTTATTTCACTACTATGCCACCAAACCCCATTCTGCCGCCAACCACTAGAATGGCCTACCTCACAGTTATAGATTGGAACCTTCCTTCAAAACCAGCGTTAAAGTCTGGCTTACCGGCAAGCTCAATAACTGATGCCCCCCTGGTTATTTCACTACTATGCCACCAAACCCCATTCTGACTGGGCTCTTGGCATTCCTTTGTGGAATTTGCTTAAAACAATGCCATACAAGATACCCATGTCATGGAGGCAGAGGCTAATAGGGCAACTCTTGTATATACTGCCAGAGATTTCATGCCCACGCTCCAACAAGCATCGGCAAAGGCTTTTATGTAGGCATGAAAGGCATTTTCCAGCCACTGCCATAATGGTACTATCTGGCCATAAAATGACAACAGCTGGAAATAGTGTTTTCACCTGAGTATATCATGACAGTGCCTCCCAAGTGCCTATCAAGTGCCTATACAAGAGCCAAAACGACTGGCTTTGCCAATGTTTGTTATTAATAGGAATTTCGTGCAAGGAACAGATGCAAAGATACACATATTAATTTTCAAGTGCCTGAAGGCCCGCTCTGCTGAGACATTTTTATTACACAAGGAGTGGTTTATAGTTGCAAATATGCTATTACCTTACAGAACATGGTTAGAAATAATAAAAGTTTCACCTTACAAGCTTTGAACAAGGCGAGTTCAAAGAGATCTTGGCAGAAGGATGTTTTAGATGGGGAGGAGAAGGTTATGTGTAAGAATGGTCACAGGATAAGCTTGGGCAGGGATGGTTAATGGGTGAATAAAAATCCAAACAATACCCATAGCATGTGTGCACCCACTTCAAATCCCATCGCTCTTCTCACTTCACTTCCCATGCTAATTGATGTGACTTACAAGCAGCCCTTAAAGTGCCACCTAAGAATAAAAAAGTAAAAGTGTTTGGGGACTCATACCCTACGTCCTTTATGTCGCTGCCATAATGGAGCTATCTGGCCATAAAATGGCAACAGCTGGTAAATGATGTTAGTACCCTTTTATTCCAGAGACATAGGCGTTCTCAGGATGGAGGCTCAGTGTACAGAGGAGGTTATTGTGGTCTGTGCAAAAGGGTAGTTTCTAATTTGTCTCCTGTGCGTTTTACTGTCACATTTAGAAAATCAACTGTCTTACTGTGCATGGTGGTGAACTATACCCTTCCATCTATGCTGTTCAAGTAATTATTGAATAGTATGAATTCTTCTTCCGTACCTGTCCATAGTCCAGAAACATTGTCAATATATCTACCCCAGTACCTGACATAGATCCACCAGATGAGGTGTTGAAGAATATGTTCAGTCTTGTATTTTACATAAAGGCATTTGCGTAACTGGGTGCCATGATGGCACCCATCAATGTTCTTGACTGCTGGATGTAGTGTTGTTTCTTGTATCTAAGATAGGAATTCTGGGATATAAAGTCGAGTAACAGCATAAGGAACTCTTTAGAAGCTTCAAATTTGGTGGCCTTAAGGAGTAGCCATCCTACAGCTTTCTGTCTCTGATTGTGCGGTATTGGTATTGAAATGTATAGGCTGTGTACTCTGTTGTAAATAGTATGTTGTTGCAATTCACATTGAGGGTGTTTAATATATTGAACAAGTGTGTGGTGTCCTTAATGTACGCGCCTGTTGCTTGTATAAGGGTTAAAGGAATGAGGCAAAGTATGTGCCCAATGCTTGCAAAATACTGTTGGTTGCCGATACTATTGGGCGACCTGGTGGTTTAAGCATTTTTTTATGGATCTTGGGTAATGTGTAGAAAATGGGTGTCCTTGGGTGTGCTGCAGTGAGGTAATTTCTTGTTCTGTCCAAGATCTATCCCCTTTCTTCTGTGATGGCTAATAGTTTCTCAAGATTAAATCCTATTCCTGGTGTAGGGTCATGGTCCACAGGGGCATATATTGCTCTGTGATGTAGTTGTGTCTTGCATTATTTGTTGTAGTCATCGGTGTCAAGGACAAACAGTCCCCCACCTTTGTCTGCTGGTTTGAAGGTGAGTGTTGTATTACAAAACAATGCTTGTATAATGTTAAGCACTTTCTGCCTGAAATTGCAATGCTTTGGGCGTGCATATGATCATTTCTGGAGGTCCGTGGTGACCATTCTTTGAAAAGAATCAATAATGGGGTAGCTGGTAGGAGGGATAAAGGTACGTTTGGGCCTACATTCAGTGAATTCAGGTTCTTAGATGTATTCTTCATAGGCGCTATAGGTGGGAACAAAGTTGAGACATTTCTGGAGTAGGTTATTTTCAATTTGTGAGCATTGTCTTTTGGATAGGTTTACCAATAGGTTTTCTTTGGGTTCTGATGTGTTGTTGGACGGTGTGTTTTTCTTCTTATGTCTGTCCCTGGACCTTTGCCTCTTCCCCCCCAACCTAAAAAAATGCTTGCTGTTATTCTCTGGCGTTCTGATGCTGTCTTGGTGTTACTTGTACCTGCTCTTTGGATGTCTACGGGTACATGGTTTGTGAATTCTACGTTGATCTGAAGAGCTTGTTGTACCTTTATTGTATTGTGTTTGTTTATATTTGTCCATATATGTGTATACTACGTTGGTGAGGTATTCATATGTGTCCCTTCTAAATGTGTGTACATTTTAGTTTTCTAATTCTGTGCAGTAGTCTTAAAGGTTGTTAATGGCTTCTGATTATTTTTCTAGGTCTGTAGCTGAGAGTGTTGGTAAGTTCAGTCTGTATTTCAGCAATTTCCTTTGTCATATTGTCTAGTTCTTCAGATAATTCCTGTACGGTGAGTAGAATCAAGTACAGCAAACATTTATTCAGTATCTGTTCCCATTTGCGAACAAAATTGTGGCATTCCTTGCAAAGTGTTGGTCTGAGGGGGATGCGCAGGCCACGTGGCATGTGTTATGCGCAAAAATATTTGCTAAGGGTAGTGGCATGTCATTTCTATTGATTTCCCTATGTTTAAGTCGTTCCAGTTTTTAATCTTAGTACTAGGGTCGGTAGTGGTGTTCGAGGTGCTGGTGTCTCTGATGAGGGTTAGGATACCATCCGCTTTCTCTGTGCTAAACCCTAGGGTCTCAGCTCTTCTGTATGTGAGATTCGTTAATTCTTCATATGGCATGCTTCTTGTTGTGCATGCTTCCACTCGGGTTGCCCAATGGTACAATGTGAGTGAGGGGTTCAAGTTGAGTAGGCACAGCAGATATATACTATATTGGTTTCAATTCAATGATTTAATGTACTTTGGCCGTTCTTTGGTCCTGCCGCCAGAATAGCCCCACTTGCGCTGTGGGGTGTGTATAGTATCAAGGGATGGTGTCTGGGTTTGGTTAACCCAGGTAACTGCACGGACCTTATGTGAATATTTCACATATAGTTAGGAGGAGTAGGGAGTTTGGTGTCGGGACGAGCAGGTCCCCTGTGCAACCCAGTTGTCTTTGGTGAATGTTTGACCTGCGGCCTAGCACATGGTTTTGTCAGGGAGCCAAACTCCAAGGTTCCCGGGAGTTTTAAAAGTATTTGGTGGAGCAGCAACACCTTGTTAGTTGCTGGCGCTGGCAGGGAGTTGGTGCTCCTGAACTGTCAGTAGATATTCACACTACAGTCTTGAGTTTTGATTGTGCATTGTTATTTATTTATTCAAGTGCAGTACGTTACATGGGGCACAATGTGCCATGGTGATGACACAGAAAAACAGCCGACGCACGTTTCAACCGAAGTCTTTCTGAAGGCTATAGGGTTGTCATGGGGCTCGCGTTGGAGCATCAAAAAGAGTCACCCTGGATAGGGAGGTGGCTCGTGGCTTGCTGGCGCAAGTGAGGTTCAAGTCAGTCTGGCATTGGTTAGTTCCAGTCCCATGACAACCCTATAGCCTTGAGAAAGACTTCGGTTGAAACGCACGTCGGCTGTTTTTCTGTGTCATCACCATGGCACATTGTGCCCCATGTAACGTACTGCACTTGAATCAATAAATAACAATGCACAATCAAAACTCAAGACTGTAGTGTGAATATCTACTGACAGTTCAGGAGCACCAACTCCCTGCCAGTGCCAGCAACTAACAAGGTTTTGCCGCTCCACTAAATATTTCACATATAGGTTGCGAATCAATTATACATTTTCAATATATAGGTAATTCTCATATTTGCAGATATTATAGATGTTTCATGCAGAATTTCCCACAATATTCAATTGCTTTTCATAAAAAGCTTTTATTCCAGAGACATAGGCATTCTCAGGATGTCCAGTGCATGTCGGTCTCGTGGACCATTTTCAGGGACCAAGCGTAGACTGCTTTGTTATCAGTGAGCTCAAACATAAGAACGCTTTTTGTTTTGCAAACCAATGGTTAGGGTGGTAAATTGCGATTAGCCCCTAAACTCTCTTCTCCTCCAGCCCCCCAGTCTCTAAAGCCAGAAAAACAGAAAATAACAGGAGTCGATGTAAACATTTCAGGAAAGGTTATGGGAAATGCAAGTATGTGATATGTTGTCACTCAAAAAGCATTCACAGAGAAAGGTGTGCGCAGGCTTACAATAACTAGGAGTGGAGCGCACAACATGCAGAAAACACATTTACATTAAACTATGAAATAATCAAGGGTGTGGAAGTGTTTACTTTTATTTATTTGTTGAGAAACAAAGTAATGGGCACCTAATAAATGCATAGATTTAAAGAATACATTCATTAAAAGATATGTAATTATCATGTGCAATGGGCAGAGCCGGTTTAAAGCTGCTCATAACAAATCACAAACCAGAACGTTTTTGTGCCTGGAAGACATGTCTGGATCAGCACATTTTAAGGGGGGTGGGGGGGTAATATGCCTTATATATCAGTCAAATAAAATGACATTACTTTATAGCTCTCATGCTGCCCAATGCCAGGAGTGAATAGTCTCAGAAAATCAGATACAACAGTTGGCTTTATCAATGTATGTTTTTAAGAAGACTTCAGTGCAAGGAAAGGATATAGATCAAGGGGATGAGGGCACACTTGGTTAAGACATTTATATTTCACCAGTAGCACATTTTATAGCTACATTTAAGCTATAAATTCTTAGTATACATCTTAGAAATAATAAAGACAGGCCAACGTTTGATTTTACTGCTTGATAACGAAAGCCCAGAAAGATCCATGGGATAAGTGGTTTGAGCATGGAGAGTCAGGTATTGTGCGGAAATGGCCATAAGAATTAGTATGGCAATGGGCGGGTAAATAGCCAAACACCACCTACAATTGTGCGTCCCTGCTCACATGCCATCTTCTTCCTAGCTGTACTCCAATGTATTAGTTTTGGCTCATAGGTAGTGCTGAAGTGCCACCTAATTGCCATTATTAAAAAGGGTTTACTGTAGTTCTTGTGAGACCTGCGCCAAGCCCAATACACACCCAACTCTATGCAAGGCACAAGATGAGCTATGCTCCTCTTTAACACCCACTCGCGTAAGTTGTATTATTTTCCACTCCTATCCATCTCCCTGTCCCTACTGGAAAACTTAAAACCCAACACATAAGCCTGTCTTACATGTCTTCAATGCATCAGTTGTCCATCTTTGTTTATCAACCCACTAGCAGATCGACCCCCTGTATAGATTCCGTACCCGTTTAGATACCGACACCTCTGTCTCTTGGTATCTTCTCTATTGCTTAGTGACACTGTCGGGGGGAAATTCTGCCGGGGTCGGCCGGGCCGTCCGCAGACCTCCGGGCAGGGAGGCCCCAACTCCTCCCGTATATCCCAGACGAGATAGAGTATGAGACACACACAAGGAGCAAGGTGACTCTGCTGTTTATTTAGACAAAACGGCAGGGATGGGTCAAGGAGCGTACGCGTTCGTCCTGACACACACACAATCGTGGGGCTCGCAGGCCCTTTTTACTGCATTATGACGCGCTACTTGCGTCACTTCAGAAAGTTAACAAAAAACCTATCGCCACTCTTAATTGGTTGCTCGAGTGGTAGGGTTAGTATAGTACACATATAGAGAATGATATTAGTGGACAAGGTGTAGTCAGGTGGTATATCTGGGTTGTCCCTACAATTAGATACATAAGAATTGTTACATGAAGACTCCTGAGGATTGGCTAGTATTACTGACGTCTGAGATAAGAGCCCCATGTTCTGATTGGTGCATCCGTGAGCTTCCCAGCCTGGGACCACCGTTGTTCCCAGCTCTCGGTGTACCTGTGTTTGCAACAATGTTTCAATATGGGTACGTGCAGACAATATGAGGATTTATTCATAGGTGGAAGGCTGACCGCTCCCACTGTAGCAGATGTCCATTGAGCCTTTCAAGTGTATCGGCCTGTGTCTCGTAGTGAGGGACCCAGACGCCTTTTCTCTCCTGGGTTTTGGCATCTCGTCAGGTTCGGCTTGGTCACGTGGGGAGGGACCGTGAAAGAGGCAGAATTCTGCACAATTAATATTGTTTTTTCTACTGCGCGTCTGGTTTAATTTGTCGGCGTGCCTTTATCGTTGAGGCGCGGAGTGCGAGGTTGCAACATCGTGCCTTTGATGATTTGTTCTTGGATGTGGGTTTGCAACATTGCGACCTTGGCTGGTTGCTCCACCGGGTTCTTTCTGCAGGATCAGTAACCTGACTCTTGCTTTGTTAATGTCCACGGGAGCTCTTGTTTGAGGCCTACTCGGGCCTGGTGCTTAAGTAGTCTGTTTGGTGCATAGGTGCTTTTGGGTTATAATGGCATATATTTCCATGACCAGTATCGTGTTTCCATTATACCTCTCATGGTGGTAACGGGTTTCAAGAGAAGCGTGAGCAAGCGTTATAGATGAGTTCATGATGCGTCTTGCGTTTCTGCGTTCTGAAAGCCTATGTAAAAATAATAAAGATGCACGTCCGTGAATATGCCTGTCGCCTACGTCAGAGCACTGAGTATGTTCTTCGTGTAGATTGGTGTGGAAATGTTAAGTGTGTATATTTGTACAGATGTGCTTCCCGTTGTCTAGGTCGTCATGGCATCTCTAACGACGTGTGGTTTTTAGTCTAGCTGATCCGAGCCGCAGGTGTCGGCATGGCCAGTGCGGGCTGCTGGGCAGGCAGGTGGACACATCCGTATGTTCCTGTACCAGGGTACCTGGTCGTCTGGTAAATGGACAAACTCTTCTCGCGGCGGGTGTCTGGGCCGTGACCCTCTAGGCCAAGCGCGAGAGGTGAAGGACGGGAGCCTGGTCTTCCATTCTCCCACTTCAGTCCCCCCTCTGGTCGACTTGTCGACCACAAACATATCCTTCTCGTTATCTCCTCTTACCCTCCATATCTTAGTTATCCCTCCGAGATGTCCATAATGGTTTACATGATCTTCAAATGACCAATACATATATTCACATGTTCCTCCAGGAGTACAGTATACCCATCTTCTTATGTAGCTCCTGGGGTTCCTTGGGTTCTCGATCTTCACTGATGGTGGGTCTAGATGATTGGTGATGATTTGGGTGCGCAACTTCTCCCTTTCTTGTATTATCACACCTGTATGCTGGCCGTCATCTGCTGGCATTAAGGGGTGCATTCCCACCATTTCCAGCAACTCGTCAGTCGTGCGTGCCTTCCGGGCCTTCCAAAATCTAATTATGATCATAGTAGCTCCAGCCAAAATAGTACACCCCACTATTATTTTCAGTCCATCTGACAGCCAAGATGGCATCCATGACCATAATAGTGAAAACCAGCTCTTATCCTTGTCTACACCGTTACTTTCATCCATCATTTTGGAGTGCATCTGGGCCAATTGTGAAACTGCTTCTGTCAGTGTACCATTGTCAGCATCGTTGGCAGGTATGAACGTGCAGCAAGATTGTCCTATCTTTGCACAAACTCCTCCTTCCATTGCTGTGAGAAGGTCCAATACATATCTGTTCTGGAGTGCTACCATCCTTACAGCTCGCAGTTCCTCTTTAATTGCGTTGAACCCATTTACTGTTGAATTGATGGTCATCATTAGTTCCCATCTGGTTATTTGGAGCCATTTTGCGTTTGCGTATGCCTGCAGTCCCGGATGTATTATTGAGGAGAAGAACATTGCTGCTCTGCTGAATAGTCTGTGTTCTGGCGGTATTGATGTTAGTTCCGTTTCCGACCTTCCCCACAGGTAATTTCCTGTCAGTGGCTCTCCTTGTCTTTTTCTCCTATTTAGGACAGTATCATTGCTGTTGGTCCTGTTCTCTTGCTCCTTCTGAAGTGGTGCAGATCTCTTTCTTCTCCTATCCCCTTCATCCATTTTAGGAAATTTCGCCACATCGACATTCTTCTTAGGTACCACTAGTGATGGTACATTGACGTGTACCATTGTGCACACACCATTCCACAGGGGAGGCAGTGTATGATATGCCTTTTCTCCGCAGGCCCAATAATGGTCCATTATTACTGCTGTTCCCGCTCCCCCCTCAGGTAACTCCATCACGCTTGCACAATTGGTGTTATATCCTACGTCCACCTCTCCTTTATGCTGGTAGCATACTTTGGGCGCAGTCAATGGTAGTATAGTTATTGGGTCTTCATCTTCTTCTACCCACGTGAGCATTGGTACATACTTGATCCACGTCGTCCAACATCGATGATTGTGTGTCTCGATAGTTGAGATAGTTTCTTTTGTTACCATGTTGCTGCCAATCACTCCTATCTCCCAGCTGTTGCCCAGATACACCTTTCCTGTTATCGTCAGTAGTGGCCTCTCCCAGCATCCTTGTTTACCCGGAACTTCAGTGGCGTACCAATCACATGGTAGATACTGCAGTGTTACCTTCTTTGTTTCTCCTTTTGCAGGGCCACTTGTTATGTACCTGAATGCTTCAGCATGTAAACTGGTCTTGTGATAACTCAGATAGGTCTTGAGGAAGTTGTTTTCATATGGGTATGAGTCTCGTGTTTTCCATGTCATGTGCACTACTGTTCCTTGAAATCTTCCTTTCGTTTGGAACAGGGCCAAATATATTATGCACTGTGCTGTTTTTTCATCTATTTCTGTGGCAACAAATGTTCGTGAAGCGCTCATGGCGTATGGTATTAATGAGCAAACGTAACAGCTATCCTCGGTTGTCTGCTTACCAATACGGGTCATGTGCTGGTACCATATGTTGTTTGCGACGTGTGCTGAATCTTGTACATAATTATCAATACCTTTATTGTCTGAGTATGTGCTGCGTTTAACTCTATTTTGCTTGGGTGCAAAATTACTATTACCACCTGACGTAACACCTGTTGCAGCAGGGAACGGGGGTATATTAGGTTTGGGTGCAGCAATAAAATCGATAGCATAGCTGTACTGCCAGACAGAGGCAGCCAAGAACCCGGTGATCATAAAAATCCCTATTATTTTTATTACATATGCTAATCTCACCGGCATTTTGCTCTTACCTTGCTGCAGTCCTGGCAGCGTATTCTTGCGACGTTAAAGTTGCCCGCCTAAAAATTCTCAAAAGTGCTCGTTATTAAATGTTAGTTTTGTTTCCTTTAAGCTCTCCCTATCAAGTAGTCATTCAGTGCCCAGGCGAAGAGCTGCTCCCACGCTACTCTAAGTGATCGGTCTCTTAGGACCGGCAAGTATGGGCGGAGGTGGGGCATGTAATATTCTATGGCCAGGAGGAAGGCTGTGTAGTAGACACGTACCCTTCTTCTTTTTAGGTATGTTGGCCTTTTTATTTCGTATACAAATTGGTGTGACAATTCTTCTGGGTAGTTATCGTCTGGCAGCACCATCTACGCCTGTACACTGAACTTGTTAATTAGCTTTTTCTTAACAATACAATATTACGCAGTTCCTGTATGTGCGAGAGAAAAAAGAACATTCACGTGTTTACATGTGTATTGGTGCAAGCAATGTCCTTCAGTTTTAGTTACAACTGTACTTAGCAGTCAATGGGGGGGGGGTTTGCGCTCAGATGGCGGAAGTATTTTTACTCTTCGAGCGTGTGACCATGGGGTGGGCAGTATGGGGATCACCCCCTTCTTCGTCAGTTATCGTCTCCGAGGGAACAATTGGGTCGTTGTCTGTGGTGGAACTTTCTTCCGCTGTCGGGGATGTTGTTGCTGTTCTTCCAATGGACCTGTCGTTGGCGCTGGGGCGGGTCTGCAGTTTGTAGATCTTTACGTCATGTAGGTGGTTCCAGGCACGCTTATCCTTTAGTTTTACTGCTCTTGTTGATACGTCCTCTATCAGATGGGGGCCAGTGAACCTCTTCTCGTTCCACTTTCTATTGAAATTGCGAAGTAGCACGTGGTCACCTTTGGCAAGTTTGCACAAGTTCTCCTTTCCCAATTCTGTACTTGCGCCTTTTTCTTGATTGCTGGTAGACCCGCCCCGTGTGCGCTCGAGCTGTTGAGACACAAACACGACACTAGTAATCAAAGAAGACACATATTGATACATTTCATCACCTAACACACTCGCTGAACTTTCGTGGTCGGTGAATGCCCTTGACGTTGGGGTTAGGGGAAGGCGCATTTGACGTCCAGTAACCACTTCGTGAGGGGTGAGGTGGTGGTCGGACCCTGGCCTATTTCTAAGTTCAAATAAAGCTAACGGAAGGCAATACAACCAACTTTTCTTTGTTGTTTGTTGTATTTTTGCAATTGCCTCCTTCAATAAGCCATTCAGGCGTTCACATACGCCATTAGCCTGTGGGTGGTATGCACATGCAAATTTGTGTTTAATGTTCAGCAGGGATGTGATATGTTGGAACATTTCGTTTGCGAAATGTGGGCCGTTGTCTGATCTTAACACCTCGCACACTCCCCACCTGGGGAAGACCTCCCTTACTATGAATTTGGCTGCTCTAAACGCATCAGGGTGTGAACAGGGCCCTGCTTCAATCCACCTAGAAAATGGGCATACTACTACAATCATATACCTATTACCTTGACATATGTTGATCATATCAACATAGTCAATGTGAAGGTGCCGAAAAGGTCCTTCTGGCCGGGGTATGGTACCTCTTATCACTTTTAGAGTATGACCGGCCGTAAACTGTTGACATGTGAGGCAATTGCTGATAAAATTTGACACATGAGAGTTTAACTCAGGACAAAACCAATCTTCTCTAATTCGTGCTGCGATTATTTCCTTGCCTGTATGGGCAGGGTGATGTAATTGGCTCAGGGCGGTATTTAACAGTGCCAACGGTATTACAACTTTCCCCGTGCCACCCTGGCGCCATAGTGCGTCGGTTGGGGACATTGTACATCCTCTTTTTACCCATACTTCTTTTTCGGCCATTGGTGCAGCCTCTTGTAGTTCCATAATCTGTGTGGCTGGGAGATGGGTGTACCCTTCTTTTATTAACATCTCCCTAGCTATTCCCCTCCCTCTCCCTCTCTGTGAGTCTGTGGGGTTCCATATCTCACCAAAGTATGCAGCATATTTCGCATGTGCGTCTGCTGCTGCATTCCCTTTTGATATGTAGTCTTCTCCATTGGTGTGTGCGGTGCACTTGACTAGGGCTAGTTCTTGGGGGTCGTTTATTACTTCAATTAGTTCAGCCAACAATAGGGCATGTTGTACTGGAGTGCCATCAGCTCTCCTAAACCCTCTTCTTCTCCATTTTGATAACCCTGAGTGGACAGTGGATGTAACATATGCACTGTCGGAATATATGGTTACTCTTTTATTAAAACTTTCCTTTAATGCCAATATTAGTGCAACCAGTTCCGCGGCTTGAGCAGAGTAGTGCTGTGGTAATTGTACACACTTCATAGCCACACACACCGGCGCCTCCATCATTTTTACTACTGCTGCCCCAGTCCTTCGTATCCCATCTCCTTGATCAATAGTTGATGACCCATCAATAAACAAAAGCTCACCTCCCTCTAGTGCGTTTTCTTCAACTTTTCTAGTACATGAGTACATTTTAGTTATTTGGGTGCAGTCGTGGGCGTAATCTCCCTCTTCAATTACTTCTGCTAGGAACCTTGCAGGGTTAACCGTGCTACATCTAACAATTGCTAGTTCAGCCTTAGACAAAATAATCTCATAACCTGATGCCCTCTGTGTCGTTAGTGTGGACTTAGGTTTGTTCAATATCGCAAATAGTGCATGTTCCACAAACAGTGTAGTTGGGCACCCCATAGTTATTGCTGATGCTTTTTCTACTGCAAAGGCAGCTGCAGCGAGACCTTGTTCACAAGGGAAGTGGCCTAACATCACAGGGTCTAAGTGTCCGCTGTAAAATGCTACTGGTTTATATCCCATGCTCGTTTTTTGTGCCAATACTGCCTTCATCACTGCTGAGTCGCAATGTGAAAATATAAAAAAGCGTCGCTCATAGTCTGGGGATGCCAGTACTGGAGCAGTTGATATCGCGTCTTTCAATTCGTCAAATGCCTCCCTCATTTCCATAGTCCATCCCAACTTTTTCTCCCCTTTATTTGCTTCCTTCAAACCCTCAAGCAGGGGTCCTATGTATGAGCTGTAATCAAATACCCATGCTCTACAGTAGTTGCACAGCCCCAGAAATTGCTGCAGTTCTCTCACAGTCTGTGGCACGGGAGTGCTTGAGATGGCCTGTGCTCTTTGTGGTGCAATCCTTCTTCCATGTTGGGATATCAGTTGGCCAATGTAAAGTACCTGTTCCTGACAGTATTGTATCTTTTCCATGTCTACCTTGTACCCCTTTTCAGCCAATATTGTCAACATTTTTAAGGAGTCCTCTCTACATTTACTTTCGTTTGTACTGCAAATTATTATGTCATCCACATACTGTAACACTGTGCTTTCCACCTCAACGTTACCCAAATCCATCTGTATTACTCTATTGAAAATTGAGGGTGATTCACAATACCCCTGTGGTAATCTGGTATGTTTCCACTTTGTATTTCGGTAAGTGAAGCTTGTCAGATCTTGTGAGTCTGGGTGTAATGGTATTGAGAAAAAAGCATTTTTAAGGTCAATCACTGTAAATCGTGATGCTTCTGCTGGAATGCCACACAATATTGTGGCCGGGTTTGCTGTTACTGGATACTCTGCTTCTACTATGTTGTTTAAGGGTCTGAGGTCCTGTATGAAGCGCCAAGACCCCCCTTTAGCCTTGCGCACCGGGTACACAGCTGTGTTACATGGTGATTCTGAGGGGACCAATATGCCATTGTTTATAAGGGCCGTTATGGTTTCATATATGCCTTCATCTGCCTCTTTTGACAATGGGTACTGTTTCACTCTTGGTAGTATGGCACCTTTTTTCAATTTTATCCTTACACCCCCTATGCTTTTTATGCATCCCACGTCATAAGGGCTAATAGTCCATAATGATTTGGGCACCTTTGACATATCCTCCTTAAAAAATGGGACTGGGGTGCCTGCGGGTGCCTCAAGTGCCATTGCAATTTTCTGTGCTACTTGTTTGTGAGCCACTCTTAGCCATATTTCTACACTCATCATGAACACCATTTCATCTTCTTCCTTTTCTTCTGAGAACAGCTCTTCATCTGACACCTGGGTCAGCCTACATCCTTCTGCTAGTGCTATCACCGCCCTCCATGCTCTCCCTTCTTTATCTTGGGCGTGCACAGCAACATAATCAGCTGTTGCAATAATGCTCTCAATGTCCATTACAAACACCTTCCCTTCCAGTTCATTAACTGGTGTTTCTGGTCGGAACAGATAGGCTGCTGGCCTCCTCCATATTTTCCCTTCTATCCCTGGCATCCATGCAAATGCCATGTCTGTGCCATACTGGAATAGCTCGCCATCTACTGGCTCCGCCCTAATCGCTGTCTGTCCACAGTATGCTTGCAAAATCTGTCGTGCTGCGAGCATGTTAATCCCTGGAGTAGAGCAAATTATGCCATCCTCTGTAAAGGAGATCGTCATATTCAACCTGTTCATTATGTCTCTCCCCAGTATATTTACTGGTGAGGCACTATAATACAAAAGTGGGACTGACAGATCATAATCTCCAATAGATAATGGAACGTTATCAGTAAATGGAACCAACCCCTTAGCCCCAGAAAATCCTTGGGTGTTCATGGCTTCGCCTGACATTTTAAATTTACCTTCCCTTATGCAAGACCGGGTTGCCCCGGTGTCAACAAGAAATGATAATTTTTTGTCACCTATCGTTACCTCTATGCGTGGTTCCTCCGCACTATTAGGTGTTACTGACAGGATGGGACACACCAAGGCCGTCTGTGGGCTGGCCTATTGGGGGTACAATGATTGGCCATTCCCTGTGTAAGGGTTGTGTCCCAACACCGTCACCCTACCCAATTGCGTTTGTTGAGTTTGGGGTGGTGGTTGTATTAACGCTACTTGTTGTTGTGGCGGTGGCAGTTGCTGTGTTATTTGTTGTTGTGGCAGTGAATAGGTTTGTGGCTGTTGTGTTGTTTGTTGTTGTGGGTCACTCCCTTTTTGTGACATCTGCTGTTGTTGTATGCCCTGCTGTTCTTGTGAGGTCCTAGGTTGTGCTTGTTCATTCCATGCTGGTGTTCCTGGCCTGACCCTACATGTACGTGACATGTGTCCTAATAGTCCGCAGCTCCAACACACGGGTGGTTCCCTGCTTTGCCATGGGAAGCTCCCTGTGTTGTCCTGGTATACGGGTTGCCCTGTGGGGTAGTAATTTCTAAGTCCCCCAGCCTGTTGTTGGGTATTATATCCGTATCCTCTCCCCCTCATAAACCCTCCTCTCCCTCTGTTATAACCATAATACCCAGTTCCTTGCATGGGGTACCCTCCTCCCATGTTTGATGCGTGTAATTGCAGAGGCGGCACTTGCTGTATTACACCTTGTGGAGGCGCTATTTGGGCGGGATCTTGTGCAGCCACTACTTGCGTTGGGCTTTGGGCCATTGGTGTGGGCGTAGTTATTAGTGCCCCTTCCATTGTGTATTTAGTAAGTTTTTTCTGTACTAGTTTGGCCTCTTCTGTTTTCCTATCCTCTTCCTTTTGTTTCATTTTTCCTTGCCATGTCCTGCAGTGATGTACTATAGTCAGTTGTATTTCTGGCCATGGTTTTGCTTCCATCCCCACTACTTTCTTTAGTTGTTTCTGAACCCCTTCTGGGAGCCCTTGTACTAGTATATGATAAAATATGGCTGGTGTTTTGTCCCATTGTTCTCTAGTTTCCATGCGCCACTTCTCTTGAATATCCTGGATATAATCAACAGGGTCCTCATTTTCACCCATCTTACGGGAAGTAATGGCTCCT
Organism: Ambystoma mexicanum; assembly: GCF_040938575.1. Lineage (NCBI taxonomy): Eukaryota > Metazoa > Chordata > Amphibia > Caudata > Ambystomatidae > Ambystoma > Ambystoma mexicanum. The sequence goes on from NC_090931.1 coordinate 784,885,181, forward strand.
ATGTCTGATGTGTCTGGGTACTGCACTCTCAGTGCCTGCCATAGCGCATGTCTACAGTTTGCAAATGGTGCCCCATCATGCGATGTGTTCGTTATTGTTACCCCATGGAATCCCGCTCTTTTCCAAATGTCATCCGCTCTATCCCCTAATATTGATATTAACAGGCCCTTCACATCTCCTACTGCTAGTTTCTGTCCTGCGGTGTGTTTTTCCATTTCATATATCCACTTACCCGCACCTCCACTTAGTGATGGGAGCCTACATTTTATATTTTCTTTATCCGTATGTTTCCAAGGTACATACTGTGGTCTAACCCCTCCTCTCTCCAACAGTGGCATTAAATTCTGTCTTGTGTCACCCTTTACGCTCCATAATATTGAGTCTTCACACCCCTCCTCTTCCCCCGTTTCCTTTACTACTTCAAATTCTTCCTTACTACCTCTGCTCCTACCTCCCTCTTCTTCCTTTCCCCTTTTTTCGTCATTTCCTGTGTTCAATACGGGTATGTCTATTTGTCTGTCTTGCCTGCGACTAGGGAGGTCCCTAAGCCGACATGCATAAGGTGTAAGTTCGTTCATGAAGGGCGCGAGCTTTATTCTGTGCAGTGAGCGTGCGGTGGTTGAACATGTATGGTGTGACGTGGGAGGGCGTGATGGAGATGTTGGTGGCGTGGTTTCATGGGTTTGTGTTTCCCCTATTCTTTTCACTCCCTCCTTACTTCTCTCCAGCTCCTCCCATCTTCTACTCATCCAGGGCAAATCTATGTTTGTTCTAGTGAGGTATAGCTTATCTAAGCTTTCCCTTTCACTCTTTCTTCCATCCTTCTCCACTCCTTCTTCCTCCTCACTGCAAAGGTCATTCATAAATGGCACCCCCCACTCTGCCTTTTTTCCTTTTATTGTTACTGTTTTTAAGTCTATTAAGTCTCTTTCTCCCCTTTCGTTGTTACCAACTGTTCCCCCTAGTACTGATGTTGTTGCTACCTCTCTACTTTTATATACATCTCCCCATCTTTCACTCTCCCTACTCCTCCCTTCTCTTCCCCCTTCACTTCTCTCCTCCATTTCCCTACTATTTTCCTCCCTTTTTCTTTTCAATTCCTCCATTACTTCGTTGCTCATCTGTTCCAATATTCTTTCATCCTCTTTCTTCCTTTCCCATTTCACCCTTTCTCTTTCTACTATACTCTCTATTACCTTCCCCTCTTCATATTTCTTAGCTGTCTCTGATAGTACCCTCCTCCTCCATATTTCCATTTCCTTTTCCTTTTCTTCTTCTTCCTTCTTCTTCTCCCTCAGCACTACTCTTGATACCCTATCTGCTGCTGCTTTTACCCTTTCAGCTTCTCTCTTTTGCTCCTCATTTCGTTCCCTTAATTTTTCCAATTCGTTCTTACCTTCTTTCCTTTTCCTCACTCTCTCTCTTTCCTCCCTCTCAAGTTGTTTGATCAATTCATTCTGCTCATCCCTTAGTTTTGCTAATTTTTCCTCCAAAATCTCTTCCTTCTGCCATAGTAGCTCCTCTCCCCTCATTTCACTCTCTCTGGCACTATCCTCGTCTGTTCTCCTTACCGCCTCCCTTTCTTCTCCAGTTAGTGAGCCTCGTAATTTCAATAATATCTGTGCAGCTACCCACTCATCGTTTCCTATCTCTACAGTCTGCTCTTCTCCAATCCTTTCTTCCCCCATTGGTATCTTCCTATGAGCCACATATGGTGGAGGGCTGTATGCCGGTTTCGAGTATCCTTCAGCCGCCCTGAACTGTCCTTCTATTTCTCCTAATTCTCTTAAAGGGTACAACCCTCCTCCCTCTGTTTTCACTCCCGGTGTTATGGGTGTCTCATTGTTCCGTTCCTTTTTTATGTCGTTTGATTTATCAATCTTTTCTCCTCCCTGTCCTCCGTTCCCCGTATTCTTTGTGCTTTCGCACCCCTTTTCCCCATCCGTTCCTTCTTTCTTAATCTCCTTTTCTTCCGGTGTTTCCCCCATAGTGAACATTCCATTTGGTCCTGGTCGGGACCCCTGGAACATCCTCCATAAGTTAAACACCTCCACATGGTTTGCCAACTTCTTCCCCTTGTATGTATTGTGCAGATGGTTTAGTAGTGAATGTTGGGCATATGGATCGAAACTACCATTAGGCGGCCATGGTGTTAACATTTTGTTGTCCGTCCCCTGGGTCCACTCTATGCTGTACTTAATTAATTTCTCCCTATGTGGTGGCAGTGTGGTGCATATGTGTTGTAATGGGGTAGTGAGGGTGTTCCCCCACCCTCCCGACCCTCTCCCGTATGACATAGTGGCCCTCCCCTTGTTACCCTTCTCTTTACCAGCAGTTTACAATATACAACCTCGTATTGCTTACCTTGCCCCGCAAGTGTGGGGACTTACGACAATCCCTTGACAGATTATGCAATAATAATAAATATGATGTTATATTATATTCCTTCCCCTACGGCCCCCTGCGGCCGAAGCGCACGCAGCCCCCTGCGGCTGCGTACCCCTTACGACGATCTTATACAGTCGTCCTGTTTCTCCGTTCTCCTCCCCCTTTTACACTTGCCGTGGCCGGCGTTCTCTGTGCGCAGCCACGCCCCTTTCCCCTTCTCCTCTTTCAATCCACTCGTTTATCGTTTATCTCCGTATCCGCTCCTTTATCATTTTTCTCTTCCCCACCACTCTCAACCCAAAGTTTCTTGTGCTCGCGATATCTTATTAAATCCCTACTGGTGACGTCACCGATTTCTTCGAGCTACTGGTATATTCTTGTTATGTTCTTTAAGTTCAAAATACACTTGCAATCTACCCCGCTAACCCTACAGCTGTCTTCCTGTCTCTCCTGGAACAAGGTAATCTCATCAATAATATAACCGGACTGCGCACGCTGCGTCGCCTCGCGTGTGATACGCCCCTCAACAGGAGGGCTTAACCAGCCAATTATCTTCCGTTTTGGGCAACTATGTAACTAGCTACCGCCCACAGGGAAACGTCATCTACCTATCGAGTTTCTTGCTCGAACAATAGGAAACCTCATCTACTCATTGATCAATAAATGTCAAGTCGTAGGAAACCACACACACCCACCCTCACACGTAGTCGCAATTTAGGCCATCAGTGTCTTACGAGCGGCTGCACGTGATGTTTTCGTGCCCCGCCCCCCTCTTTCGCGTAACGTTAGCCGACTGTTCTCGCACTCGTTTCGCTACCATTCATTCCATTGGCAACACTCAGTTAAACCTTCGCCGCACATCTGTACAATACCTCCCTCCTCCCTTATTTACTTCCTCCCCCTCCCTCACAATTTCGCATTGCTTGTTGTGCGTGTCATGCTCACCAAGTTCTCTCGATGCAGGGCCGCTCGACTGCGTGCACCCCTCCAAGCGGCTCGCCACCTCCCCTCGTCTGGACCACGTCTGGACACTCGCCGACCGCGGGCGGGATACTTCTCAACCGGCTCCCGAGGGCCAATATCCGGATTGCGCTGTCCGGTCTTCTCGCAGCTCCGCGATGGTCCTGTAGTCCTCAGAAGGGGGCAACGGCAGAGGGGGCCGCGCCGCCGGGCCTCCTCGCAACGGGAGTGCCTGGAAAAACTAAAAATAAAAGTTGATCTTAAACAGATCTCAGCAGTGCCTCCAACTTGTCGGGGGGAAATTCTGCCGGGGTCGGCCGGGCCGTCCGCAGACCTCCGGGCAGGGAGGCCCCAACTCCTCCCGTATATCCCAGACGAGATAGAGTATGAGACACACACAAGGAGCAAGGTGACTCTGCTGTTTATTTAGACAAAACGGCAGGGATGGGTCAAGGAGCGTACGCGTTCGTCCTGACACACACACAATCGTGGGGCTCGCAGGCCCTTTTTACTGCATTATGACGCGCTACTTGCGTCACTTCAGAAAGTTAACAAAAAACCTATCGCCACTCTTAATTGGTTGCTCGAGTGGTAGGGTTAGTATAGTACACATATAGAGAATGATATTAGTGGACAAGGTGTAGTCAGGTGGTATATCTGGGTTGTCCCTACAATTAGATACATAAGAATTGTTACATGAAGACTCCTGAGGATTGGCTAGTATTACTGACGTCTGAGATAAGAGCCCCATGTTCTGATTGGTGCATCCGTGAGCTTCCCAGCCTGGGACCACCGTTGTTCCCAGCTCTCGGTGTACCTGTGTTTGCAACAATGTTTCAATATGGGTACGTGCAGACAATATGAGGATTTATTCATAGGTGGAAGGCTGACCGCTCCCACTGTAGCAGATGTCCATTGAGCCTTTCAAGTGTATCGGCCTGTGTCTCGTAGTGAGGGACCCAGACGCCTTTTCTCTCCTGGGTTTTGGCATCTCGTCAGGTTCGGCTTGGTCACGTGGGGAGGGACCGTGAAAGAGGCAGAATTCTGCACAATTAATATTGTTTTTTCTACTGCGCGTCTGGTTTAATTTGTCGGCGTGCCTTTATCGTTGAGGCGCGGAGTGCGAGGTTGCAACATCGTGCCTTTGATGATTTGTTCTTGGATGTGGGTTTGCAACATTGCGACCTTGGCTGGTTGCTCCACCGGGTTCTTTCTGCAGGATCAGTAACCTGACTCTTGCTTTGTTAATGTCCACGGGAGCTCTTGTTTGAGGCCTACTCGGGCCTGGTGCTTAAGTAGTCTGTTTGGTGCATAGGTGCTTTTGGGTTATAATGGCATATATTTCCATGACCAGTATCGTGTTTCCATTATACCTCTCATGGTGGTAACGGGTTTCAAGAGAAGCGTGAGCAAGCGTTATAGATGAGTTCATGATGCGTCTTGCGTTTCTCCGTTCTGAAAGCCTATGTAAAAATAATAAAGATGCACGTCCGTGAATATGCCTGTCGCCTACGTCAGAGCACTGAGTATGTTCTTCGTGTAGATTGGTGTGGAAATGTTAATTGTGTATATTTGTACAGATGTGCTTCCCGTTGTCTAGGTCGTCATGGCATCTCTAACGACGTGTGGTTTTTAGTCTAGCTGATCCGAGCCGCAGGTGTCGGCATGGCCAGTGCGGGCTGCTGGGCAGGCAGGTGGACACATCCGTATGTTCCTGTACCAGGGTACCTGGTCGTCTGGTAAATGGACAAACTCTTCTCGCGGCGGGTGTCTGGGCCGTGACCCTCTAGGCCAAGCGCGAGAGGTGAAGGACGGGAGCCTGGTCTTCCATTCTCCCACTTCAACACCCATCAACAAGCCTCCCTACTGTCTCCCACATGCGCGACTTCCTGGACTACCTCTTGTCGTAAAAACACACGATTATGAGGCTGTTTTCAACTTCTGGGATTACGAGGCTGTTTTCAACTTCTGGGAGGTAGAAATATTAAACTGGCCCAATTTTTTAAAAAAAATGGTCATTAAAGGAACGGATGCAGTAGCGCATTTCTATATTTCAGGAACAAAATATGCGGTTGGTGGAGGGCAGCGCCTTAAGTACCACCCTGCTGCCAGTAGCACTTTCTTCGATACTCGTCGAAATACGTTAGGATCTGACGACTAGAAAGACAAGTATTGAGAAAGCCAACAGTTCTGCCTTTTGTGTACGCATGGCAATGGGCATTTTCCAGGAACGGCCATAATGGTTCTACCTGGCCATAAGATGGCAACAGCTGGAAACTTGTGTTAGTACCTAGGCATATTATTGTAGTGCCTATATGTGAACCGACATTGTTGTCTTTGCCAATGCGTGTTTTAACAGGAATTCAGTTCAAGGAACGCATGCAAGATTCACACATTGCTTATGAATCAAGTGGCTGAAGCCTCACCTGGTTAAGGTGATATTATCACATAAGAAGCATGTTTACAGCTGCAACTAAGCGAGTACAAAGCTTAGAAATAACATTGCATCCCATTAAAAGCACACTGCCACCTAATACCGATTCAACCCATGAAATGACTTTCATGATGGAACATGGAGCACATTGACTTACATGTGAAAAGCCTGAAAGACAAGTTGGAGTGGGGACATATGATCGAGATATTGAAACACCTAACAATTATAAGTACAGCAGGTGAGGTGAACAGGGGTCGGTGGCAAGGAGGTGCAGGTGTAGAATAAGGAGGCTGCCTTCTAGCAGAATTGGTGAGAGCAAAATAGTAACAACTTTTTTTTTATTTTAAAAGCCCTTGTACAAAGGGGAATAATCGTTGTGAGGAAGCAAAGACAGAGCAGGAGGCAAGGAAGCACACGTGGGATAGGAGGATAGAATCATACACCTTTTCTAAAATCAGTTTCTGTGCATCTACGTGAATTAAATAAATTCATCTTTTATAACGCGCTTCATACCAGAGACTTGCTCTGCGTTGTCTTGCTTCCAAGACAAACGTGTTGCCCCCGACCTATCCTCCCTCCATAGGCCCTCGTGATAGTTGATGATACTTGCGCCTAGAAACACTTGTGTACAGGCGCGTTATAAATGACTTATCCTACCATATCATTGCTGTCTTAAGCAATCAGCAGAACACTTGCTTTTTCAGTAGTATGTTTCATTCTCTTAGTTCATTTCTGTCACATTGGGCATCATCTGCGAGATGTAGCTTGGGTCTGTCTGCCTGGCAAGTTTGGGACACATGTCTAGGCATACCAAAACCCACAGGGCAGGCTGGACTGCCCCTTTTGGGGTGGGACCGTGCCTGGTTTGCATACAGGCTTCTGTTTAGGAATGACATGGCAGGCAGAAAGACATGGTCTGGAGAGATGTTTAGAGCAATGCCAGTAGTTTAGATTAATTCAAAAGCGTCCAGCTATCACTGTTCTGTTTTGCAAATCTCACCCAGAGTGGGATGGGTATGCCCAGACGTAGGTCCCGTGCCTGCTGTGCCTAGAGACCCAGGCTACACTTTACTGATGTTGTCCAATGAGGCAGAAACATAGCTGGGGATGCTTGTGGTCTCCTGCAGAAGGGGTGTGACCTCGCAGTTTGGGCTGGACTGCCCCTTTTCAGATGGGACCAGATTTGCATATGTTCTTTTCTTTTCTGTAATCACATGAAAAATGGTGGTCTGGAGGGTTGCCCAGTGGTTTAAATTAATTCAAAATCTTCAACCATCGCCTTTCCATCATGTAACTGCGTACAAATGGGACAACTTAAAATGTAAGTGTAAAACTGGAATCTTGATACAAATTAAAATTGACAATGGCCTTCTCCCAGAATCTCTCTCCCACACTTACGCGTTCAGTGGGCCTTCGGACCCCTAGAACCAATGTCTTAGTACACACAGTTTGAAGGAGGCTGCTTCACCTCCATTCACCTGGTGTTATGGGTCCAAGGGTGACCAGAACCCTGTTATTGTGCCTAGTATAGTTCCAAGCTTTCTTGGGTCCTGTACCCCACTGCTAATTCTAGCACAATGTCTTGCAAGTAGATGGGTCCGTTGTCACAGACGGCAGGTGCGCCTGGGTCACGATAAGCATACCCTGGGTTCCTTTCCCTTCACTTCTCTAAACGGAGCGTAACTTCCCTGTTCCCGTCTCGTTCCACCTCCCAGGATCTGGTCCTACATAGGGCCAACCTGACGGCCGGAACCTTCCTATTCTCACTATCTGCGTAATGGCGTTCCTCAATCTCCTCTTCACTCCGTGCTCGTCTTCTCTTGCATTCCACCTCCTCACTATCACTTATCCTCCCCTGATGTTACTCCTTCTGTCTCACTCCCATGCCCTGAAGTCCACACATCCTACTGGGTCCTGGGTTTAGGCACCTCCTCCTGCCCATTTTCTTGTACCACTTCCTCTCTATGGCTGGGTCCTGATGTTATCCCAACATCCTCATGGAGCTGTCCCCATTCAGAGGTCACCACCCCCAACATACGCTTAACTCTCACCACCTGCTTTTTCCACTTCTTCCTTTCCGCCACCTACTTCTGCCAACTCTCGCCATCTGATGTGATCACTTCCTTCTTGTTATGCTCACCTTCTGAGATGACCACATCCTCCTTCTGCACTCCTATTACCTCCTTCTGCGCTCACTCGCCTGATGTCATCACCTCCAGCTTAATCTGCTTTAGGTGCACCAACTCCTTCTCTACACTCTTGTCTCATGTTGTCACCTCTGTGTTAACCTTTTTTACTCCCACCCCCTCTGTATTCTCCCACCTGAAGTTACCAACTCTGCCTTAACCTTACTTCCGCCACCGCTTCCATACACTTCACCCTGATGTGGTCACCTCCTCCCTAATCTTCTTTACTCCCATCACATCGTCCTGTACACTCCGACCTCCTGATGTTACCATCTCCTCTTTAACCTTCATTCCTCCTACCTGATTCTGTATGCTCTGTCCTAATGCTGCCCCGTCCTCCTTGACCCTCTGATCTCACCCCCTTCTACAGTTATCCACTACTGACACCTCTCCAGCCTTCTCCATCCCTCCAGCATCTGCTTCTTCCACCACTCTCCAACTTCCAGCATTTTCCAAACACGAGCCCCCTTCTCTTGAATCCCACACTTGACCATCCCCTACTGGGGGCTTGAAACCAGAGGATTCTCCACACAACACCAGTGTGGCCAGAATCTACTGACTCAGGGTGCCACCCGTCCCCCTGAGTCACAGCCCTGGTGGTTCCCATAAAGAGACATGGGACCTCACCGCAGATCACATACCCAAAGACTTTTGAGTTCCTGGATACAAACGCGCCCCTGCCTTTCAATGAACTACTTTTAGTTTTGCTTTTCCACTTCGGTCCGTCTTTTGTGCTTGTAGTATACAGCTATAACCATTAGCGATGAATGTACGAATGCCAATATTTTCAAGTATACTAAGGTGAGTACCACCACTAAGGGGCAAATGTTAATTCATGAAAAACCCCACTGATTATTTAAGTAAGGCATATGTGAAGACTTTTGCGAGAGGCCATGTCAGGCATGGGAATCAGGGGAGTGCAGGGCTGGCTAATAGGCTCATTTTGACAAAGGCAGAGATAACCATAGGCGTGCAAGTCTAGCCCTCTGTTTAACTTAGAGCTGGGAGCAGCGTGTATGCAATTCGGCTTTCCTGTGTTTTTCCCCTTTGGCTTCTCCATGGGATGCAGAGGATTCGTATTTTGCGTGCTCTTAGCAGGAACGTGACATCACTGACGGTGGTCAGTGTCATTGGCTAGCTGAGTTAACTGACAGTGGTGTACCCTATGGCATCAGATAACCTGGGAGGGTGTAGGGCGACTGATAAGTGTAGTGAGAATTCTGAGTGCAATATTTTGACAGTTGGTTCTGACATGATTGGCTTTCAGTGTAGAAGAATCCTAGGCAAGATAGAAATGAGGTTCAGTAAGAGGGTATCATGGCTATGTCCTTGGACAGGTTTTACTTCCTAAATTCCAGGGTGTCCCCACCTTTAGTTTTAGGAGGGGAAATCCCTCCATACAAATGCTGTTAATTGTATGCATGTCACGTCGGGATGGTTCGTATATCCATCAAAAGAGGTCCCTAGACAGGGCAGATCCCCTGTTGAGCTCTGGACACTGACGGTCAGACCAACCTATTGTTGAGAGACAGGAGCTTCTTTATTGCTGGATGATTGAGATAAGGAGGAAGGAGTTTAGTCATAGTGCTTGTTCTTCTGAAAGGTGGCATAGCTAGTCTTATTTAGAGGTAGTGTCAGGCTCGACATTGCTCTGTGTGCCATTTAGTCTGTCTAAATATATTCCCAGAGAATAAAGAACTTTAAAAAAAACATATGTGTATTTCCTAACAGAATTGCTGGTGCAGGAGCCTGTTAAATGGCATGGAGGAGTTAAGACAGAGACAAGCTCTCTACATGTTGGAGCACATCTGGGACATTTTAATGGCCGTGCCCTGGATGGTGGGGGAACAGAGCAGTACATTCACTCAGTGCACTTGCCTGCTCCCAGTAGGGAATCCTCATGCATCTCCACACACATCACATTTTATTGTGGGGGCAGATAATAATGGATCCCTACTGGTTCTGCCCACCCTTTTGCATGATCAAACGGTAACCAGAGCCCATGCAGATATATATTAATGGTGGCTGCCATGTTTTTTACATTAGAGTCTCCATTTCTGATCTCCACCAGGTGCGCATGCATGCACGGTGGCGATTCCTGAACGTTTTCCTCACAGAGCACGTGATAACATGCAACCTGGGGACTGCTCATAGTTCCCTCCCAACGTCTGCTCCATGCAGAAAATAATCATGATCTCGTTGCGTGGACACCTTGCACGAGTGCAGATGGGGTCCAGGTCAACCTGTTGTATTTAGAGGCTTTATCAAAATTAGCCAGTAAATGGTACGACTGCTATAATTGATGAAGCACTGCCACTGCCTTCAAGGGGGTGAATCCTACCCTGAAAGGGGAGGAAAACTACACCTGGGCAGACTGCAACAAGCCAAGTGCAGAGCAAGACCATTGCTGCTGAGGCTGGTGCAGCTGCCACTCTGGGAAGTAATCCAGAAACCACCTTCCTTTCAGGAACTGGTCCATGAGCTGTGTACTCTGGAGGGAGAGCTGGAGGACACTGTACATCCTACCCAGTCAACTGGTGACCCCATATACAGCCCCAAAGTATAACCTACGACAAAGTGGAGCAGTTGCACCGGACCACCCAGACCAAGCAGCTGCTGAAGGTGCCTGTGATGACACCACCCTTGGTGACACCCAGGCCAGCGCAGTGTGTAAGAGGCTCTGCACTGCCATCCTGGCAGAGAGAACCCAAGCTCTTCCAGCCTACCCAAGAGCCACGGCAGCCCACGAGAGTACAAACAGCTAACCGCACAGCTCCAGCCCTGGCAGTTTTGACATATGTGTGGGTAGGAGGGTCAAACCTTCTGTATGTGCACAAACCCAACAGATTACAGCAAAGTTGCTGAGAGGCCTTGAAGAACACAGCACGCACAATGGTCGGAAACACCAGAGAGGACCAGGAAGTGGAGCAGCAGACACCTCTAGAGTACTATGCTCCAACTGAGTAGAGACTAGCGACACAGTTTGAGCCACCATACGAGCCCAAGGCTTCAGTGGCACCACAGGTGGGCAAGTCATCTGCGTACCAGCCTCCACCCAGATTGGCTAGTCTGCCCAAAAGGAAGATTGCGTGCAGTTACACTACCAGCAAGCACAGAACTCAAAGATCTTGAGGAGTACCTGAAGGGCTTGTGTCACCCCTAGCCACCATGACAGTTACCATTACTGGACAGCAGGCACAAGTGCTACTGGATATTGGCTCACAGATGACCATCATGTATGAGCCATTCTACTTAAACCGCCTGACACATATCCCATTAGAACCCTTAACAGGGCTGAACTTTCTTAGCGTGGGAGACAACCCCTTCAACTCTCTAGGGTTCATCCAGGTCAGGCATCCATTTCCACATGATTTAGCCAGAGCCAGCGCCCCCATCAACACCCTGGCTCTGGTCTGCAGGAGTCAAAGTGAATAATCTGCAACACCGGTGGTGACAGGAACCAACTCCTCGGTTTTTGACACGCTGGCTGCAGTATGTCGGTCGATGTCTGGACCATGATATACCAGCATGCTGTCCATACACCCCATGTTCCAACAGGCGTACCTACAGGAAGAGATCAAGGCCAGGGGTCCATCTGATGGACCCATGGTAGATATGCGCACTTCTCAGTTCGGCTACGTCACTATCTTGCCGCAAACCAGCGTGATGGTTTCTTGTAGATTGCGACTTAGTTGGGAGCAACGCTCATGAAGTCTGGTGATAGAGGCACCAGAGCATAGGGAGCTCTTAGGGCGTTTACTGGTACAGTGGATCCTAGTGCAACAAATGGAATGAACCTGAGAACCATCAAGTTGCCAGTCATAGATGTGACTTATGGGACTGTCCACTTATCAGTCAGGATGCACCATCATCACACAGTTTCACCTAACCACTTCTGTAGCCCCAGCCAATGTTGCCACCAGCCCATCCCGGTTGGCGTTGGATCTGAAGTCATTTAACTGTGGACACTCACCGATCTTGGAAAGGGATAAGCCCCACCTGAGGGAGAGCAGATCGCCCAGCGCATCAATGATTTTTCCACTAGCATCTGGGACATCAGGCAGGCTCATGGAGTGGAACACTTGTGTATAGGCGTGTTATAAATGCCATATCATATCATAACGCCAGATCAGTTTGAGCAGTGAAACGCCCTTCGGGGAGCAATCATTATGCTGGTCCCAGGAGATGTGGAGGATGTACGTTGGCACCAGTATGACCTTCTGCAGGTGGGGATCATCCACGAGTCCTTACGCTTCTCCCATCGTCATCACCCAGAAGAAGAATGGGGATGTACAGATGGGCATAGACTACTATCAACCTAAAACCCACACTATTCTGGACCAGTACACCACACACCATTTAGACAAGGCATTTCATGGCCAGAAAGAGAGTACATGGTTTTCGGTCCTGGACCTGCAGTGTGGCTATTACCAAATACTGATGCATCTGGTGGACCATGGGAAGACATCGTTTATCTTCCCGTTAGGATTTTAGTTCATCAGGATGACACAGGGGATTTCCGGTGGGCCAGTGACGTTCCAGCACCTTATGGAAAAGACATTTGGTGGCATGAACCTCCTGAAGGCGCTGGTCTACCTGGATGACATCATTGTGTTCAGCAGTATCTCAGAGGAATAAAACAGGAGGCTCATGAAGGACTGGACTGCCTATGGGAGCAAGGGCTAAAGGTCAGTGTGGAGAAGTGCCAGTTTTGCCAGACAAGTGTCTGTACATCGGACATGTTGTCTATGCCAATGGCATTACTGTGGATCCAGCTAAGATAAACGCCCTCATCACCTGGACATGGCCTTAGAGCCTTGAAGGAGTTGCATAGTGTCCTGAGATTCTGCAAGTACTACCAGGGGTTCGTTGCGGGATACGCCAACATCAACCGATAACTTGTGGACCTCATCAAAGTATCCCACCTGCCCAGTGGGGCAAGAGGAATTCCACCAGCCCTACTGGCCATTTGTAAAATCCATCGGAGCCCTTTGGTGAGTGATGAACTGACCAATGCCAGCAGGCCTTTGAAGAGCTTAATCAGACCATCACCCAGGGCCTGCCTTTGCTGAACCTTGCTCTACTGCGATGCTGCAGTGGCTGAGTGCAGGGATTGGGTCTTCAGATTAGATTTTGTCCATGCAGCTGTTCTAGCTTGTTTTCCTGGATCGTGCATGGGACCGTGATCAAGTGGTCATAGCGGCTGTCCTCTATCTTGCCTGACAGATCCACAATGAGATAATTGTAGTCCTGTCCCCCTGCCCTTGATTATTTTTCCCATGAATCTGCTCAGTTTCCTTACCCCCCTGATCTCCCTGTTCACGAATGCACATAGCATGTTGAGCAGTCGCTGGTTAACTATTATAAGTGAATCTATACTGAATGTTCTTGTCTCTATAGTGGTGGGGAGCCACGCTTATTGCTATCTGTGTGGGTCCTGTTAGTACTTCTTCCATGCCTAAATCTTTAATCTTGTTTGTTATTTAACTGTCACTAATTAGATTGCCAATCTGCGGCGCAGAGTCATCAATGATGGGTTGTTGACTATAAACCAAAGTTATTATCCAAACAGGGTCTTCCCATGCTTACTCCTGTGATGGACACGGTTACCCCGACTCTGGGTCCGATATGTGGGTTTTCTGAACTGGGGTAACAGGTCTTTGGGATTAGGCAGGTCAGGTAGGCACAATTTATTCCAGTAACAGGCTGCCTTTGTAGAGTTTAGGTACAGCCTTGTTTTACTGCTTGTTATGTACAAAAGCATGGTATTGGTTTTCCAGGGAGAGTAGTTACACCCCAAATCCACCTCCCCTGACAGACTAGTCTTCCTTATTGCCTCGCCAGGTAGTCCCTCTCTGCTTCAATCAGAGGGTCCCTACACTGATCCCACCTGTTTACTGCTCTTGGGCCCCCACGTCTAGCATGACCCTGGCCTGCTGATCTCAGGGGCCCTGGGGTTTATTGCTGAATTGACTTCTTTAGGATATGTGATCAGTTGGGGAGTCTGGGCATCCCACATCTACCTGCGGGGCCTAGAGGACCAAGCTACTCCTCACTGATGAGGCCCAACAGGGCTGAAACATGTTTGGGGATCTTTGTGGTCTTGTGCAAAAGGGATGTGGTCTAGCAGTTCGGCCTGGACTTCGCCTTTGGGGGTGGGAACTGGCCTGATTTGCATAGGGTGTTCCACTTTTCTGTAATGGCTTGGCATTTGAAGAACGATGGTCTGGAGGGTTGCCCAGAGCAATGCCAGAGGTTAACATTAATTCTAAACCTTCCAGCCATCACCTCATTTATTTTACTTTAGTCACACCAAGTGGGACGGGTATGCCCAGACGTGGGTCATGTGCCTGGGCCTAGAGACCCAAGCTACTCCTCACTAACGAGGCCCAAAAAGGCTGAAACATGTTTGGGGATTCTTGTGGTCTCGTTCATAAGGGATGTGGCCTAGCGGTTCTGGCTGGACTTCCCCTTTGGGGGTGGGACCAAGCCTGATATGCATATGGTCTTCCCCCTTTCTGTAATGACTTGGCAGGCGAAGAACAATGGTTTGGAGAGTTGCCCAGAGCGATGCCAGGAGGTTAAGATTAATTCTAAACCTTCTAGCCATCACCTCTTTTGTTTTGAATCCCACATCTACCGCCACTGCGGCCTACATCATGGAGTGTTTGGCAGCACCCACCCTCCATCATCATCATCCTATTTTTAATTTTTGTATTTTATGTATTTATATATTTATAAAGCGCTAAAGCCTGCAGGCATCAAGGCGCTACATTTATACACATAGGACTTGCATAACGGGGCAAACATATATTTCCAGGAAGGTAGTGGCCAGTCAGCTAATGATCTGGTGCAACATCAGTCAGATAAATGTGTTTTTAAGAGCTTCTGGAACACCAAATATCTTGCCGCAGTGCTGGGGGCAAGGTGTTGAAAGCTTGGGGGGAAAGGACAGGAAATGATCAGCCCAGGCCTCTGCTTTTTTTGGTCCTAAGAACAGTCAACAGACTGCATGAGCTTGAGCAAAGTTGCCTGGAGGGTACATATGGTTTCATTTGTTCCTTTAGGTGTGCAGGGATAGTACCGTGGATACATCTGAGGGTCAAAGGGAGCGCCTCGAAACGTATTCTTGCCGACACAGTCAGCGAATAATGTTTCTTCCTGGCATTTGAAACGTGCTCTCTTGGGGGATGTCATAAATGTTGCACACAGCTTCATTTTGTAATACCTGCAATCTCCTTATGCTGCAATTACTTGCACCAAAGAGGGAATTGCAGTAGTGTAGGCGGGCATAATGACTGACCAACGTTATCCTATTTTTAGGAGATAAGAGCAGTTTTTCATGTCTCAACACTCACAGGTGATACTGTATACTACCAACCACGCCCTCAGCATGTGCAACGGAGCTCACTTGGCCATTCTTATGTACACCCAGCGTTTTTACTTTTTCCTTGATTTCGATGCAGTTGTTTTCAATGCTCATGTGAGAATATTACAGGGTAAGTTCTGGCTTGTGTCAAGCCAAAGATCATTAGTTACATCTTGATTGGGTTCAAGCACATCCAATTTTGAGACATGTAGCCCTTCACAAGATCATGGATGTAATTAAGCCGAGCTGAATCAGACTTGTAGTCTCCAATCATCTCCAAGAAGAGCTGAGTGTCATCCACGTAGCTGGTAAATTAGATATCTAGGGTGGTGAGAAGGTCACAGAGGGGCTTAAAGTACAGAATAACCAATGTTGGAGATAAGCATGCTCCCTGTGGAACGCTGTGGTGTATTTGCTCAGAGACTGAGGATGCAGCGCCCCAGCACACTCTTGATTTCCTGTTTCTTAGAAAAGAGCTGATCCAATTTGTCGCTTCTCTGGAGCATTTGCCAAAATTAGGTAGACAGTCCAGTAGGGGTTCGTGCTCTAGTAAATCAAATGCGGCAGACAAGTCCAATAAAAGTATTAGGATTCCTGATCTGCTTTTTTCCATGAGGTTGAGCATGTGTGTCTGTAGATCTAGCAGTGCCCTTTCTGTGCCATGGAGTGCGCGGAATCCATATTGATTCTGATGGAAAATGTTTGCATTTTCCAGATGGTGTTGGAGCTGTACCATTGCGATTTTGTCGATAATTTTCAATAAGAAAAACATGTTGGTGATAGGGCACAAATTGCACGGATCGTTTGGGCTGGGGCCCGTTTTTTGGGAAGAGGGGTAACCACTACATGTTTGAGACTGTTGGGGACATTTCCATAACTAAAGGAAGAGTTCACAAAGCGTACTAAAAAGGGGACAAAGATGTTGGTATTTTGCAGGATGAATTTAGGTGGTAGAATCGCACCTAAACAGGATGTAGGATGCATTGCAACTCTTCGATACATATGAGAAAGAGAATTCAGAGTTCTGCGTGACTTCACTTTGAGTAATCAGAGGCAAGTGGGGTGTGTGGTGCTTCAAGGAGACAGAGGAGATCTTGGAGCAGGCCGATGCGATTTTATTGTTGAAGGCTTCTTGCACTGTATTACAGTTCTCATTCGTTGGCGTGGACTGCTGGGGTTGCAGTTTCGATTTTTCAAGACCTAAAGATTTCAAATACTTTATTTGAGTTATTCTCTGCGGACTCAATTTCACCCTTTTTTCTTCATAAGTTTTGTCGTTTGTAGGAGCCATGTAATAATTTCCAGGCCGCCTTGTTTTCACAGGTGGGATTTTTTCCCAAAATCCGTTCAAGTGCCTATTCTCGATTTTTATCATGGCCAATGCTGGAGTATACCAAGAGAGTTGACATAGCCACTCGGTCCAAAAAGAACTTGAGTTGAAGGTTATAAGTGGTCACTAAGATTTCCGGGGAGTCACATTCACTATCATGAGCAAGGTCCATGACCAGCTCGAGACATGTTTCCAAGCCTCCTAAGTTAACCCTTTTTAAATTCCTGCTGGTTATTTGTTTTGGCAGGATGTATAATTTTAGGGGTTTGCTGGGAGGGTGTATACAACATTCTACAAAGAAATCATCGGACCAGGGACAAGCTCTAGTATTGGTGATTTCCATGCAGATATTCCTTGAGATGACACAGTCTACGATATTTCCTCCTGAATGGGTTCAAATCTGTGCCTTTAAGCAGTTTTTCCAATTCACGGGCATCCTTCTCTCTTGGATTTTCCAGCCAGTGATTCATGTTCCCAAGTGAAATAGAGGCGCTGTTGGGTTTATTTAGAGGGGCAAGTAGGTATATCAAGTCTTAATTGAAACTTGGCATGGTTTCAAGTGGGCGGCAGATTAGAAGAAAGTTGATACAGCAATTTGCATTGCAGAGCAGTTTTATGTAAATGATTTCACAGCTGGTGCATTCAACAGGGGATTCAAAGACATGCAAGTCAGAGTTTACCAAGAGAGCCAGGCCACCTCAAATGCCATATTCCTGATTTTTTGCAAAGTTGAAACCTGGGGAAGAGGCCAAGCTTATTTTTGGACTACAGGAGTTGTTCAACCAAGTTTCTGTAATGCATATTATGTCTAGCTCTTTTTCCTGGATGTATGTTAATAGCATATTTGGCTAATGAGCGGGTGTTAAGTAGGGACATTTTGATAGCAGCTGGTTCACCATGGCTATAGTCTGCTGCCTGCTTGTTGTTACAGCATTGGTGGAAGCGCCCGAATGTACTGTAAGCAGGACAGTCCCTGTGTTATCATAGATCTGGGGCGTATCAGGGGTTGGGCGGAGCAGTAAAAATGTGGCGTAATAGTGTTACCGTCACATTACTGCTTTGCCCAATCCCGGGTTTGGGCAGAAAGTTGCAGATTTACCTCCAGCTTTGAGCTGGAGATAAAAGTTGCCGCTTTCCGGCCATTTGTGGCGCTATTACCACAGTGCTATTAACGCCAGTGATAAAAGAGCCCACAATGCACCACTGGGTTCAATGGACCCAATGGGAATTTACCACCACACACCCGCGCATCTCGGGATCTGGCAGACTGAGTTGCAGTAACGCAATTTGCATTGGGTGGTATGCCAGCTGATTTACTGCCGGGATACCGCCCAACTTGTGATGAGGTCCCTGGTCCCTTATCTCTAGTAAGGAAAGGGACGGTGTAGAGAGAACTTCCTTAGCAAGTCCAGGAACAATAGGTCTATTCAATTTGTCCTGGGGTTTTTGCTCGACTTCTTGATTTATCTGGGCGATACATTTTTCCACTAATCTTTCACACCGCAGTTTCTGGGCGGCGAGCAGTAGAGCAAGTTCAGGGTAATGGCCCATAATTGGGAACTAAGAGGGCGTACCTTCTGAATTAAAATTTAGAAGCGTTACCTGCGGCAAGCAACACTTCTGGCATGGACCGGCAAAGACTGGCTTGGCCCAGAAGCGCTGGTGCTGAGGCGCATGACGTTTCTCTATCTGTGCCTCAGGGGGACCTGGGAAATGTAGTTCTTACACAGAGCGTTTTGCTCCGGTTAAAAAGAAAAGTAAGGAGAGTGCTTTATCTATCAGCAATAACTTCAATTTGAGCAGTTGGAGTCACACACAAAGAAAGCTCTGAACGAGCGATTCACTATTTGTTCAGTCGCAGCATGCGTTCACACAACAAGGCAACAAAACAAAGATACCTCATAACCTACAGCCATCACTCAGAATAAATATGGCATTTCATCACACTTGGCATATGTGCTGCACTCTAAAACCGTTAAACTGTGAGACCTTTGCTATGGGTCGTCGGCTGTGACATAATTCACAACCAACCCCACAATAAACATAAATACAGTACAAATGATCATTTTGATAATAAAAGATCTTTGCATTGTGTCAGCTTCTTTGCGTGTGTCAGCACAGAGCAATTAACGCAGATCATACGTTTATGTCACACATTTTGGTCTGGGTGCAGAATGTTTAAATTGGGTTGATCGCGAAGCTCCCAAAAAGTCACTCTTCTGTACCAGGAGCTCATTTGACAATGTCTTGACAAAGACTGTTTCAGGGGGCCAGCAAATAATGAATATGCTTGGTTGAGCATAAAGGTGCTAAGAAGATCATCCAAAGGTAAGCCGTCCTGTCTGTCCACACATCATAAGAGCACAAACCATCAAACCATATTAAAATATACCAACGAATTCCACAGCCAAAGGCGAGTTGTGATTTTATGATAACTGTCAAATATAGAAGTTAATGAGCCCCCTCCACGCCCAACCTTGGGAGCCCCCACATCCAGAACCAAAATAGGGGAACAATCATCCAGCTCTATAAGGCCAAGAGTAATGTATCTCCCCATCACCATAGAATGTTAGTATGTAGGGCTTGCAGTAAAATCTAAGAACATTTGCTGACCAGCGTTAATGATTCCCTATGGAAAAACATCAAACAAGTGAAACTTGATCCCGAACATAACATTTGCTACTCTTATAAAAGAATTCACGTTGTAAAGGTCATAAGTCTTTCATCGGTTCAATGTTTGCCTGTTTTACAAATGTATATTTGAGAAAGGGGCGCCTAAAATGTGCACTATCCCAAATCAAGCACATGCGTGTCTTATGGGGCAGTGCATGCTCGCGCATTACTGTAATGTAGGGAACATTGGTGCAGTGTCAGCATTTAATTAATAGGGAGGGAAATAAGTCTCCAGTTCATTCTGAAAGGTGGTAGTGTTGGACAAAAATCAAGGCAAGGATGTGCAAAATACCCTGAGTCTTACCTTATCAGCTGCTTTTTCTTTCATCCCTTGAGGAAATTGGGTGAAGAATGTTTCTGTCCTACATAATCCGCAAATGCGGATGCGATGGGATCGGAGTAGTAAGACACCGGCATCGTTCTTCCATTATCCAGGGAGAAACTGTTGGAGAACTTTCCGACATCAAGGCCACGCCCGGAAAAATAGGCCTGAAGAGTCCTGAAAAACTAGAGAGAAGAAGAAAGCTTGGGTTTCAGACTGGAGCAATGAAAAATAAAGTAAAATGCTTAATAGGTCTATTTCTGAGAACAGTTGTCACTAAATCCATTCCCACCTAAAATCTCTGATCACGTATGGAAACTAATGCAACATCCACCTTTCTACACAGTTCTTAATTCTTGTGTTAGCCGACTTCAATTCACTTTCAACACTTGCAGATAAGGGAGCGAAGGCACCATGAAGTAAGTGATTGGAGTAAGATCACAAAATCATGTCAAAATGGACAGTCCTCTATAGTTGTAGGTCTGTCAACATAACCACTAGAATACAATTCCCATGCGGAAAAAGCCCTGTGTACACAAGATAATATTTTCACTGTAGCCTTTAAGGCATGGACAGCATGGGTGTAGACACCATGTATCTGGTTCTCAAAGGTTTCCACTGGAGCAAACATGAAGATGCCCATGAGCAGCTCAACTTAGACCCATTGAACTCACATCTGATTCACAAATGCAAAAAGTGGAGCAAATCTTGAAACGTGTACAGCAAATATTCCCTATAGGAGTTTGCATTGGAAAGGCACATTTTTGGCTTTCCCCTACAATTTTGCCCCCTTCTACAGAACTGCAATCAGCTTTCCAAAATACCTCTTTAGGTGGGATCTATATTCTTTGTGGGTGAAGGCTCTGTGAAGTTTCATTGAACAGGTATAAATATGTGAAAGGCGTTGACCTCTCGCCTTCAACATCCTCCCTTAAACCGGGCCACCTTTCTGCAGATTCTACAGCGTGTTTTCCCTCTTAGAGGTATTACCGCTGATGATATCTTGATAGTAGATCAGGTGGAGCAGGGTAAGTTACCTAGATCGAATATACTGTTCACAGCCGACACTTACTGATTTTATCATGGCACATGAGGTGAAACTCTTTTTGAGAGGGGCTACCAATGTCGGAATGCCATAATGCCTAAATGGAAATTTGGAAATCCCAGAGTCCAATATATTCGACTACTTGCTAAAGAGCAGTACTTGCGTGCTGTGCCCAGTAATGCTCACAACTTTATGAGTGCAACATCTGTGGTGTCAAATAAGATCTGAAAATATTGATAAATGGCTAGCGGCCACTATTGATGATACTAATATGCAACACGCTGTGGAGGGGGATTGGCAATGGTTGCCGATCTCATTTTTTGAATGTATCCATACTCTGTTCATGGAATTCCAGTGGCTCATCCCATTATTCCGATAAAGATGGACTGCTTGAACATATACTTTTGTTATTCATTTTACTTCTGCAGGAATCTTGGTTGGTTGAACTCCCCGGAATTCGACAGTAGAGTCTCCTTTCACGCCCCAGCTGTAAAGTGTCCTGTTGAATGCCCAAAAGGAGGACTTATAATTTCAGTGAGCAATATGTGGAACATTAGCAAACTGGATCTTAAGTTTAATAGGGTATTAACAGGCCATGTAACTACAAACAATGATAAGGTAAGAGATTGTGTGGTTATTAATGAATATGATCCCATTGGGATGGTAATGCACACAGCCAATGTAGATTACATTTTAAATATTTTAAATATTTATTCGGTGTCCACGCCAATATTTGTTGGCAGTGATTTTAATAATATTATCCCAGAAGATACAGAAATGCTTGAACAAGATGCTCGCTCTGCACCCACTAAGAACACAAAGCCTTTCCTGGGCTTCTGCTCTCTATCAGCATGGATTCAAGATGCTGATTGGCTGCTTTCCAGGTGACTATCCGCGTGGATGTGTGAGATTTGGACACAAATCTGCTAGTACAATCGATTATATTTTTGCAAAATCAGTTGGTATAAATATGGTCAATGACATGGCCATTTTCTCTAGCGACGTGCGTGATCAAATGCCACTTTGTGTTGAGTTAGACCGTCCCCCTGGCCCAATTAGTTTGGGAATCTAGACAATGCAAGTAAATGCTGGGGCTAATGGGCTATCCTGACATCCACCTAGACTTGAGAAGGCTAATTTATTTGCCTCTGGTGTATTAAGTCATTTTGGGGACAATGTAAACAACAGCAGTAGTATATCCCATAGCAAAACTATTGATGACCTTGCGGGTTCTGTAAAGGCAATCAGCACACATGTAGTAATTCTGAAGAGTGCGAAAGAGGGCCCAGAAGTCATAACAAACGCTACTTGCACTAGGTCTTTTGATAAAATAATTCAGGAAAGGAAGAGACTGCATAGGCGGGAGGTCGATAAAGTTTGTAACATGACAGGTGTTGTTGAGTCTAGGTAGAAAAATATATACGGAAGACTGAAAGATCTGAAATGGGGTTACCAGAGGTGGCTAGGATGGTATTTTAAACAATAGGATAAAGTGGTTTAGCTACAAATGTCTAGTTCTGCTGTTCATAATGATAGCAATCTTTTTGGAGATTGGTAAATGCAGGAAACAATGCCATGGCAATTGGAAATTGTGTTGCCGCTGATGATTGGTTGATTTATATTAGTCTGACCTTGAGGGCCTCAATGGAGTCAGTGATGTATACTAATCCCCTTGAGGCTACATGGTGTTGTGAGATTACCCTAATGGATCTGGTGACCATTATTAAATTGCTCAAGAATTCTCGAGCGGTTGATCCGGATGGGACTTGCAATGCCTTAGTAAAAACGAACCCAATGCTGTGTGCAAAAGCATTGCTTTGTTTATATCAAGCTATTAGTTCCAGTGGTACTATTCCATCATCATAGAGGGACAATGAGATCGTCCCCCTTTTTAAGACGGGGTCAAGAAAGATCCAAGGAACTATCGTATTTTGTCTTAGATATTCCTTCGAAAATACTTGTCAGGACCTTATTGCAAGATTTGAGAATTTGGATGACTGGTAAACAGGTTTTTTCTAGCACATTAGATAGATGTGCACCTTTCTTACCATTGTCCAACATGCTTGGCCTTGTCGTAGGCAGACAATTTACACTGCTTTTATAGATTTAAAGCTGCTTTTGACACCATATTTAGAGAACGCTTATGGCAAAAGCTAAAGGCTTGGAATATACCAACAGGTCTACTACATATGATAACTTTGCGGCACACTGACACACTTGTCAGGATCAGATTGGAAGGAGTGGGGATGGGGGATCTGAGCAGATTCCTGCTTGTAGGTGGTGAGGCAGGAATGCATTCTGGCCCCCACTCTATTCAATCTGTATTTAGCCGACTTGGATGTTGCCTTAGATCTACCAAATACCTGTCCAGTAAAATATGGGAGTACCTCAGTCTCATGGCTGGGGTACACACGTGATCCGCTTGTCCTCGATTGCACTCCACTGGGGATTCAAATACGTCTGGAAGCTTTAGGTCAGTATATGCCAGATGTAATGGGCTCCAGAGCAATATTAAGAAATCTAAGATCCTGTCCTTTTCGCCGCCAAATGTTAAAGTTAAGAGCTATATCTGGAAGATATCTGGAAGATCAGTCTCAGTTAGAACAGGTGGTTATATAAAAATATATGGGACTTTTGATAGACAACAAACTGAACTGGTCCCTGCATTGGCAATTGGTGTACTTAAAAACAATACAATTGCTAGGGGCTTTAAATAGGTTTGTTGGGAATCAGGGAGGTACCTCGTTAAAATCTGTTTTGACAATTAATAGAGCCAAATTGCTTGACCATATGATCTATGGAGCTGAGGTGTGGGAAAGGAACTATGAGGTTAAGTTGGAGACACTGGAGGGTAAGGTCTTACGATCTTTGCTACGATTACCTAGATCCTGCCTTATGAAATAACTTAGATTGGAGTGCGATCTGTATTCTAGCTCCTGGACGTTATGTCGGAAAAACATGTGTTTCATAGGAAGCTTCTTTGTGCTAAGGCAAGCACCTTGTTACACCAACTGGTTCAGTCTTACTTGAACATGTCAACATTTGCACAGGTATCTACCATGAAACAGTTATTTCTGAATTATGAACAATGGGCCATATTATTGGTGGAACATCCAGTACAACTGGTCTATAAGCGGATGGTCCGAAGAATTGTAAGTGAAAGTAACCTTGAAAATTCATTGATCAAGTTAGGCACTAAAGTAAACTGCAGGGAATATCTGTAATATTACCTGCATAGAAGTGCTGTGCCTAGATGCTTTACTGAATTTCCAACAATACACTATTCATTTGTATTTAAACATAAAATTTAATACGGCACCCTCTTCACAGATTGAAGGGGCTAGGTTGGGGGTTACTCATACTGGGAGGCTATGTAGATTGCACGGGGAACATACTATTGAAACTACGAGGCATCTACTCATGGGATGTGAAGGTTTATCATTTTACGGAAGACATTTTTAAAGTAATTTGATAATGTGATTGATCTTAGCTGTCAAGATAGGCTATGGGTTCTTTTAAGGGTGGGTATGACACAAATCTTTTGTATTACGATTTTAACAGTATTTGATTTTGTTAATGTGTTACATGGTAACATTTTGGGATGCGATTTTAACAGTATTTGATTTTGTCAATGTGTTACATGGTAACATTTTGGGATGCGATTTTAACAGTATTTGATTTTGTTAATGTGTTTTTTCATTGTATGATTATGAGGAACTATCATGTGTTGATGATGTGATATATATTGTTATGTACAAAGTAATTTTACTTGATTGTAGTACATTATTAATAGAAAAAATGAAAATATGTGAAAAAGTGTTATTTTTTGGAGACCAACTTTACCATAGCTAAGGAATTACTATCACTATCACTGACTGTATCATATATATATATATATATATATATATATATGCAGATTTTGGGATGTTTCATGGATGTATCTTGAAAGAATTGTATCGTTATAGTCAGACCTGCACATCAGGTCTATAGTTATCTGTTTAATCAGTCATCCCACAGCGACGTCATCAAATGTAGCAGTATGTCCAGAATGACCATTCATCATCCATTCCATTCACTGCACTGCTGGCACATTGGAGGGGTGGGCTTCAAAAGTAGCACTGTGTCTGGAATGACTATCCATCATCGCACATTATCCTTCTCATCAACTGATAGAATATCAAACACAAGGTGAGAAAACACAAAAGTATCATTGCCCCCAAAATGACCATTCCTGGTCATCTCAGAGAGATAGATAGATCAATAAGAAGACTGGCAGATAGATATTTAGATCGATGGACAGACACCACAGGAACCAGTTCCCCTTACCCGGACACCACGCCAGACTCCAAAGATCACATCAGACATTTACACATTTTGCCTTTTCATTAGTAGTATCATTAGCTCTTTTTAAACGTTGTTTTGTTTTCCACTTATATGTATATATAGAGGGAGAGAGGGTTAAGGATATAATCACTGTTGCCAATAACAATGGCGCCAAAATGAGGGCGCCTGTCATCACAACTAATAATGATTGAACAAAAGAGATTGGATAAGGTATTATTTGTAATGAAATGTCAGAGTTACGGTGCCAATGGAACTAAGATTTCCCTTAAGAAGCTGAGATTAATATAAATAGAGTCACTCTCTAAAGAGAAAGCCAATGCAGCCATAATATTGAAAGTAGTGACTACAATTTCTAAGTTTCACACTTGTTTTTATTCATGTATGCATGTACTATACCAGGCTCACTATGATTCATGCATCACGATTGAATAGGAGCCGTTCATATGTCTTTACTAGAACCCTTGCCATTTGGAGAGTTCTAGATCTACTTGCCATATATCATACATTGAGTAAGTCACCTTACGTTGATGACCGACCAAACACCCCCTAAACATGCAGTGATTTGGCAATAGGAACAGACCGTTATTAATGTATACAGGTG
Organism: Ambystoma mexicanum; assembly: GCF_040938575.1. Lineage (NCBI taxonomy): Eukaryota > Metazoa > Chordata > Amphibia > Caudata > Ambystomatidae > Ambystoma > Ambystoma mexicanum. Next base: position 784,910,833 of record NC_090931.1, read on the forward strand.
TATTGGACGTCACCAAGGGACCTCGTTTGAAGTAATGGCGGGTGGTATATATGTAATGTTACTGCTGGTGGGAGAAATGGTGTACCTCATTGTTGCCAATGCCGTTGCATAATCGATAGGATCAGTGATATATGTACAGGATAATTTGTATGTGAGGTAATGTTGTATAATACCAAGTGTTTGCTAAACAAAGTTGTATGCATGAGCTAAATTCTGAAAACAGTAGTGGCCATGTAGTTATGGTTAAGTTGCTGTTTCCATAGGAAGAGCACTTTTTGGGCGGCTTATAACTTCGCCCCCTATGGACGAATCCTCACCAACCTTTGCTAAAAAAGTATATGGCCCACTCTGAATTTTTTTACAAAGATTGGTGAGGATTTGTCCAGGGGGGAAAGGTTATAGTGGGGGTCCCAAAATTTCTGTTTTTTCCCATAGACTGAATGGGAAAAAAAATTTGCTCGCGCCTACAGCCCAAACCGCTGGATGGATTTTCAACAAATTTGGACCAGGAGCAGCGGCTTGGTCCCGAAAGCGTGCTTTTGCAAATTTGGTGAAAATTCGTCCAGTAGTTGTTTTTAAAATGACCAAAGAGTAGGTAAAAAAAAATAGTGATATCTGTGTTCGCTTCGCGGACACACTTCCCTGTTCGCCCCGCGGACAGGACAGTGATTGGGCAAGCAGCTTGCGTGATGTCCGCGGACATCTGACGTGCTCTCTCATTGGATGCGGTGAAAGCGTGCAGTGCGTCTGGCTTCAGAGACGCCCGCCATCTTTCTTTCCCGCATGAGAGGCTTTGTCAGGTCAGCAGGAGCGTGTCTGTCTCCTGTTCCTCCCACCCCCCGCTCATGCCCCGTGTGTCCTTTCTGTCCCCCCCACCCCCGCTCATGCCCTGTGTGTCCTTCCTGTCCCCCACCCCCGCTCATGCTCCGTGTCTCCCCTGTTCCTCCGGCCCCCCGCTCACGCCATCGCACACGGTGGCCAGCGGAGGGCCGAGGAGCGGGATCTGCCGCACAAACTCATGTCCGTGTTTTTGTTTGTCTCCTGACATAACAACCCCCCCACCCCCCGCTCATGCCCCATGTGTCTCTCTCTCTCTCTCCCTCCCCCCACCCCCCGCTCATGCCCCGTGTTTCTCTCCCCTCCCCCCCACCCCCTGCTCATGCCCCGTGTGTCTCTCTCCCCTCCCCCAACCCCCGCTCATGCCCTGTGTGTCTCTCTCCCTCCCCCCACCCCCCGCTCATGCCCCGTGTGTCTCTCCCCCTCCCCCCCACCCCCCGCTCATGCCCCGTGTGTCTCTCCCCCTCCCCCCACCCCCCGCTCATGCCCCATGTGTCTCTCTCCCTCCCCCCACCCCCCGCTCATGCCCCGTGTGTCTGTTGCCTGCCCCCACCCCCGCTCATGCCCCGTGTGTCTCTATCTCCCTCCCCCCACCCCCCTCTCATGCCCCGTGTGTCTCTCTCCCTCTCCCCACCCCCCGCTCATGCCCCGTGTGTCTCTCCCCCTACCCCCCACCCCCCGCTCATGCCCCGTGTGTCTCTCTCCCTCCCCACAACCCCTGCTCATGCCCCGTGTGTCTCTCTCCTTCCACGCACCCCCCGCTCATGCCCCATGTGTCTCTCTCCCTCCCCCCACCCCCCGCTCATATCCCATGTGTCTCTCCCCTCCACCCCCGCTCATGCCCCGTGTGTCTCTCCCCTCCCCCCACCCCCCGCTCATGCCCTGTGCGTCTCTCTCTCTCCCCCCACCCCCCCGCTCATGCCCCGTGTCTCTCCCCCTCCCCCCCACCCCCCACTCATGCCCCGTGTGTCTCTCCCCCCTCCCCCGCACCCACAGCTCATGCCCCGTGTGTCTCTCTCCCTCCCCCCCACCCCTGCTCATGCCCCGTGTGTCTCTCTACCCCCGCCCCCACCCCCCGCCCGCTCATGGCCCGTGTGTCACTCCCCTCCCTCCCACCCCCGCTCATGCCCTGTGTCTGTCTCCTGTTTCCCCCACCCGCTCATGCCCCGTGTCTGTCTCCTGTTCCCCCCACCCGCTCATGCCCCGTGTCTCTCTCTTGTTGCCCCCCACCCCCCTGCTCATGCCCCGTGTCTGTCTCCTGTTCTCCCCACCCCCCGCTCATGCCCTGTGTCTGTCTCCAGTTCCTCCCACCCCCCACTCATGCCCCGTGTCTGTCTCCTGTTGACCCCCACCCACCCGCTCATGCCCCGTGTCTGTTATCCCCACCCCCCGCTCAAGCCCCGTGTCTGTTGTTCCCCCCACCCCCCACTCATGCCCCGTGTCTGTCTCCTGTTCCCCCATCCCTCGCCCATGCCCCGTGTCTGTCTTCTGTTCCCCCCACCCCCCACTCATGCCCCGTGTCTCTCCTGTTGCCCCCCACCCCCGTTCATGCCCCGTGTCTGTCTCCTGTTGCCCCCCACCCCCTGCTCATGCCCCGTGTCAGTCTCCTGTTCTCCCCACCCCCCGCTCATGCCCCGTGTCTGTCTCCTGTTCCCCCCACCCCCCGCTCATGCCCCGTGTCTGTCTCGGGTTGCCCCCCACCCCCCACTCATGCCCAGTGTCTGTCTCCTGTTGCCCCCCACCCCCCGCTCATGCCCCATGTCTGTCTCCTGTTGTCCCCCACCCCCTGCTCATGCCCCGTGTCTGTCTCCTGTTGCCCCCCCACCCCCCGCTCATGCCCCGTGTCTGTCTGTTGTGCCCCCACCCCCCGCTCATGCCCCGTGTCTGTCTCCTGTTCCCCCCACCCCCGCTCATGCCCTGTGTCTCTCTCCTGTTGCCCCCCACCACCCGCTCATGCCCCGTGTCTGTCTCCTGTACCCTCCACCCCCTGCTCATGCCCCGTGTCTGCCTCCTGTTGCCCCCACCCGCTCATTCCCCATGTCTCTCTCCTGTTGCCCCCCCTGCTCATGCCCCGTGTCTATCTCCTGTGTCTTCCACCCGCTCATGCCCCGTGTCTCTCTCCTGTTGCCCCCCACCCCCGCTCATGCCCCGTGTCTGTCTCCTGTACCCCCCCACCACCCCGCTCATGCCCCGTGTCTCTCTCCTGTTGCCCCCCACCCCCTGCTCATGCCCGGTTCTGTCTCCTGTACCCTCACCCCCCGCTCATGCCCCGTGTCTCTCTCCTGTTGCCCCCCAACCCCCTGCTCATGCCCCATGTCTGTCTTCTGTTCCCCCCACCCCCGCTCATGCCCCGTGTCTGTCTCCTGTTCCCCCCATCCCTCGCTCATGCCCCGTGTCTGTCTCCTGTTCCCCCCACTCCCCGCTCATGCCCCGTGTCTCTCCTGTTGCCCCCCACCCCCCGTTCATGCCCCGTGTCTGTCTCCTGTTGCCCCCCACCCCCTGCTCATGCCCCGTGTCAGTCTCCTGTTCTCCCCACCCCCCGCTCATGCCCCGTGTCTGTCTCCTGTTCCCCCCACCCCCCGCTCATGCCCCGTGTCTGTCTCGGGTTGCCCCCCACCCCCCACTCATGCCCCGTGTCTGTCTCCTGTTGCCCCCCACCCCCTGCTCATGCCCCGTGTCTGTCTCCTGTTGCCCCCCACCCCCCGCTCATGCCCCGTGTCTGTCTCTGTTGTGCCCCCACCCCCCGCTCATGCCCTGTGTCTGTCTCCTGTTCCCCCCACCCCCCGCTCATGCCCCGTGTCTCTCTCCTGTTGCCCCCCACCACCCGCTCATGCCCCGTGTCTGTCTCCTGTACCCCCCACCTCCCGCTCATGCCCCGTGTCTGCCTCCTGTTGCCCCCACCCGCTCATGCCCCATGTCTCTCTCCTGTTGCCCCCCTGCTCATGCCCCGTGTCTATCTCCTGTGTCCCCCACCCGCTCATGCCCCGTGTCTCTCTCCTGTTGCCCCCCACCCCCGCTCATGCCCCGTGTCTGTCTCCTGTACCCCCCACCACCCCGCTCATGCCCCGTGTCTCTCTCCTGTTGCCCCCCCACCCCCTGCTCATGCCCCGTGTCTGTCTCCTGTACCCTCACCCCCCGCTCATGCCCTGTGTCTCTCTCCTGTTGCCCCCCAACCCCCTGCTCATGCCCCGTGTCTGTCTTCTTTTCCCCCCACCCCCCGCTCATGCCCCGTGTCTGTCTCCTGTTCCCCCCACCCCCCCGCTCATGCCCCGTGTCTGTCTCCTGTTGCCCCCCACCCATGCCCCGTGTCTGTCTCCTGTACCCCCCACTCCCCGCTCATGCCCCGTGTCTATCTCCTGTTGCCCCCCCCACTCATGCCCCGTATCTGTCTCCTGTTCCCCCCATCCCCCGCTCATGCCCCATGTCTGTCTCCTGTTCTCCCCACCCCCCGCTCATGCCCCGTGTCTGTCTCCTGTTCTCCCCACCCCCCGCTCATGCCCCGTGTCTCTCTCCTGTTGGGCCCACCCCGCTCATGCCCTGTGTCTGTCTCCTGTTGCCCCCCCACCCCCCGCTCATGCCCCGTGTCTCTCTGTTGTTCCCCCCACCCCCTGCTCATGCCCCGTGTCTGTCTCCTGTTCCCCCCACCCCCGCTCATGCCCCGTGTCTGTCTCCTGTGTCCCCCACCCCCCGCTCATGCCCCGTGTCTCTCTCCTGTTGCCCGCCAACCCCCGCTCATGCCCCGTGTCTCCCTTCTTTCCCGCTCATGCCCCGTGTCTCCCTTCTTCCCCCCCACCCCCGCTCATGCCCCGTGTCTCCCTTCTTTCCCGCTCATGCCCCGTGTCACCCTTCTTTCCACCCCCTGCTCATGCCCCGTGTCTCTCTCCTGGTTTTCCCGACCCCCCGCCGATGCCATTTTGTGTTCTCTTTATGCATCCTGCCTTCCCTTGGTAAAAGATTTGGTAAAAGATTTTCCTTCCTACACCGTGACGCCTGCCTGCGGCGTCCCGGTTTGGGAAGAAAAATCTTTTTTTTACCACCCCAGGTTCCCACTTTGAGAACCTAGGATGCTAATGGTCTTCCTCCATTGAAAAGGACGTTATGGTTACGTTGCACTAATAAAAACCTATGAAATTCAGTAAAAAAACGTTGTTAAGGGACGTTATGGTTAAGTTGTGCTACTAAAAACCTATGAAATTCAGTAAAAAAAACTTTGTTAAAGGGACGTTATGGTTAAGTTGCGCTACTAAAAACCTATGAAATTCAGTAAAAAAACTTTGTTAAAGGAACGTTATGGTTAAGTTGCGCTGCTAAAAACCTATGAAATTCAGTAAAAAAAACTTTTTTAAAGAGACGTTATAGTTCCAAGTAAAACCGAAAAACCCTTGAAATTCGCCAGTTATTGTAAGCTAAGCAACCATTACTCGCGCCACCACCGTGGACTGCTAAGACTAACACCCACGACATCAAAGATGACATCACAAATGTCATTGATCACATCACTGATGACATCACATGTGTATGTACTTTTCATGAAATATGTGTACAAGGGATTCTTATTATAATGTTGCAAAAAAAGTGTCAAGGATCATTGCAATAAATATCATACCCTAATTAGTGCATTGAATGATGCATGGATATAAATAGCATTCTATTATGGGGTTCTATCTAGTATACTAAGCTACTAATGTAGAAACATAGCATTGTGTGCAGCGTACAAGATGAAGGTATAATATTCGTAATGTTAATATGTTGAATAATGAAATGATAATTGTTTTCTTAATAGATTTTTGTGTACTGTGAAATATGTAATAAGTAGCTAATAAAACCCATATATTACATAATTGCATTACTATAGACAAAACACAAAGAGACAAGAACACATACCAATATACATATACATAGGGTAAATAGCAGCTTTGAAACAGAGCAATCATTTATTTGCATGAAAATAATGCTGTCTTTAAATCTTGTGTCTTCCCCTATGTATATGTTTCATATGATGTGACTAGACTCTAAGGGAATTACTATAAGAACCTACTTGTAGGATACGTCTACAAATAAAATACAATTTTTAGTTTCTGACTGTTACTGAAGAAAACCATGTGGCCTACATATGTCAGCAAAAGAAAAAAAGAGTGAGCCAGACATGTGATGTCATCAGTGATGTCATCAATGACATTTGTGATGTCATCTTTGATGTCGTGGGTGTTAGTCTTAGCAGTGCACGGTGGTGGCGCGAGTTATGGTTGCCATAACTGGCGAATTTCAAGGGTTTTTCGGTTTTACTTGGAACCATAACGTCCCTTTAACAAAGTTTTTTCACTGAATTTCATAGGTTTTTAGTAGCGCAACTTAACCATAACGTCCCTTTAACAAAGTTTTTTTACTGAATATATATATACATATGTGGGCTTTACATCCTACAGTGTGAAACAGTTCATGCATGTTTATAACCTTGTCTGGGGCACCCCCAACCCCTCAAAAAATACTCAGTGGCCAATATTTTGATCTGATTGAAATAATTGCTCTGGTTTACATCCATATTTCCCACAAAATAATGCCATATTAACTGTAACATATGCTACTTTGAAAGATATTGATTGATACATCCTGTCTGTCCCTGGCTGTAGTAGAAGCTCCAACATACAACTGCTCCCTAACTGCACACTGATTCGAGAAGTTATAATTCACAGACCATTCTTTTGTATTGCATTGTAATAATACTCATATGTAAATATATATACATATATACACCTTTTCCCAGTGTCACTTTAGGGATGATATTTGGGTACCCAGTCAATTTATCGAAAAAACATTACATTTCACTGCGGACTATAACACTGAAAACATTAAATAAATATATAAAGGTGTCATGAACTTCAGATCACGCCCCTTTTGGACCTCCTGGTCCTTGTCTCAACGGGGCTTACATTCCGTACTACTTCCAACATGGCCGTCCAGAGCTGAAGCCCTTGCTCACTCCATGCGCTGAACACGGCGTGATCTAATTATAGACCGCGGCTCCGCGCGTCTCAATGCTATTGCAGAGTAGCCTCAGACGGGTGTTTGTAGCTCGCGGTATTGTTTCCTTTGTCCCAGTGCTATTACCCGCTCCTGACCCTTTCCCCCTTCCTGATTCCGAGCATTACTAGCCTTTCCCAGACTCCCGGATTCCTGGACTCTGCGTTCCCAGAACTAAACGCAACCTGGAACCACACGAGACTGGAGCAGCACTGTTCAAGACCAGGAGCGTTCGCAAGAGGGCAGCGATCGAAGATACCGGCAAACACCGGACCCAGGTGAGAAGGGGGGAGCTCCTTGACAGTTTGAGACGCCACCCCATCGAACCTAAAAACGAGATGGAAGCCGCCGTGTAGGACTTCATGCGACGCATGCAAGAATTATCAACCGAGGTCCAAAATCTTAAGGCGGAAAACCCTGCGCTCAAACAATTGGTCTTATCCCGGGATTCTGCTACAAAGGAGGGTGCCCTGTTGGGCGGTATTGTTGACAAGTATGATGGTTTGGCAAAAACACTTTGCGGATACCTGGATTCATGCCTGGTCCACTTTACCTTCAAGCCTTATTATTTCTCGACTCCTAGGGCTAAGGTGGGTTTCATTATATCCCACCTTTCCGGCAACGCCTTAACTTGGGCAACACCCCTTGTTAATTCTGGCGATGCCCTCCTAGATGACTATGATGGGTTCATACAGGCCCTTAAAGACATGTTTGACCGTCCAGAGCAGGTCTCTACTGCCCAAGAACGCATGCTGGACTTTCAACAGGGCTCCCAAGATATGCTCACGTATGTGACCAGATTTAAACAATTGGCTAAGGAAGCAGACTGGTCCTCTGAGGCTAGTTTTACCCTGTTCAGGAGAGGCCTGAACGATGAGATCAAGGATGAACTGGCCAGGGTGGCTCGACCAAATTCATTCCAAGCACTAATGGACATGGCCTTGCAAATAGACTTTCACATCCAGGAAAGGAAGGCTGAAAAGAAGAAATCCAGAGGAAACCCACCCAAGACGTCCTTTGAGAGCACAGCCAGAACGGACGCAAACCCAAGCCCAGCCCCAGAACCAGAACCCATGCAAATTGGAGCCTTTCGTGGACCCATATCACCTCAAGAAAGGTTGAGGAGGATTCATACGGGTTTGTGTATGTATTGGGCTTCAGACAAACATTTGGTCAGGGAATGTCCTCTGGCACCTCCTCGGTGTTCGGGAAACGCCAGCTCCCGATCTTAAATTGAGCAGATATTCGGGAGAGAGATATTTTCTCCACATCAATTCCATCTTTGAACTCTCCTGGACGAAACAAACTGGTCGTTCTCCAGGCATTTCTTTCACCCTCAAAGAGTAAGATCTGCCCCATTCTGGGCTTGGTTAACTGTGGAGCTATGGGAATCTTCATAGATCAGGAATGGGTTGTCAGTCATCAAATCCCATATGAGGCACGAAGCACCATGCAGCCTGTGGAAGCCATCGATGGAAGACCCCTCAGTTCAGGGCCCATAATCCTACAGACCAAGGAAATCCAGCTCTCAATAAACCACCATCAAGAGCTAATCAGATTCAATATCATTAAGTCTGCTCACTACCCCATGGTATTGGGTATGCCCTGGTTACAAAAACACAATCCGTATATAAACTGGACAGCAGGAACACTATTCCTAGGCTCTGAGTTTTGTATGTCTCATTGTCTATCCCTGGAACTTCCTTTAACACCGCCTGAGGAACCACCCAAGGAGCAAGAAACTCCACTCATGGTTTCCAATATAATACAGGTTCCAGAGGCCTACCAAGGATTCACCGATGTCTTTTCAACTGCCATAGTCCAGGCCTTACCTCCACACAGACCCGAAGACTGCGCAATTGAAACAGAACCCTCGGCAGTGATCCCTTTCGGTAGGATGTTTATCCTTTCCGAACCTGAGAAAAAGGCCCTCAAAGAATATCTGGATACAAACCTTGAAAACGGTACCATAAGACCCTCAAAGTCACCAGCAGGCGCATCATTGTTCTTTGTTCCTAAGAAAGACACCCAGGAACTTAGACCTTGCCTCGATTATCGTGGCCTAAATCAATGCACTCTTAAGGACCGATACCCACTACCCTTGATATTGGATATCCTGGAAGCCATGAGAGGTGCAGTAATATTCACCAAATTGGATCTCAGGGGTGCCTACCATTTGATCCGTATCCGGGAAGGAGACGAGTGGAAGACCACCTTTAGAACACCCTTTGGCCATTACGAGTACCTGGTCATGCCCTTTGGACTAGCCAACACCCCAGCAGTATTCCAACGTTTTGTGGATAGGGTGTTCTCTGACATGTTGTTTCTCTTCTTCATTGTCTATCTGGACGACATATTGATTTTTTCCAAGGACCCTCTGAAGCATGAAGGACATGTAAAGGCAGTTCTACAAAGACTCCGGGAATATCACCTCTTAGTCAAGCCTGAAAAATGTTTGTTTCATGTTACCTCTGCACTATCTGGGATTTATCCTTAGTCCAGAGGGGATTGGCATAGATCCTTCAAAAGTAAAGGCCATTCTCGCATGGCCTACTCCCACGTCCGGGAAACAAATCCAATCCTTCCTAGGACTAGCCAATTTCTACCGAAAGTTCATAGCCACCTTTTCCGAGATTGTACAACCTATAGTGGCTCTGCTAAAGAAGGATAACCCTTTTGTCTGGCCAACATTACAAGAAACTGCATTCCAGCGTTTGAAGACCGAGTTTACACAAGCTCCTATTTTGGCTCAACCCGATACAAGTCGACCCTTTTTATTGGAAACGGATGCCTCTAATTACGCTATAGGAGCAGTGTTGAAGCAGAAAATGGAGGACGACTTGGAACACCCCGTTGCTTATCTTTCAAGAACCTTAACTCTGAGTGAAACACACTACTCCATCCTGGAAAAGGAACTGTTAGCCATTCGCCAAGCCTTCACTGAATGGCGACACCTACTTCTGGGAGCCAGACATCCTGTCCAAGTCCGTACTGATCATCGAAACCTTCAGATTCTACAGTCACTGGAGTGCAGGAACAGTCGTCAGGCACGTTGGGCCTACTTTTTTTCCCAGTATCAGTTCCACATTACTCATGTCCCTGGATCACAGAACCTGATCGCTGATGCCTTGTCTCGCCGTCCTGACTATGTGACCACTGAAGATCAGGCATATCCTAAAATGTTTTCTCCCACGATCTTCGTAGCCCAAACAGTAATCTCCTGGAAGAAGTCCGATCGCAAACCCAATCCTCGGAAATATGGAAGGACATCTCAAGAAGAAACCAGTAGAAATTAAGAGCCAAGGAAGGCTACTTATTCAAGGACAATGCACTGCTCATTCCTACACGGAAGTTACACCAGAAAATAGTAAACCTTTGTCAGGACACACTCCATTCCGGGCACCGAGGTATCACCAACACCCTCCGTCTTATACAGAGACAGTTCTGGTGGCCTAAAATGAAGTCTGACGTACAGCAATACATCCAGGCTTGCATGACCTGTGCCCAAAATAAACATGATAACAAAAGACCGGCGGGTCTTCTTCTGCAGCCCACTCTACCCTCTAAGCCATGGGAAATCATCGCTACAGACTTCATAGTGGAGTTACCACCTTCCCGAGGATATACTACCATCATGGTCACCATAGATTTGTTTACCCATATGGCCCATTTTACGCCACTGATGAAACTACCCTCCTCTTCAGAGCTAGCTGGAATATTTCTGGAACACATATTCCGACTACATGGGCTTCCTTCCAAGATCATATCTGACCGGGGTCCCCAATACATTTCACAATTCTGGAAACACCTCTGTCGGGTTCTAGGAATCCAACGTGCCCTCTCTTCAGGATATCACCCCCAAACCAACAGAGCCACAGAACGTGCAAATCAGACCCTGGAACAATATCTCCGATGTTTCGCCACCAAGGTCCAGGATGACTGGTCTCTCCTGATACCCGTTGCGGAATTGGCTTACAACAACTCCGAACACTCAGCGCTACAGACCAGCCCTTTTTATTGTAGTCAGGGGTTCCATCCATCGGTTTTACCCTCGGTTCTTCCTTACCCTACATCAGTGCCTACTGTTGACTCCTGGATCGAAACTCTTATCAACATTCACCGGGAGGTTAAAGAACACTTAGAGAAAGCCAGATTACAGACCAAGAGGTATGTGGATTCCAAGAGAAGACCAGGTCCTTCCTATACGGTCGGTGACCGAGTGTGGTTGTCATCAAAACTACTCCCCCGACACTTGCGACCAAACAAGCTGGCTCCCCGCTACTATAGTCCATTTCCCATCAAGGAGATTATCAATCCTGTCTCATATCGAATCAAGCTACCTGACTCCTGGAAAAGAATTCATCCAGTTTTTCACACATCCCTATTGAAGCCCTACATCCAATCCTCTTGAAAATCCAGTAGACCTCCTCTTCTACTGGTTGACAACCAACTGGAATATGAGGTGTCCCGGATTTGTGACTCCAGGTATAAGTGGGGCCATCTTCAATACCTAGTGGAGTGGAAAGGATATCCTCCTAGCGAAAGGACCTGGGAACCTGTTTCAAATATCAAGGCTCCTCGGTTGCTCAGAAGATTTCACCTAATACACCCGGGCAAACCTGGAGGAAAAGGCCTTCCGAGGAGGCATGCTGTCATGAACTTCAGATCACGCCCCTTTTGGACCTCCTGGTCCTTGTCTCAATGGGGCTTACATTCCGTACTACTTCCAACATGGCCGTCCAGAGCTGAGGCCCTTGCTTGCTTCATGCGCTGAACGCGGAGTGATCTATTTATAGACTGCGCCTACCGCTATTGCATGCTACATGCTATTGCAGAGTAGCCTCAGACGTGTGTTCGTAGCTCACGGTATTGTTTCCTTTGTCCCAGTGCTATTACCCGCTCCTGACCCTTTCCCCCTTCCTGATTCCGAGCATTACTAGCCTTTCCCAGACTCCCGGATTCCTGGACTCCGCGTACCCGGAACTAAACACAACCTGGAACCAGACGAGACTGGAGCAGCACTGTTCAAGACCAGGAGCGTTCGCAAGAAGGCAGCGATCGAAGACACTGGCAAACACCGGACCCAGGTGAGAAGGGGGGGAACTCCTTGACAAAAGGGTAGTGGGGTAAGGGGTTAAAATGGGTTGGGATGGGGTGGTGTTATAAGGGTGGAAAATCGGGAAGCTTTGGAGGGGGACGTGCCAACATTTTTTTAAAACCACAAAAATCAGCGTTTTCAGTGTTTTGGCCACAATGAAATCCACCACTCGGTAATGTCCGTCAGTAAAATCACATATAACCGATATTTGTAGCCCTTTAGACAATTCCCTTGTATTATTAGCTGGAATATCAGCTATAATGCTCCATCACTACCACCCCCTTCAATGGCATTTCTAGGGTGGCTTTTCTCCTGAATTACCCATATACAATTCCTAAACCAATAATGAAAACAAGCATTGGGAAAGTCAACTGTTTTGGATTTTGTGCAAGCATGGGATAGGAATGTGCCAGGCACTGGCATAATGATACTATCTGCCTGTAAAATGGCAGCAGTTGGAAAATGTTGCACCAGGGAATATAATGTGAGTGTCTGGAAAATTCCTATCCAATACCTGTGCACGAGCCAAAACTGTTTTTGCCAATGTTTGTTTTTAATAGGCCATTAGTGCAAGGAACAGAAGTGAGGACACAAATATTGCTTATAAATCAAGCGGCTGAAGGAACATTTGGTTAAGGCTTTTTTTATCACAGTGGGATCTCATTTACATCTGCAATTAAGGCATTAACTAGCAGAAGACTGCTTAGGAACAACACTGGCAGGCTCTACACAAAGCCAGGTTTGATGTTATTACGTGATAGACCTAACCCGAAGAGATCCCATGAAGGTGTGATTTGGGTGTGGTGAAGCAGGTAGCAGATGGCAACGACCACAGGGATTAGCATGGCCGTTGAAGGTGAATTTGTGGGCACCTGTACAACAAATCACAAACTAATGAACATGAACATTTTATCCTGCAATGTTGTGGGGCTTAAATAATGGCGGTTAATGATAATTTTGTAGCCATCCTGAAATATTATGTTAATTTGATGGTTCGTGAAATTTGGTCCCTTGATCTACCCAAGAAAAGTTCTGGAGGTCACAAAGAGATTTTTGTTTTAATTCTTTTTTATTATTTATTGTGATATTAAACGAACATAGTTTTTTTACACAATTTCAAGTCATAAAAAATACATTTTTCAAAATGTTTTTCTTATCTTCACAGCTTCACTACCGATAACAGACAAGAAAGAAAACATATTAATATTAAGTAAAACCTATCTGTTGTAGAACTCTGACTACATTTATGGTCAGGGCCGTTTCATGGCCCGAAGTCATTCGTACCCAAAACTCATCAGATGTCAGCCAGTCACTTGAGCAAACAAAATGTTCCAGATATTTCTTTCGCGCAGCCCATGTGCCTTCACAAAATCTTAACGGATGCTCCAGTGACTGATTTTTGGGATTTTGACATTGTGGGCATAAGTGCCTACTTCTTTCACCCTGGCCCCAACGAGCTAGAACCTCTCCTGTGTGAATCACCCCCAATCGAAGTCTGAGAAAGATTTGCCTCCCTATTGTATCCGGGAACTTCATCAAGTAATTTGCCACAGAATTAAGTTTCTTATCCATCGGTGAGAGCGAGGGTGCCACAATAGAGGATCGTGTGTGGTCAATTGACTTTATCCAATCGCATGATAAAAGTTCCTTCTTAATCTTCATGGGATTTGTAATTAAAGTATCTATCCCACTATTACATCTAATAAGGATTCCTTGAGATACACTTTTTAAGGCCTGGAATATCCCTGCCGAATCTCGGCTCATATGGACTTGAAGATCTTCGTATAGTGTGTTTCGTCTTGGATTTATTATCAGATTATAGAGTGATAAGAGCTTCCAATCGGCAAGCGCCCCCAGTGAGGACAGACCTAGCTCCAATCGCAGGATAGCCATTGGTAGACTATTTGGAAGATGTAATGCCTTTTTCCAAATCTTGCCCTCTAAAATCTGCCAGTCTATATTCCAAACCAGGGGTTTTGCCTCTAATCCATATAGAAGAAATGGAACAATCTTTGCTCGATAAAAACGAATCGCGGGAAGAAGGGAGAATTTACATTACTGCTTGATTATTTTCTGCAGTTGGGCCACCAATTGTCTGCATTTTTGTAGCATCTCTGCCCAGACTGGGCCCACTTTAGGTGTTGCATACAAAGTATATCCCAAGTAAATCACCTCCTCCGTTACCGGAATTCGTATATCCCCCATAGACCACCCACATTTCTCTCCTCTACCCCCTTTCCTCCCAAAAATCACAATTTTGGATTCCTCCGGATTAACCTTAAGATCATTTTCTGTCATATATTGATCCAAGGCATTTAACAACCTCTGCAGACCCACTGGTGTTCTGTCCAGGAGGACGATATCATCTGCATACATGAGCCACTTTATTGAATTTGTGCCTAACTTGGCACTGCCCAATGCTGCCCCATCGACCTCCTGTCCAAAATCGGCCAAGTAAAAACTAAACAAGAAGGGAGCCACCATACACCCCTGCCTCACCCCCCTCTTCACAGGGATAAGTGCTGATAAGAACCCCTCTGCGTTTAATTTTACTTGGACTGAATTTCCTTCGTGGAGTGAGACCAAAATATCAATAAGTTGGGGTGGAGATCCCCTGTCTCTTAGTTTAAACCATAATCTGTCCCGATTTACCAGATCAAAGGCGCTTGATAGATCTATAAATGTGCCATATAATCGTGGGGTTTTTCCCCCCTCCTTGATGTTACACAGCGTAGAAAGCACTATGCCATTTAAGGATGTCGAATGACCCTTTCGAAAGCCCGTCTGTTGTTTTGGAAGAATGTTATTTAACTCAGCCCAATATTCCAGTTCTCTTAACACGAGGCTGGAAAACAACTTACTTTCCACGTCAAGGAGCGTGATTGGTCTGTAATTCTGGGGATCTCTTCTGTCCCCCTTCTTGAATATTGGGACGATAGTTCCCGACTTCCAAGATGACGGGATCATTTTAAGACTCAAGATCCCATGAAACAGAGTATTTAAGAGACCAGCCCACCTTTTGGGGTTTCCTTTCAGGACTTGATATGTTAATCCTCCTGGACCAGCCGCCCCTGAGGCTGAAGACTTAATTATAAGGGCATGGATGACCTCTTCCGTTATATCCAGATTCCATTGTGCGCCGGAGATAGGGAAGAATAAACCCCCCCTTGGCTTAGTATATTTCTTCGACAGAAAGTTTACCCACTCCAACTCTGTGACCATATTTGCCTGAGCACCGGCTTAGTCCATCGATTGTTGGTTAATTAATGACCAAAAATTTCGTGAGTTCTTATTTAGAATTGCCTTAAGCATAGTTTCCCCGTCCTCCTGGGCCCGGAGCATTTGCTGCTGTTTCGACCATTGTTTATACTTACTTCTGATTCCCTTTATTTTAACTTCTCTGATTGCTATGACATGTTCTTCCCTTCTAATGGCACTTATTGCCCACCGCATCTCATGTTTCTTTTCCCAAGTTTGCTTATCAAATGTATGTTTATGATTTTTTCCCATTTTACCTGTCACACAATTTGGGGCTTCAACCGACCACAAGAAGTCATGGAAAACATAAGGATTGCACATATCTTTCCATTTTCTTTCAATTAGCTCTTGTTTGCACTTATCCAATGCTCTGTTCAACTCCTCTCCCTCCCTTTTATATTTAACTAGCCGATTTTTCTGATTATTTACTACTGTGCAGTCCATCTGCATCTTTACCTTCCTAACATTCTTCCATTTTACCAACATTTCCAGACGTTTGCGGTCGCTTGTGCCTCCTTCCCTTACTCTCATATTTTCACATTGAGCGAACATACCTGCTGACATAAACATATAGTCCAAAATAGACTCTGAACCTCCCCGGGACCAGGTGCTTGCCGCTGGAATGTCCCCCTCCAGGGATCCATTCCCCATTTTCAGATCCCATTCTTTAGAAAAAGGATCTCCACACTTTTCCATTTGCGGAAATGGCTTTATGGGTTGCTATACCTCTCCCTTTACCACCCTCCAAACATTGGTAATTTAGATCTCCTGCCACCAAAACGTATGCATTGGGATAAGCCAGTTTTATTCCTGTCAGCACACCCGACAGACCGTCCAGAAAAATAGTAAGCTTCGAGCACGCGGGATTGCAATATAAATTTACTACTACTATTTGTTTTGACCCATTTGATGTTGAGGCCTCACAAATTACTGCCAAAATCCCCTCTCGTTCATCTGAGATTATTTTTACTTCTTTAAAGAGAGTGGATTTACAGGCAAGTAGCAGACCTCCCTTTGGCCTTCCTTTCCCACTGGTTGTTGCTGGTTGGGTGATAATTCTGAACCCCTCCAATTCTGGCCCATTAACCAGCCAAGTCTCCTGTAGGATAACCAGGTCGTTTAAACCAAATATCTCCGCTCTCATATTGAGATTTCTAAATGAACTGGAGCCCCGCGTGTTCCAGCTCACTACCCTCATACTCTCCCAACTAAAGGCAGGTATCACCCATGCCTAATTTCTGGCAAACCAGTGTTAAAATCTCTGGTAATAGTACCCACATTGCCCGTTTATCCTCCTCCGATTTCTCACGGGTAGCCACCGATGTTCTTTTTACTTGATCATTTTGTATTATTCCTCCTTCACTCCCTCCTTTTTCCCTTTCTTCCTCTACCCCCAAATCTAGTGGGATGGCTTCGTATACAATTATACCTTGACTCTGCAAGAGATCTGCTGCGTCCAGCACTGCCCTTGCTCCTACCTTAGATGTAAATCCCACTTCCACAAAATGGGTTGCTTGACTGTCAGGAAATTTAATGTACTCAATATCACTTGATGAAAATAGATAAAGTTCTGGTATCTTTTGAAACAATATCAAAAGTGACTCTCTATTTAGATATTTACAATTCATCTTATCTTTCTGACCCCGAAGCCAGAGCCGAGGTACAGCAAAAGGATTTATTTTTGTCAAAGCTAATTCTCTTTCAGCTCTTCCTTCTAACTCTCCCTCTTTTCGACATTCAGTTTGACTGTCATTTAATTGCTCTGGCGAGGCATTGTTTATTGCTCCTTCTTCTGAGGATAATGGTGATAATAACTCCCCTTGGGCCACCATTGGTAGAAGGTTTTCTCTTGCTCTTTCCTTTCCTTTTTCCAATCGTTCAGATGCCTTATTAGTCCTTTTTTGCCCTTGCAAAAATATCGGAGCTATTTTTAATACCAGAGCCCTTAACTGAGGAGGAGTTGTGGGCGCCCGTTTGACCCTAGGCAAAAAAATAGGGGCCCACTTTATTGATTTCTTTGCCATCTCCAATGGCAGTATACTCGCAGGTAGGCCAATTGAGTTTTCCAAGTTTTTACTGCCAGTTTGTTCTGTTTGTATTCCTACTGTTTTCTTAGATGGTTCTTTAATATCGGGGTTCCATTTTTCCCTTGTCTTCTTTTGATTGATTTCACACCCGATCACCCCAGAAGATTCTGCCTCAAATCCAGGGAGAAATTTCTCCTCTTTATTCTTCTTTTTCTTATTCTGCTTATTAGGTAAGCTCACTATATTCTGAATGAATTTGTTTGTATCAGAATTGCTCGCCTTCTTTCCCTTCATATGATTTGATTTCTTTTCTCGCCTAGACACTTGCTGTGATTTGTGCCTTGCATTTTTTTGTTTCCTTCTTCTCCCCCTCCTCTTTTTTTGTGCGATTTGTTCTTCTTTGTCTTCTCCATCACCCTCTTCCTTCTCCATGTCACTTAGTTTTGGGGGAGACTCTTCCTCTATGCAGATCACCTCTACTTGTGGAATAGCTTCCGCCAGGTGGGCTAGGCGACAGAACTCTTCCATCACTGATGAGGATAATGGCGTGTCGTCCCAAATCACTGCAGATTGTTTTTTCACGGGCTCTGCTGAGCGAACTAGTTCTTGCCCCTTATCATTTCCTTGGATCTGAGATAAGTTATACAGCATTGCTTTGATTTCTTTTCCATCTAGACTTATGCTTTGAAGCATTTTATTAATGTTGGCTATCTCCATATTTTGGGATGTCAAAGCTCCAGTCAATGATGTTATTGAAGGTAGAATTGTACTGTTTATGGCCGTAGTAAGGCCAACTATTGAGGACTCAAACAGATCGATATCTTTAGATATTTCTAACAAAATCCCAGTGTGGGCTTCAGTGTCACTTTTGGTTGCCTCCAGGACCCCTACCAAGGAATTGAGGACAAAATGTAGAGCTGTTAAAGTAATCTGGTTAGCGCTGTGCTCCTTAGTTGGCGGACTTCAAAAGGAATATGTTCATGTGTATTCGTTGGCGAATTCGTTGTCAGATGGGCCCCTAGGCCAGTTTTGTTATTTATTATTTCATTTAATGGGGGATCAGAGTCTAACGCAGTCCCTGGTGGAATTACAGACAAATTTCTGCCATCCGAAAAGTCGAGGCTTGCCATTTGCAAAGAAGTATTTCTCCTTTCATCCACCAGGTTTGTATTGTAAATCATAGGAGTTTTTACACCCTCTCCTTCTTCTATACGCTTTCTCAGCCCTCCTCTCTGAAAATAGTGATCTATGGTTCCTTCAATATTTGAGGTGGTTAGTGTATAATCCTTTCCCCGTTTAAGCGTTGAAACCAATGAGGCAGCTATATGTCCTGGGTCTATCCTTCTACTCTGATGTAAAAGAGTAGAGTTATGTATTTGTGCATAGGTTAGCACGGGCTGCCCTGCTGGAATCCTCATTTGCAACTCCTGCAAGGTATTATCATGTTGGATTGGAACGCAGTCATTTCTGGGACTCTCCCCCTCCTGCTCCTTATGCTCATCCGCCCCCGGACCGCTTCTCAGATTATATCTTGTAGACATAATAATTCCTCAGTTGCTCTATTGTATCGGGTCACGTCCGTCTGACGGGATCAAAGAGGTCAAAGCCTCCACAGTCTCCCGTTCCGCCTTTATTCTTGCAGTGTTTGGTTTCCAGGTATATGCTAATGTAAGTGGATCTTTGCCTCTGGTGCCCAAATAAATTGCGTATCAAAATATACTGATTATTGGCACTCGTTGCAGACAGACATTTACATTGAGGGGGACTTACTTGAGTTCCCCAGTATCAGCGTCTTTATGTGTTCCTGGATTTTAATACCTCAGCCGAGGTCCAGCGTCCAGCCAAACAGCAAAACAGACAGCAGCCCTTTTCGCTGCAGGGCTTATCGCCGCAAGGGCTGCTGGGTCCCCTTTTTCTAGGCACTTCCTCCTTCCTCCTTCTTCCAGGAGGCGGGACCGGAGTCGGATTAAAGGTAAAGGCACCACTTCAGGCACCAATTCAGTACGTGTGCGAGCGTTCTCTCACAGCTGATCTTCATAGTAAAATGCAGCAAAACAGACGGCAGCCCTTTTCGCGGCAGGGCTTATCCCTTTAGGTCTCAATTTGAGGGCACCTGGAACAGAGCAACAATCAAATACACTTCTGGATGTATAGTGTTGCAAAATTAGTTTTATTGCTCAGTGGTTACAATTCTCATCACAACGCCAATCTTGGTGTTGCATGCACGGTGCAAATGCACAGGGTTAAATGGAGCAATCAGTATCAAGGAGGATGGTGCATACAGTGATCCATCCCCTGCATTTCTTGGCACGAGGAGAGAAGCCAATGAGTAATAGTTTTGGGGCACATTTGTATGAGATGGTTGTTCATTTTATGAACCAACTTTTGACAACTTAAGAACCTCCAGTGCATTAGTTTATTTAGCAATTCTAGTTGATAAGTGACAGTGGGGGAGGTCGTGTACTGTAAAGTTACCCAGAAGGTTAGGAATGACTGTTCGAGAAGAGTTATAACTCCAGATATCAAGGTCATCATAATAACCATATAGAGGTTGTATTTACTCAGTAGTTCAAAGATTTGTGTTTGAACATGTACTCAGTGTTGATTAATGAACAAGAAACATAGGGAGAGTGAGGAGGTTCCCTGCTGGGGGTCTCTAGCATGAGACCCTAGAACCTTTGCAGCACTCCTCCTCATAGCAGGGGACAGTCACATGGCTAACTTGATAGCTACCACTCCACATACCAGAATACCATCCTGCAGGCGCTTGGCCATTAAGGGGAGGATTAGCAAAGAACACTCCCACTCCCAGAATTCCCCACACAGTCAATTTGTTACCCATGAATCATAACATGGACTGGATATGGACTAGATCCAGGTAGGGAAACTAGGAATAGTGAAGAGATTACCACGGGGAACACCCAGCAAACCCCCAGAGAGCCAATAGAACAGCATGGAACACCTTCCCAACCCAGTCCATCCAGGGCTTGTTTCCATAGAGCAGGAAGAGGGAATCACATTTCCCATATATGATATGATATGAGATATGATATATGATATGGCATTTATAAACCCCCTAGTTTGCTAAAAAGGAACCCAGCCTGGATCAGAAAACTACACTCATGGTTACAGGTACAGGAGAACGGGAGAGGAGCAGGCTAACCCACACAGGTGTTTTCAAACCCCATGGAACAATACACAGTAGAACCCACATGTCCTACCTCCAAGAGGGTAGTGTGTGCACCCCCACCCTTTTTTACAAAAGGGGTAAACCGAGATTGTAGCCTCCCCTTCTTCCAGTGGAAATTCTAGTATTCAGAATGACCTGCTGAAGAGAAGAAAAGCACAAAACCGGTGCAAATACTATGCTGAATAAACTGGTCATAAATTGCAATTTTTCAAACTGGGTGTATATCTGGATTGTGCAAGTGATAAAATACTGGCAGTGTGCAAAATGGCAATATGCTGGTGTTGCCAACATGGAGATTATGTTCACAATGGGAGTGTATTTGGTTTGTCAAGCTGTGAACATAAGATTTTTAAACTGAAGGATACTGTGGTTGGACGAACCGTATATATAAGAGAAGAGTCAAACTGGGAATATACTGGGACTGGTCGAATTGGGAATTTCAGGCTCTGTGTAGATTATATTGGGATTTTGCAAACTGGCAGTAGACTACGATGAATCCTGGGGCATCATCACTAATCCCCGGCCTACGATCTCCTCCCATGTGGCCAGGGAACGGCAGCCACTACCTGATCCTGACCCTGGGGGTGGTATTTTGAGAGAGGATCACATGAGAGGAGATGGCTGTCAGGGAGATGTGGTGACTCCATCTGGAGGGAAGCGTTATTTTTCTATGCGTTCTGAAGCGGAATCTATAATACCTAAATTCCTGATGGCATGTTGTCATCATTCCCATCCTCCCAATGGTAAAATCCTAAAACCCTTTTTTGACAAACACCCTAGACAGGATACAATTCATGTGTCATATGTACATGATGCTCACTTAACATCTCCTGCTAATGGTGATTTTAATGTGAACAAAACCCAGGACAAAGTAGATTCAAAAGGAGTAACAATTCTTTGGACTTCAATTCTCATAAATCCTTTAGTACTGGGATGAAGAAGAGGAGAAAGGAGTAAATGTGGAGCAGAAGAACCAGCAAGGTGCTGACTAGTTGTTGTATCAGCTGTGCAGGAGATTTAAAACTGGTGCGTCTTCCCATGGCACTAGTGAAGCAGGAGAAGAGGGATGCAGAGCGAGCGCAGCGGGAAGCAGAGCCGAAAGCAGACCTATGCGACAGAACTCAATGGAAGAAATTAGGAGCTTTCCTCCGAGGCAGCGAGAGACCAGGAGAAGCCAAGCTGGTGCCGCAGATGGACCTTTTGCCAACCGACAGCAGAGGAGAGGATGGAGAGGTTGCAATCACAGGGAAGAATAGCAGTTTCACTGGCGGATGACGGAGAAGCTGTCAACAGAGCCGCGAGAGGATCGGAAACCGAGCCATTTTCTAAAGGTATGGACAGCGCTGCAGCTTAACACCACATGTCGGACACGCCAACCAACGATGGTGAGCCCTGGGGCATTCCACCAGGTGTTCACATTGGGAACGTACTATAAGCATCAATTTAATGAGAGAGAAAGATTGCATTTACACAAGTCCCCTTATGTGAGATGTCGATATGGGGAACTCTGCAGCAAATGCTGTGGTGAACCAATTGCAAAGCATGAATTGTATAAATCTCTGTATATGAGGAGTTAATATAGGGAAGATTGGAACAGGCATTGCCACAAGCCAATGAATGCTAACACTGAAGATAGCTATTACAACCTGCACAAGCCTCCATAAAATGGGATGCCAATATGGGGGAAGTTGGAAGAAGTGATACCTGAAGTTAATAGAGTATAATCAGTGATGAGCACAACTGGGTTAAACTTAAGGAAAAAGAACATTGAAAGATTATTGAAAGACCTGGTGGGAAGAGTGCACCAGGCAGTGAGCCTTTGGGAAGAGAAATGATCTGGCAGGAGAGTACATCAGGGGATTTTCAAAGCTCATAGGACCTTTGGTAGAATGATACCTGGCAGGAGAGTTTTCCGGGGAATCTTCAAAGTCCAGAGGGGGATTTCTGGTAGGGGATTATACCAGGTAATGCAAGTATAGTGGATAAATAGAGAAGATATTTTAAGGAGGGCTCCTGGCGAGGGAGTATACCAATTGTTTGAAAGGACAAGACAGTGGAAAGAGGATTTCTGGCAGGATATGCCATTAGTCCTTCTATAAACTGTTGAGTAGAAGAGACATTTTCATAATTCTTATAAAAACTACCACTACTTGAAAAAGATACTCTTTGTCAGCCTTAAGGTGTCGGGTAGAGGAGGCATTTGTACTATTGTTGGGGAATTGTTTGGAAAAGACAATCTTCTCATCATCCCTAAGAAAGTGTTAAAACATCCATTGTTAAGGCCAAGAGACACATTGCCATCCTTTCAACCCTCATTGCTTGGAAAATATATTTTCTTTATCATCTTAATATAGTGTTGTGTGAAAGATCATTATTTTTAATAAAGGAATCAACCACACACGTCATCCATTCCTCTTCAGTGACCTAGTGGTTCTAATAAACATACACACTTGCCGGAATGTTTATGTTTCAAAAACAATTACAACATTTTTATTTTGATTATTCGTCAAGTGTAAAATCTTTTCATGGAAAATGTTTTCCATTTAATATAAGAAGCATCCTTTGCTAGTTTAACCCTTTTCAGTTGAATCAGAGAGATTAACACTTATTACCTCAATGTGCAGTTAACTATTACCTATTGTGATCGATATTCATTCACACAACAATACATCTATTTCACATTGACAACCCACATTTGTTGTGTATTACACTAAGACCCAACATGGATATTCATTCACACGACAATACATCTATTTCACATTGACAACCCACATTTGTTGTTTATTACACTAAGACCCAACATGTTTCTGTCGTGAAGACCAGATTACGTCCGACATTCATCAGGGAAGTCCAGTGTCCCACAACTTGATAATAAAAAGGGTAATTGTCCTAGAGTCACTGCTTCTATTGCCAGTAAAAAACGTCCCATTCAATCTGGACACAATATTCATCCAATCTTTATTACTTCGGACTGTGCATCTTCTTAAGATCCCCAACCATGGGTACGGAAAAGAATAGAACTGCTTGGTACTGGGGTTCCTTTGATGTAACACGCTTCATGCGGAAGCCCACAAGTCTCTTCTAGACACACTTGTCTTTTCTTCAAAACATAGTGCTTTTTTTAGATAGAACGCTGCGTATCAGATATTCCCGCCTAACTGTGTTAAGAGACGCATGGTTCAGCGATCGAGGAAAATCCACACAGCGATTCCAATGAGCACTGGAATCGCTGTGTGGTTTTTCCTCGAATTGAATTTAATTTAAAACAGCCATTTTCCTTACACATTTTGTTGTTCATTTTTGGTATGAGAGTCGGATAGGTTTTGGACAGTTTGCCTACTTTTGACGACGAGATAAAGACAGATCCTTGGTTTTATTTTCATATGAGGGAAACTCTCTGTAGGACTGGAATTGTCAAACTTCTATACTGGGACTCTACCAAATGAAGATAGCATTGGATTTCTCCATCAGGTGTTTTCTAATAGCAGACTGTAAAGTAAAATCATGTAAGAACATGATGGGTGTGTCCCAAGAATTGTGTGATGTAATGTGATGAAACCGATGAAGTCATCACTGGTCTCCCGGCCGTGACCTCCTCCCATATGGCCAAGGGACAGCAGCCGCTAGCTAATTCTGACCCTCGGGTGGTTATATGAGGGAGGATCATATCGGAGGAGACAACTGCCGGGGTGATATCATGGCTTCATTAGATGAGACATGGTATCTGTCACGCCTAGACAACACTGGGGAACTCTCCTGTGACCCCTCCTCACCTCTTTTTCCGATGAGCCAGTCTGAGTCTCTGTTGTCCCTTTTCTTCGGTTCCTACCTCCTCAGCGCTTCTGGGTCTTACTCTTCTTCTCGCGCGTGTAAGGACGAGCTCTGCCGGAGGCCACCTTGGCAGGATGTAAACACCTGATGAAGGGGAACCCCAGGGAGCCAGCCTCCGGAGCAGGGAAAAGCACTTGGCACCAAAAAACACTGCAGTTAAGAGTCCTGCTAATGCACATATGATGTCCTTGGATATGGCAAATAATACAGGAGAATACGGAATACGGAATACGGAAAATCCAACACATTCCGACTGGAGATGATCAACAACGGAGGTTGGGTGCAGATTGAGGTTTGAGCTGTGAGTATGCTTACGGACTGTACTAGGAGTAATACAGGAATAGAGCGGAATGAGGATATATGGAAAAGAAATGCTAGATCGACTTAAGTAAGAGCAGGGGCTCAAGAAAAGGTAAGAACAGACACGGACGTGTAAAGAACACCTTCCGTGAGAAATGCAGCAAGGGAGGCAAGCGGAAGAGCCGATGAATGTATAGCGAGAAGGCGTACCTGTAGAGCGGGTAGCAGACGAGACGAAACTCAGTTGAAACAGAAGCCACAGAGTAATGAGTGGCAAAAGTAAGAAGGCGAAGTCTGGGGGGTGGGGTGGCAACAAAAAGAATAAGGCAAGGCAGGTACAACAAGGGGACCACTGAGTAAAAACAAACACTCAGGAGCAGGAGAAAAC
The DNA here is from genome assembly GCF_040938575.1 of Ambystoma mexicanum. Taxonomy (NCBI): domain Eukaryota; kingdom Metazoa; phylum Chordata; class Amphibia; order Caudata; family Ambystomatidae; genus Ambystoma; species Ambystoma mexicanum. The sequence goes on from NC_090931.1 coordinate 784,935,783, forward strand.
GGCTAGGAGAGCTGAAGCGGTACCAGGAAGAACTATACAACGCACCGAGCCATGACTACGGCGTGTTGTTATAGCAACCCTACCACGCGGCGGCCATGTTGGGAGAGGACTAGACCGCATGTGGTCTTTCCCGGATTTCCGTTCCCAGGACCTGATTCAGGACGTGTGATACAGTGCATCCTCCATGAGCGCCACAAGCGCCAGGGCTGCAGCATGACAGTATCCCCCATTTGCCCTTGAAGATAATCCTCTCATACCTAGTATTGTCATGGCCTATTGTCATACATCTACACTTCCTCCTTGGAATAGGGAACACTCTTCCCCAAGTCATATTGACAAAACTTCCATATTTTTTCTACCTTGCGGATATTACAAGAATGCCTTCTCCAGTTCCATTTATCCATCATCCAGAACTGGTTAACCGTTTAGAACTATTCAAAGTTATTATCTAAGCTCTTTAACGCAATCATTAACAATGAGGGGGATGGGCTTTGGTGAGGTTTTTTTGTGCCTAATATATTGTCTTCATAAGGGAGCTAAGGCGAGGATCTGGTTGAATGGGGTAATCGCTAAGGAAATTTGCATGATGAGAGGTAATTGACAGGGCTGCCCACTTTCCCAGTTATTATTGAATTTGGCATTAGAACCGCTAACAACACGCATTAGACAGGAGGTAGGTATTCGTGGTATATGTGTGGGGAGTCATGAGCATAAGGTTCTGTCATATGCCGATGATATGGTTGTGATTTTATCCAACCCAAATGAGAGTAGTGCACTGTTGAAGAGAGTAATGGAGGAAGTCTGGAAACTGTCCGGTCACAAAATAAATTGGGATAAGACTGAGGTCTTTCCTTTATCACTCGTGTAATAGGAATTGTTTGGAGTCATGGGACTGTAAATGGTCAGATCAGCAGGTGAAATATCTAGGAGTCTATCTTCTGCGAATCTTGTGTAAGATTGTGGATTACAATGTGGGTAGGCTGATATAGACAATTTCAGGGGATGTAAGGAGATGGGAAAAGTTAAGGTTAGGTATATGGGCAAAGGTAAATGTGATGATAATGACGCTCCTCCCAAATATACTTTATATCATACAATCTTCACCATTGAAATTCACAAAAAAGAACCTAAAACAGGTTGGCAGAGTTTTCAAAAATTCGGGAAGAGACCTAGAATTCCCAGATTTATGTTGATGCGAGGGGTCAGTGAAGGTGGATTTGGTTATCCTGATTTGGAAAAGTATCAAAAGGGGTTCATACTGAAGAAGGCATCTTATTATTTTATGTCAGAGGAGATTAGGGTGCCGCATTAGATGGAATTGGAGAGGGAGGTGGTAAAATCATTTTCTATGTATTCTAGGGGCATTAGCAGGGTCTGGAAACAATTCCTTGCCCTCGATTGAAGCTGCTCATGTGGCTTTGGTTACTTGGTTTGAGGAGAATGAACAGGGTTGTTGGTTTAATTATGAGGCTTCCTTATGGAATAATCCTGTATTGCAGATTGATATCACTGAAATTAAGGAGCTGGATTTTAAGAGGGATAATGAACATTGGTGATGTTAACACATTTGTCAGGTTATGTTAAGTTTTGAAGAAGTGAAACGTAAATACTGCTTGGGGAAACAAGAAAGGGAAAGGTATATGAATCTTCGTAGGTTGCTATTGCATAGAATGAGTTTGTTACAAATCGCCGCTTGATAAGAGACCGGAGCTATGTACGATTTTTAACACCCCTCCACGCATCATTTCGACTTTTCTTAAGTTATTTCCAATGGAACTGGGATATGTGGAGCATTGTGATGAATCATGTTGGGAAAGGAAGACGAATTTGCAGTGTGAGATTAAACTGTATCATTGGGATTATGTGTTGACGGTGGCATGTAGGCCAAAGCTGGACTTAAATTTGAGGATGATTCATCAGACGGTAATGGGACATTTATATTGGACAGCAGTACGCATGCATAAGCTTGGTCTGATAGATAGTGATTTGTGCTGGGGTTGTGGTTTGGAGGCAGGTCCATTTGCTACTTATGCTGCAGGAGTGTACAAGAGTGAATGAATGTTTAAAGGATATACTGGATAGGTTGGACCTGGTAGTGGATATGTCTTTCCTCGCCTGCCCTCATCATCTGTGTTCTTATCGAGGACCGGTAGATGTACTGTAGCCCGGATGACTATCCAGTGGATAGATGGACCATTGATAATAGCTGGCAAACAAATAATTAAGGTTTGAAAGACAAGACATGAAAAAAAGCTACAGGCAAATGATTGGATTTGTGAGTTACAGGAGCTGTCGAATTTTGAGAAGGATGTTTACGAAAAGAGGTAGGGTTGAGGAATATTTTGAGAAATTGACAGCCTTCAATTAACTGTATGGGTAGTCTGAATATCTGGGTATGTGAGTTTATGGTATGGGAAGCAGTGTTGTGTGATATGGCTGATTGTGGTTGTGCAGTTGTGTGTCAGTGTATATGGTTTTGTGTAATGTCTTTGGGGTTGTTCTTGTTTCTTATATGATTCACTTCAGTGATATCTGTTTTTGATGCTTTAATATTTGAACTTTATGAGATCACTTGTAATGATTATGAAAATGTAAAATAAACATATCAACCAAAAAAAAGGAAAAAATAAAAGATAAATCAACAATGGACTTCTTTTCCCAGAATCACCTGAATACTGGGACGGGGAAGAGGGAAAGAGCAGTGCATAGTGAAAGAAGCTGCAAGCTCAGCAAGTGCTCTTGTTGTTTCCCGAAAACACCTATGCCTGGTAACTTTAAAGACCAGCAGCCAAGTGTCAGAGGCTGCTGTTGGCAAGAGAATGGTACACCTCTCTGCGAGGCTGGAGGTCCCAAAAAGCACAGACAGATGTGTTGTAGCTGGGCAGCTCACCATCCAGGACGAGGGGAGACGCTGCAAGAAGGGAATGCGCTGCAGAAAAACTGGGAGCCTGTGAAAGTCTCCTTGGCATTCGCCGACCACAGAAAGCAGACCCTCACTTACCAGAGCCTGAGGCGAAGCGGACATGCTGAATGGAAGCTGCAGCAGAAGGAAGAATGCAGAGAAAGCAGTCATGAAAGGAAAACAGGTGGTGTACCTTCACCGGATAACAGCAAAGGAGCCTGAGAACGCCAAAAAGAGCCGGTGAGTCAACCCAAGGATAGTGGGGATAACGGAGAGTATCAGTGACTGCGCCAAATGCGAATGATGGTAGACAGAACAGAAGAACGAGAAAAAGCAAAGAGACTAATTATAAAAAGGGGAAGTGAATTACAATCAAGGTTCTTACCAGTATCTGAATGCATGGAATGCAAATACATGGGAACACTGAGTCGAATATTATATCAAGAAGATAGATTATCCAATCAAGTAAATGTACAATTGTGGACGTGGATAGAAACACTGTGAATATAAAAAGCCCTGGCAAGAGTATACCAGGCAATTATCACTGTTTGAATATAAGAAGTCCTGGGAGGAGAGTATACCAGGCAATTACCACTGAGTAAATACAAGAAGTCCTGGCAGGAAAGTATACCAGGCAATTTTGAGTGAGTGAACATAAATGGTCCTAGCAGGAGAGTACACCAGGCAATCACAAGTGGATAAATGCATGAAGCCCTGGCAGGAGAGTATACCAGGCAATTGCAAGTGTGTGGAAACAAGACGTCCTAAGAAATAATATTAGGGGTGTTGACCGGACGACCAGGAACACAATTCTGGTCGAGCAAGGAACCAGGAATTCAGAAGGAAAGAGAATCACAAAGCTGTACAGCTTTGTGTGTGACAGTGCAAATGTGGGCCAAGAAAGACACAAGAAACTGCTGTATGGAGAACTGATTGTATTAAAGAGGAATCCAGGAGAAGGGAACCACTCTCTGGAACAAGGACTCTTTATGAGTTGGAACTATGTATTCTTCCTTTGCTAACACTTTTTCAAAAGGCATCAAAGGTTAAAGGCATTTCTTTTTCACGTTATTGTTTAGTTTATAGAGTGAGGGTCAGATCAGAACTTTTGGGCACAAGGAGTTTTGATTTTGACATCCTGAGAGACAGATCCTTCGTTTTGGTTTAGGTAGGGAAATTCCTCTTACTGCAGAGCCAGGGAGACCTTTTCCCAACCCTTTTATTTTTAATAACAGTCTTGAACCAAACACATGGCTAACCTGTGTCCGTGTTTAATTCCCGACTTCTCACAGTAATCTGTGATTTTGTGTGACTTGTGACACCTGGGCCGATACTGATATTGTGAACAATGGCAAAATAGTAGATTGATGTATCCTAGGATACAGTGCAAAATGGGGAAATACATAGATTGTCAAAAGAGCGCCATGTTTTGCGTTATTAGGTTTAATAGCACTCTTCACTGCCACTTGCATGGTCTCTTGGCATTATGTATTATGTAACCTCAAAAAGAGGAGGGATAAGTTTTGTCAGTGGGAACAGAGGGAAAAGGAAAGATCGCTTTGCTGTTGTGTTGATGAGTGCAGTTTATAAGTACAGGGTACTGTGTGCTGGTCTGTTTCTAGGTGGTTCAAACTGAGGGCACTTACTGTGAGCCACGGGCTGAATGTGGGGAGCCTCTGTCTCCCCAGAGAACGGGATGGCACAGGATTGTCACAATAAAAAAGCAGCCCCTTTAAGAGGGATCTTAAGAACTTTTCTTTCAAGTTCCAATGGCCGTCCCCATGTGGAGCTGTGGTATTACTGTCATGTGGATTCAGTGACCCAAAGCACAGAAATGGAGGCCCCAAAGATGTTCATTGTGTATGTCCAAGTTGGTAAAGTGAATTCAGGGAGGAGCTGAGCCATGGAAGCTCTACTTACAGTTTCTAGCATTGGTGCTGAGTCCCACATGTCCGTAAACCAATTTGGTGGGCCAGAGTGATACAGGTTCAGTCTGAAGCCTCTAGCACGGGTAGATTAATCAGTTGTGCACAACTGAACTGCTCACTTCATGCCTGCCAATCACTGAGCAGTACTAAATATGCTTTGTATGTGCCACATATCCACAATCAAGCCCAGGCGGAGGAGATAGGCAGTTATAAAATCCAGGAGATGGAAAGCATTAGTGTAGGCATTTGGAAAATCAGATCAGTGAGGGCTGGAGAGAAGGAGGTGGGGGTGCAGGAGGAGGTGAAGAAGCAAGGATTAAAGCAGGAGAGGTTGGAGGAGGTGAACATCTTCGAGGAGGAATGGAGAAAGCAGGAGACGTTAGAGCATGTGAAAATCCAGGTGAAAAGAGATGGCAGGAGAGGTTGGAGGAAGTGGCAGGAAAACAATTGGAGCAACAGGGAAAGAGACAGAACAAGACAGCACAAGACACTGGGAGAGACCCAGAATGACCCTCGGAGGAAACTTTTAGACTTTTTTGCCATTACAACCTCTTCGAGTTGTCCAACATTATATATTGTCTCAAATAAAACTGTCTGAACTAAATTTATGAGTTGCATCCTTTGTGGGGTCAAATTGGCTTTTTGCCATACACGAGACTGAGGCAGAAGTAGGGTACCGCAGGGGGCAATTGCGATATCTGGTATAGATGCATTGTCTTCCGCCTGGGTCTACTGTGAAGGCTTCAGGAAGTAGACACAGATAACTGAGGAAAGTTTGGGACTACAAACGTTCATTAAAATCACAATACGGTTGGTCTAAGGCCTAACCTGCCCTATGCTAAGGTGGGATTTCCCTTCCTAACTGAAACTAATGGTAGTCTGTGTAAGGAAGTCCAAAGTAAATCCCTGTCTGTGTCCAAAACCTATGCTTGCCCTTATATCTATTTGTTTAAAGTGTGTAGGGATGTCAGCGACAAAAGAAAAGTGCTCAGAAGGGCCTCTTCCCTTGCCCAGGATTCAAAACAGTTCACTTTCAATCAAAATGGGTTCTTCCTTCCCCAAGCTTTCAAGTCTCTCACGTTTTTCATGACAATGCAATTCCTCAGGATTCTTCCCAGCTGTCAGGCTTCTGTGTCTTTCACAAAGTTCAACTCCTTCAGTTCAAAATGTACAAGCTTTTCTTGGCAATCAACCATAAACGTATAGATGAGTGGCTTTCTGTTACTTGGGGTGTATTCGGTCTAGGTGCAGTTGTCGGCCTGCATGGTCCACCCATCTCAGGTCACGCAACCGACACAACTTATTGGCTTCTCATCCGTAGTTACAGTGCCACTGCTTCAGCTCAACAGTGTTATTGAACTTATTTTATTGCAGTCCTTTTCAATACTTCCTTTGTCACCATTCACTTGCTGGATTATGAAACCTTCTTAAATGGTGCAACAGTTTCAACTTTCAACTTACACAGTTGCTCTTTACCTTATGGCTCTTGCCAATGTGTGCTGTCTCACAGCTTCTAAAAATCTCAGTTCCTTGGATTTTTTACAAATGCTTGTTTTATTTAATTTACTTGATTCACATTTCCTTTGTATCAGTGAACACTTTTCTCTGCCTGCTATTCAAGTGGAATTCAATCAGTATTACTTTCCTTTGCTACAGTATTCAAGATCTTCAGATCATTCATATCAAAACAACCTAATCACAAATTCCCAGTTCACTCTCCTGCTGGGAATTTGCACCCTGTTCACGGGTTTCTCGTTCAATTTAAAGCTTACTGTTTTCTGGCCTTTCCACAGCCTTCCCGATTTCATAACAGTTCGATATACACAAACCAATCCATTCATTAATTTCAACCTTCACATTAATCATTACTCATTTGTACTTTGCATTTGGACCGGCAATCCCATTGCCTCCACTGTCCTCCGCTCACTTGTGAGCACTTTGAACGGCATTCACAACACGGCTTACAGCACAGCATCCTAGAGCCACTCAGCCGGACTTGACTCACCGGGTATGCTGTCTTCATGTGCTCTCCTCCACTTCTGTCAGCTCCTTGTGGCTGACGCTGTTCCTGGCTCTGCACACCTCACTTCCTGGGCCTCCAACTCCTCAGGTTACTGGAGAGGGAGTCATCTTGAATCCAGGAGGTCAGCAGCCATACCCTGCCACCAGAGACCTTCCTAAACCGCACACCGCACTCTGCTTCCACTGCATCGACTCAGCAGCACCTAAGCGCTTCGGTCACGCATCTCCCTGCCTCCACCTCCGTCTTCTCCATCTGCAACCGTTTCACAGGCTATCTCCTTAGTCTCACCTGATCGGGCCATTTATAAGACCCCTCTGTCTTAAGGTGTAGGCTATTTCCCTTAATTGCACTACGGTCTTGGTACTCTGTATCCCTCTTCTTCGTCCCAGTACCAGAGTGGTATCTGCGTATGTCTTGAGTATTGATGTATGTTTCTATGGGGTCTCTTCCTCATCTCAGTACCATAGTGGGATGTATTGGGAGATGGTTCTCTAACACAATAGGGAAGGGATTGACAATATCCCATAACAGCCTGGGAGACATTTCATTCCTTATGAATGGGAAATGGGGGATACCATGTCCCACCCAAGGGGGCCTCAACCCCACTCCCCAAGCCTCCTCTTCCCAGGTGACCCTCCCTCGCGTATCCAACCGCAGGGTCAGGATCCGAAAGTGACAGCCTTTCCCTGCCCACCTTGTGGGGGGGATATTTTGGGGAAAGAAGTGAGGATGCCCTCAGATTCCTCACACTACCTATTAAAGTGGGTCTGGGAATGACATTCACCTTTTAACTGCCTGGCGCTGTGGCCAGGCTCCTTGAAAGTGATGCCATACTGGTGGTACCTCAACATGCATTCAAGGTGGAGAAAACATGGCTTGGTGTGTGGTCTAGTTACGGTTCTTTGTTAGAGTTGACTGAGGTTGAGCTGCTAATGGGCCTCAGATTGTGGCTGTCTGATTGAAATGAATGAAACAAGTACTTATTCAACAGGATATTGATTTGTGGTTACAGGGTTAGTTTCCTATCCATTAGAATCTCTAAGTTCTTAACCACTTTTGGTGTCTCCAGGGAAACACCCATCTCAGCAGGCTCTGTGTTTCTTGTGTAATGTCACAGATGGCACTGAAGAAACACTCAAGTCTTGAAGACAGTTCAAGTGTGTTCAATAAAATGTTGTGGGCCCTAGAGCCATCCCTCTCTCTCGTCTTCGGTGGGATTTCCTCCATAACCCAGGTATTCGTAACCCCAGGTTAGTGCTACCAAATGATAAACCCTACCGTCTACGTCGGTCTTAGACAAATGAGGATTCCCTAAATGCAGGCTTACTGACTCCCACAGGGACTTCCTAACTGCCCCTGCTCTCACCAGGGGCTAGTTTTCTCATTGGGAATTGGAATGGTGCCTTACACTTACCCTATTGATTACCTACTCCTCTTCTTACTCCGCACTGCAATCCACGGTTCCTCTAATGTTTCCCTCCTCCTTCCTCCCGTCTCACCCTTTGATGTTATTTTTCCTCCCATACCACTTCCTTACTCCTCCTCCCACTACTACTCTCCTCCTCCCACTGCTACACTCCACCAACCGTTACTCTGCTCTCAGCACTAGAAATGTAACACCCTCCATTAACCCAGTACCATTTGCTTCAAACTCACTCCTTACACTACCTTCTACTCATTTTCCACACAAACACACACTCATACTGCAGAACCCCCTTCACTTCTAAACCAATGCCTCACCGTCTCCAGCAGTCTGGTTCCACAAGACCCCGCTCCTTCCTTCCTCCTGCTGTTCTCTTGATCCTCCTCCACCTCCACGGCTGACCTCACCTAAATAACCCACTCTTCCGGTTTCCTGTCGCCTGCTTAAATGAGCTTGCCGTGAGGTGGCCATAGTGGTGTAGGAAATTCAATGACCAAGTTTGTGTTTTGCAGTCCGCACCACAGGGCAGTCGTTGTAAGTTTGGGGAATAGTCCTAGGTGGTCTAAGGGATTGATGCTTTTAGATGGGGACTGATCACATGACTCTGTCGATCTTGTGCGGTGGATTTCCATGTTCTAGTGGTACACGGCCGCAGCCCGTGACTCTATCTCTCGCACTATGCTGCTGATGCGATCGGGTCTCTGCTGTACCGTGGTTGTCTTTACTGTCTCGTTCTGTTTGTATGTTAGGCAAGCTAGTGTTCTGGTTTTCTCTTCCCCCGCTCTCATCCTTTGATTTGATGGTATCGGCAACCAATAGAAAACACTAGTGAGCATTTCTAGGCTGGAGATAAGGGACTGCACTTGGGCGGAGGGGGGCCGGTGTGTGGGCCTCTCTCTGCTGTATTTGGCCTCAAGGCTAGGGCTACCACTGGATTGCTTTGAGGCAGACCTCCACCCGCCCCCTCTTGACAATGCCAGGGCACTGTCCTTGTCATAGTAAGGTGTGGTGTTGGCAGGGGAAATATTAATTTCAATTTTGTCATGGTTGAGTTTCAGGTTATTTCTGGTCATCCATGAATTGTGCAAGGCATCTTCTGAGGTCGGTATCTGTGCCTTTGTTAGCTAAGTGTCTGAAGATGATTTGTGTGCAGTAGTTGTAGCAGGTAAGGCCATTTCTCTTGATGAACCCCATGAGTTGAAGAGCGGCAGTGTCAAGCTGGATCCTTGCTGTATGCCACAGGTTATATTGCATGAGCTTGATCTTCTGGAGGGCAGCCAGGTTTCTTCTATCAGTAAGGAATTAGGTCATCAATCGTTGTACTGTTTTCCTAGTCCTGCTTCCTAGTCTCTTCTTGATTAATGATGAGACGCTCCCTGTGTCAAACTCTGCAGAGATGTTGAGAATAGGAGGGTTTAGGTGATGTTGACTTCCTCATTTGTCTTTAGGTCTTCCAAAATTGATGTATGCACCTGCTAATGGGTCTGAATGGTACTTGGGCATGGTCAGGATGTTGGTTGACTCGGTGTGTTCCAGGATTTGATTATATACATAGCCTTTTTCATGATTTCGGCTCGGAATGGTATGTTGGAGATTGGCCAGTAGCTTGTGAAGTCTTATGGGGTACTTGTTGAGTACTTCAGCAGTGCTTTTATAAAGGACATCTTAAAGTATTGTCGTACAGCTCCTGTTTCTAGTGATGTGTCTATGTATTCCCAGTATAGGATGGCCAGGATACCATGCTAAAAATGTCTGTTTTGTTGCTTTCCTTGACTTGTTTGAAGAATTTCACTTTGCTGAGGAGCATGAAGTGAATGACAGCTGGTGGGCTGTGTGATGGTTCCTCGTGAGATACCTCCGTACTATTTGTTTGTGATGCATCTATAGCTTAATGGATGCTCTTGACATTGTTTTGGAAGTGGCTGGTGATGTTGTTGTGCAGTTCTTGAGATGCATTTTTGGTTTTGCTGCATGAGTTTGGATTTCTCATTTTCTTGCTAATCCTGAACAGATCTTTTTGCAGATGTGTAGCTGTTTTGAGGCATCCCGCATAATGGAGTTTCCTTGCCTTTAGGAGAGCTGGTCTGTAGTGTTGAACATGTTGCTTGTATGCCACTTTGTCTTGGTGATCATATTGTTTTCTCCATGCCCTTTCCAGTTTCTGGTTAGTTATTGTGATGGTAATTTGAGGGTAAACTTCTAAACACTATCCATGATGGTTCTGCGAGTGGGCGTTTTGGGTATTGCATTTATGTTTTCAACTTTGGTTCCATATAATGCATCAATCTTTCATAGCCTCTTTTTCTTCATATTGCAATGTTGTATCCTGGTTCACTTTCCCTGGATCACAGCCACTGAGTTTGTGTGCAGGCTGTATTCATATGTAGAGCAAGTTATAATGTGTTTTTAGTCATTGGTCGTGGTCTGCTCTATCCGTCTATTCCTTGGGCAGAAATGTTGATAAGTGTTGAGTAAATGTGATATGTACTCAGTTTAACCTGTAATGATGGTGTTGTTAGCAGTGGCTGCTTGCCTTCTGGTCCGGCTATCTTTTCATGTGCTGGTCTTTCTTGGTGCTACCTGCCGACTGCTTGTAGTGTTGGGGTGCCTTTTGTTGGATCCTGGTGAGTTTTACTGTGCTGCTTGTGTTTCACCATTTAATTATGGTGTGGTTGTTTGCTGGTGCTCACTGTAGTTCCAAGTCTTGACTGTTCCGTGTGTTGATGACTTGTGGTGCACAATGGGAGTGCAAAGGCATCTCCCTTAGGTTTGATTGGGATTCTAGACGTTGTCCAGTAGGTAGTATCAGTTGTATAGTTCCAAGGGTCCTGGAGTAGCTACAAATCACGAGCCTCCATTGCAGAGCTGTGGAACTGAAGTGCATATAAACCACTGTGGTACATCTCAGGGCACAAATCCAGGGAGGGGCAACTAGAAGCAAATGACAGTGAGGAAACCAAAGGTATAAATCCAGTGGAGAAACTATACTGGACACAACTCAGAGCAGAATCATGAGGGGCAGAAATCACATGTTGCAGCATCGAGGCACACAAATCCCTGTGGAGTAAGGTTTCTGTGAACACACTCACAATGGTGCGCCTAGTAGCATAAGACACAATAGTGCAAAATTGAAGTGGGGCACCTCAAGAACAAACCACAACCGAATCACCCAGAGGTAAGAAGCACTGCCCGGCAAAATTGCAATGGGGCACCTGAGGCACAATTGCTATGGGGGCATCTGGGAGCAAGAGCCACAGTAAGACACAATTACAGTGGGTCACCTAAGAGGCCAGTCACAGTGGGGACACTTGGAGCAAAAATCACAATAGGACAAAATTCCAGTGAGACACCTAGAGGCACAGTAGGACTAAACCACAGTGAACACGTTGAAGAAGATCATGCTCAGACACCTAGGAGAAGTCTCGCAGTAGGGCCACCTAGGAGTAAAATTACAGTAAGGAAAAATTACAATGGGAACCCTAGGAGGATGAGCAGAGTAGAGAACACTTAAAGTGGGACATCTCGGAGCAAAATCACAGTAGGGTAAATTTGCAGTGAGGCAACTAGGAGGCAAATACAGCAGGGACACCCCGGGAGTAAAATCACATTGAGAATAAATACAGCTGAACACCTGTAGCAAGTTACAGTGGAAGACCTAGGAGTAGAATCTCATTAAAATACCTAGAAGCAAGATCAAAGTAGAACATAATTCAAGTGTCACACCTAGGACCAAATTACAATCAGGCAGTTAGGAGCAGAGACATCTAGGAGAAACATTATAGTAGGACATAATTAGTGGGACGCCTAAGAACAGACTGAGGTTGACTATCTAGGAGCTGTATCACCTAAGGGAGATCTAGGGGGAAAATAACAGTTCAGCAGAATGGCTGAGAAGAATAGGAGCAGAAACACAGTAGGGGAACCTAGGTGTAAAACCACAGTGGAGCCATTTACTGTGGTGGCAGGTGGAGCAAAATCACACTAAGCAAAACATATAAGAGCAAGATCAGATATTAAGGACTAGGTGTTCAGCAAGTAATATTAGTGGAATAATTTCCCTTACCTTCTTTATGGGATATCTGTGTCCAGAACCAGGGAGTGTGGCAGAGTAGGGGGGGTTGTGACATGGCAAACAGGAAAATAGGCATCCCCCTCTGACTTTGCTGGCTACCCGAGTAGGGTTGCCATGTGGGGGGCTGATTAGTAACAACCTTTGCTTGTTTCACTTGACCTCACCAGCTCCAGTGGAGATCATGGACCCCAAGGCATTCTGCAAGCAGGTTAGGGAGGGTGCCTGGGCCAGGGATGGAGGGGCAGGATGAAAATGGAAAAGCAGTTGGGAAAGGTAAAAAAATAAAGTTAAGTACCCCAAGTAGGTGGCACAATCTGCACAGTGTTTCTGCTACACAGAGGATCCCAGATGATATTATGGTATTGCCAAAACTAAGAGACTACTAGAATTACAAGTATTGCAACCATTGGATCATACTGGTATTGTAGTGTGACAAATTGGCCTCTGCCCTGCAGGAATACAAAGGTGAGTAGAGGCTAAACTGTCTACTCTGTCAAAACACTTCTACAAAAGAAGAGTGAACCCAATCTTAAAGGTAAAACAGGCACAGTTAGGAGATCTATCACCTTCAATGTTTGTGGTAACGTGGGCCAAGAGAATTATATACACTCAAGAGGGGTGTGAATGGGATCCAGTAGCAAACCAAACAGCAAAGCACAACAGTACAAAATAAAGGGAATGTTTAATCAAGGTTCTATGAAAATAATTATATACATACTGTAATTAAAACTCTCCATCTGCAATTATAACCGCTGAATAGGAAATCACTCTACAAAGCCTGCCACTGTAGAAATAACACAGAAGATGCAAAGATAGAAGAGATAAATCACTCTGGGTAGTGAAACAGAGTAGGCAGATGAGTAAAAAACACAATTTTCATGTTCTTCTGTGCAAAAGGGATTACAGTGAACGAACCATCCTCTAGGGCCCAAAGAAGGACCCAGGGGGCAGTTTAAGTTAATCATACCTTTCACTGTATTTGATGGTTCGGCAGCCTCAAACCAGCCTTTGAGCTGTTGTGTGAATGGACCAAACTAAGTTTCACTCCAGCGAGTCATTTTGTTCCATGCAGCCAGCTTGCACTGAGCAGGTTTGAATGCAGTGGCCCAGAGTGGTTTGAATGCATCGTTCCAGCGATGCAGGTCAGAGTGCTCACCAGGATCCGTTTGGAGTAGTGCCGGTTCGAGACGTGGTAACCGCTGGTTAGCATTGGTGAGTGATGCTCCAGTGGTTTGAATCGAGGTCTGGTGATGGTTCTAAGCTGTGGTCTTGATGTTTCGGCGTGTGGTTTGACGAAGCAGCAGTTCAATGTTGAGCCAGCTCGAGTCATTCGGTAACTTCAGGTTCGGGACGGCGAGTGACACTTCGGCAGTTCAAGTCGAGATCCGGTGATGAGCAGTTGATTGGAGCCAAGCAGGTACGATGCAGTGTGGAACTGGTTTGAAGTTGGGCGCATGGTTTGAAGGTTCAGTCAAGTGCCAAAGGCAGCAGAGCGGGCCCTGTGGTTCAGAGCCAGCAAATCCGGTTTGAAGACAGTGCGATCAGTTTGAGGCTACGAAAAATAGGGATCCTGGCTGTCTTGGACCTCAGAATGTCTTGTCCTAATATAGGGTCTCAGGGACAAGATTGGTCCTTTTCTCATGCTTCCAAACATAAAGCGGCTGGTACACACAGGCAGCAGTCCTTCAGCAAAGTGGGGACCTGAATACCAGTGTGGCAGGCAGAGGCAGGTCTTGCTCCAGCAGCAGGTCAATGTGCCCTGAGGGTGGTCAGGCAGCAGAGCTTGCCTCTGCCTTGGACACTCAGTCCTGTGGTGGGCTTTGGAAAGATCAACTCTCTCAGCAGAGGTCCAATGAATTCAAAAGTCCTCATGTTTTTGTGCAAGAGTGAATCAAAGAAGAAGTTGAAGACCCCTTCTTTTAAAGGCAAATGTGCACAGGTGATTTGACTAAAGGCAAGCCTGCTTTAAGGGGTCTAATCCCTATCCCTATTCTTGAGACAAGTGGTCTTTGCCTTCGATAAAGCGGTGGGGACAGGACATAAGGGTAGCGCTAGAGAGAAACAAGACGGTGCAATCTTCCTCCCACTGGACTGAGCTCCCTTTATCTACAGTAACCGTTTCCTCTTCACTTGTCATTAGCATCAAAGGCCCTTTGGTATGCAGAACCCTGGTGTGATGCTAGTCCTTTTGGGATGGGTGTGCCCTTTGATTTCTGTTTCTGAGGCCATATTCTGCTGGGAGACTGAATCACACAGAGGGGTTACTGGACCTCACAAAGGATTGAAAGGAGAGGCATAGCCACCCAATTTCCTGCCCTGTCCCTTGCAGAGCCAGGCTGTTTTGCCAGAAAACACATAACCCTTCCACAGGTGGGCTGAGCTCACAGGCCTGAAATGTGTGATATAAATTTGATGTGGCTGTAATAAGTATGAGAGATACTAGCCACCATGCCTTAAACTAAAGTGTGATTTTTAGTTAAAGTGTATAACTGTCACTAGGATATTAACTCACATAGTTATGCAGTTTGAGACCAGGGGTGCATATCATAAATGCAGCCCCTATGCTCCAATGACTTGGCTGTCACTGTAACTGTCCGTTGGGCACCTGTGACCCCTGACCCTGCTCTGTGCCACTGGAGAGCAGGCACTCTAGATCAGTTCAGCAGGGCACATCTGTACACTATGCTTTTGGCATAGAGATTACAAAAGGGAGATCTGGTTAGTAGATCACCCTTTCTAAGATGGAGTTACCTGCATCATTGTATTCATTAATAAAAAAAACAGGGCTTCTTCATCCTTTCCAGGTGGCAATTCCAGGGGGATCATACACGGATTGCCAGGCTTGAAATATTTTGAAATTCTGC
The DNA here is from genome assembly GCF_040938575.1 of Ambystoma mexicanum. Taxonomy (NCBI): domain Eukaryota; kingdom Metazoa; phylum Chordata; class Amphibia; order Caudata; family Ambystomatidae; genus Ambystoma; species Ambystoma mexicanum. The sequence continues at coordinate 784,950,995 of NC_090931.1, forward strand.
TAAATGCATTTCAAATTGAGATTGTGAAACTGAGAGTATCAAACTGGTAGGATAAAGACTGCAATACTGGGATTATGAAAATGTGGAACATATTGTTGTTACCAAAATGAGAGTTAATGACATTGGCAAACTGCCACTCGGATGGCCAAACTGAATATTCAGTTAGGGGGGTTCCCAAGGCCTAAACGGGCTAGGCATGTGAGCAAGCTCAATGACTTAGCATATATACTGGCGAACGCAGAATAGCGATGAGATGGAAAGCACAAATGAGACCAGCAGTACAGGGGTGGTGGAGAGACTTGGTAAAATGGGATAATGCAGAGACTGTGGTGTGGCAAGAAGCGACAGGAAGAAACACAGAACAAGGGAAAGGGGGGATAGAGGCTTGGAGACAATTATTAGCAGATCTGGCCACCTCTGCACAAAGTGCTAAAGACATAGAAGAAACTCTTAGACAAAAGGACACCGAAGCCAGGAGGGAGCAGACGAATAAAGGAGAGGGATGGAACACTGGGTGCGAGGTAGGCCTGGGTTGGGATGGAGGGACTTACAGGGGGGTGGGGCGGGGGAACAGTTTATACAATTCAATGTGTAATGTTTTGTAAATGATTATAAAGTTTGTAAGTTAGTTTGGTTATGTGGAAAATAATTTTAAAAAATTGCTTAAAAAAAGAAGAAAGAAAAAAAACTGGTGTGCTAATTGGGAAAATAGTGGGGTTTTCAAACAGGGAACATACTGGGTGTTTATAACTGGGAATATGTTTGTGCATTGCTTTGCTAACTGGGGGAGTATATACGTTTTTTTTTTTTATTTTATTTATGTTCCCAATGTAGTGCAAATCAGGCCAAAGATGGGCTCTTAATAAACAGAATATAAATAATTAAAAGGGTATATGGTCACCTCAACCGGTGGGCAGCACAAGGTAGGAGGAAAAGGCCAGGGAGGAGAAAAAGCTAAAATCAAAGGAACACGTGAACAAAACGTTTTTAAAGTCATCATCAGAGAGGACGAGTGGTGCGGGTCCCCAGGGGGGAGAGAGTTCTACATATGGGTACGAAAGAATGACATGCTTGAGCCCATGGCTTAGCCTTTTTCATGAAGGAGTGATCTCCTACCAACTAAAATTCGAGTCATATCTCAAGAAATGGTGCCTGGCTGAGATAAATGACTTTGAACATCAAAGATCAGATGTTTCACTGGCAATAATGGAACTCTTCTGGGAGTGCATTGTGCTGTACAAACTGACTACATGATGTGGTTTCTGTAATTTTTTTTAAATCTAGTGGTTAGTCCATATAATACTAGCAGCCTTTCAATTCTTTTTTTTTTTTTAAATATTTATTTACAATTAAACCAATACAGGAATACAACAATCACCAAGCAAATACAATGAATGAAAATGAGAAGAGAGAGAAAAAAAAAAAAAAAAAAAAAAAAAAAAAAAAAAAAAAAAAAAACACCCACCTCTTGTAATAAAGTCAACTCTTAGGACCAACATAAGTACACATACAGGCCATTTGCTAATACAGGTCTAAGAACGAATCCCACACCTTAGCATGTATATGCAATTTCCTCAATCGCCTAAATATCACCCTCTCAACATTCGCCAATGAAATCATCTCATCAATCCAACTTTCCGCAGTTGGAGGAATCCGGGACTTCCAACCCCTCAAGATCAGTCTTTTAGACACTGAAGCACCCCTAAACAAAAATTTCCTTTCTGACACCGAAAGATCCTCAAGTAAATCACCACATCCCAAAACCATCGTCTTAAAGTCCAGATCAATCGTGCAATTCAGGACTCGCAAGCACATATTGCAAACCTCATGCCAGAAGTTCCGTACCCTGACACAATCCCAGAGCATGTGTTCAAGAGTCCCAACATCCAAACCACAGCACCAGCACGCGTCGGAATCAATCATGCCCCTCTTCCTGAGCTTCTCCGGGCACCAAAACACCCTGTTAAGAATTTTAATTTGCCTTGAACGTTCACACAGATTGATTGAGCAAAGCTGTACATTCGCACACATCCCATTCCACATATCAACAGTAATCTCGCAACCTAAACGCCTGCTCCATTCCTCCACCAGTCCAGTATTATCTTTATAGCTCGCAACCATTCTGCGATATAATCTACTCGCCACCGACCGAGAGTCCACCGCCAAATTCTCCAAAGTTTCAAGTTCACACACATCAATCTCACCAACGCACCTTTTCAATTTCCTGTAGTCTGCCATGGATATATGCTCAATATCAAAATCAGCACATAAGAGGTCAAAATTAATGAATTTTCCGTCACGGTAAATGTCTCTAATCCATTGAACACCACCCAGAAACCACTCCGTCCAAAAAATAGGCTTACCAGCCTCAGTGATGGATTTATTAAACCAGATCGATGCCGAAGGAGATCTCTGAGCCGATGAGCCACACATTTCATGAACATCTCTCCACACATCTCGCAAAAATCCAGTCAATGGAAGCGTCTTACCCCTATTGCTAGCCGTCGTAAGAATCGCTCTTGGTGCAAGAGGACCCAAAGCACCCGCCTCCGCCACCGCCCATGCACCCGGAGACACATCCAGGAAAGGAATCAAAAATTGACAAGAGAAGGCAAGATGATATGCCCTAAAATTGGGGACCCCAAGACCCCCTCTGTCAGCAGGGAGCTGCAGCTTCCATAACTTAAGCATCGGCGGTTTCCCATCCCAAAGGAAGGTTTGCATAGAAACATCAATCATTCTCCAATAACTTGCGCCAATCTTCATTGGAAGCATACCCAGGATGTAGTTTATCCTGGGGGCCGCCACCATTTTCAAAGCGTTTACCTTGCCCCATAATGACAGACGCAAAGTCGACCATCGGAGCAAGGATGACCCTAGCTCACGACAAGCCTCCCCCAAATTTGCCTCCACCATATCATGCACAATCGGAGTAAGCCAAATCCCTAAATATTTCATTTTTTGAGTGCACCACTGGAATCCAAACCCCGTCACCACAGATTTAATGCAACTTCTTGTAATAGGTAAAGCCTCTGATTTCAACCAATTAATCAAATATCCAGATGCAGTATGGAACCGATCCAAAATCGCCATCAATGAAGGTAAAGAGACTTCCAAATTTCTCAAAACCAATAGAAGGTCATCCGCGTAAAACCAAATTTTTTGCATAACTCCATGGAAGGGTACACCCTCCAAGGTCAAGTCACTCCGCAGAGCAATTGCAAGAGGCTCAATAGCCAACACAAACAATAAAGGTGAAAACGGACAACCCTGTCTTGTGCCACGCCCTAGAGTAAAAGTATCGGATAGTAAACCGTTCGTCTTAACATTGGCCGTGGGGCGAGCATACAAAAGCGAGACCCACGAGATAAACCCATCACCCAGATTCATTAACCTCATCACAGCAAACATGTATTGCCAGTCAATACGATCAAAAGCCTTCTCAGCATCCAGGGAAAACACAGCTACATCATCGTCCAGATCTCGGGCCGCAGTTATGGTCAGCAAAAGATTCCGAATATTGCTGGAGGACCTACGATTTTTTAAAAAACCCGACTGATCTGAGTGAACAAGTTTCTGAATCAAGTCCTCAACACGTAACGCAAGAACCTTGGCCAAGATTTTGTTATCGGTATTTATTAAACTTATCGGCCTGTAGCTTGAAGGTAGAGCACAATCCTTGCCCTTCTTAAGGAACACGGAGATGGTGGCATGATTAGTAGACTCTGGAAGAACCCCCACCTCTCTGGATTCAACATACATGTCCCTTAGAAGTCCCAACACCGCCTCCGGAAGAACCTTATAGAATTCAGCCGGCAGACCATCAGGACCAGGTGTTTTTCCTGAATTCAGACTCGCAATAGCAATCCTAATTTCATCAATACCGACTGGCTGACTCAAACTATTCATGTCATCATCCGAAACTTTAGGAATATTCAAACTTTCCAAGAAGCATACACTATTACTAGTAACACTAGCCTCATTTTCATATAACTTCATGTAGAAGTCTTTAAAAATTTCATTAATCTCGCAAGGATCAAAAGTAACCACCCCATCTGTCCCTTTTATAGAATTAATGGCACCTTCTGAAATCTGTTGCCTTAATCTATAGGCCAGCCACCTGTCACATTTCTCTCCTTTCTCAAAGTAAGTGCTTTTGATCCTATATAAATCCTTCTCAGCTCTTGCGCCCAAGGCGTCATTCAGATCCCTCTTCAACTGCTTCATCTCCCTTCGCTTTGCAATATCATTCGGATCACGAATCAATTCATCCATCACCTCTGCAATACGAGCCTCAGTGTCTCTCTGCATTTTAGACATTCTATTCCTCCTACTACAGGACAAACCCAGAGCAATGCCCCTCATCGTACACTTAAATGCCTCCCAAATGACTCTTTTACTAATAACATCAGAAGAATTCTCAGTCACAAAATATTCAGCTTCCAGTCGAATCTTTTCTAAAACAGACTCATCATGCAATATAGAAGTGTTCATCTTCCATTGAAAAGTCCTGCATCGCACAAAATGCAAGGACAGGCCCAAAAAGATAGGCGCGTGGTCGGTGACAGCTATACAGCCAAGTCGGCTATCCAAAAGTTTGGCAGTCGCATCCCCAGCAGTAAAAAACATATCAATCCTTGAATAGGTGTCATGTGCACCCGAATAGAATGTGTATTCCCTGGAGTCCGGGTGGTGTAGCCTCCAACAATCCTGAAGATCAAAATCCTCAAGTAGTGTCCGAAAAGAACAAAAATGCCCATCCTTTCTCTGTACAGCAGAGCGTCCAGTACTATCCATGGAAGAATCAATCACTAAATTGAAATCCCCACCCAGAATGATATTAGCTGAACCTAGATCAAGCAGCAACTGTGACACTTCCCCAAAGAAAGTGCCACGGTCCACCGAGGGAGCATAAACATTACATAGCACATGCTGGACTCCCTGTATTTCCACCAATACAGCCACTGCCCGCCCCTCCCGATCACTAGTGGTCTTCATAATCCTGACAGGAGAACCCTTCCGCAAAAGAATAGCTACCCCCCTGGACTTAGAGGAATAGCATGAGACAGCAACCTCACCCAACCACCCTTTACTCAGGACCCCAATATCCTCCAGCAAAAGATGAGTTTCCTGCAAAAAGTAAATATCACATTGCATATCTTTTAAACTATTCATAACCTTTTGCCTTTTGAGAGGATTATTCATTCCGTTAACATTCCAGGAGGAGAACTTAAGTTGAGAGTCCCCGGCAGTAGACATTACATAAAATTCAGGCGATGTCAAAGAAATAAAGAAAATGAAAACAATAACACAAAACAAAAAAAGAAGAACAACCCCAAACCCTCTGCAACAGAAAAAGGACGCCAATGCAGAAGAAGCACCGGAGACCAAACCAACGCCCCAGCACCCCTCCCAAATCCAAGGTAGTCGTCAAATCCACTAACATTAATAATCAAAGTCATGCATAAACAATATGCATAAACATCAACCCATCAATCCCCATAAAACCCAGTAAAAGCAGTATTCTAAGTAGGTCACCAAAGAGTAGATATCAACCAAGTAAATCCCGCAACAAAAAGGGGGGGAGAAAACAAGGGGGACCTATTTAAGGAACCCATGCACCAAACAATGGACATAAAAACTGACCATGGCATTAGAAGAGAGCTCCACAACGACAGAGTCAGCAACCTGTATCAGGCCTTGACCCATCGTCAAACCCCCCAGAGCAACAACAGAGCCCAGGAGTGAGATGAGATGCGAGTTAGCTGCGGTAAAACTGCCCCCCCCCATACTATGCCACTATCCGAGCACAGCACCTTCGCGTGCAGGAAGATATTAGTAAAGGTCCAGATGAAGGCCTGATGAGTCACACCCTCGCAGATGTTACAAGTGGGTGCCTCTACGGCGTCCGTGCAAAAGAGATTCCCTTTTGTCAATGAGGCAAAGCTGATGATGCCAATGCGGCAAATGTGGGCAAAAGCAGAGGCGATGTTGGTCCAAATAAGCCCCTTGGGGAACCTTGAAATGTGTGCCGCCAACAGACACAGGCGGAAACAGGTAGGGCAAAGTGAGGGTCCGGAAGCACAGACAGGCCCCTGTAGTAGAGAGGCTGCAGCAGTACACACTATCCGCACCCCAGATGCGGAACACAGGCAAGGATAAAATGGAGCACCTTAAGCAAGCGAACGAGTGACCTGCGCCATAAGAGTATCATATCCTTGTAGAGGGAGTTAAAAGAATCCAAATGCAGTCCCATTAACACCCACGCTCACCGCCGCTCACTCCACTGAGCACCGAGGTCCGGAGTAACCAGTCAGTCCCTCCACCGTGATCCAGCTGTATTAGATCCCGTGGAGCCGACAGGAAGCCGCCTGCAATCCCGACGAGCGTCGGAGAAAGGAAAACACTGCAGCATCCGGAACCAGGAAGTAGATCCTCAGCGACGTCGGGAAAGAGACGGCACCACGGCAATCAGCTGATCGGAGCCTCGGAAGGTGCTTTACTCATAGCACGGGGAGTTCACGGCACGCGTATCCGCATCATACGAAGTGATGAAAGTTCTTTTCCAACGGAAAAAGAGCAACTGTGGCGATAGAAGCGCCATTTTAACCCATAGTAAGTGACCAAAAATAAATCAAAATAAAGATAAAACAAAGAGTTCACTTAGCCATGTTATTATCATGAAGTTTGTCCAGCCATGAAAGGGCTTCCTGGGGGTCCGAAGTGGTCTTGCTTCCTCCAGGCAAGATCAATGTTAAATTATTGAATCTGTTCAAAAAAGCCTTCACTTGAAGTGATTTTGCACGTTCTTTCACCCCTTTAAACAGTTTCCTCGCCTCCATCACCATCCTGGGATAATCAGGAAACAGATAGATTGGTTTCCCATTAAAATTGACAGACATCTTGCCCCTTGATGCCTCCAGCAAGGACTCCTTAATTCTTGCCAGAGTAAATGACACCAAAATGTGTCTAGGCTTCAGGCCAGGAAGTTTACCAACACGATAAACATTGTCAATTTCATTTTCCAAAGTGTCCACACCATAGCATTCCTTGAATATCTGTAGTATCATTGGCAACAACTTTTCACCTGTAGGATCCGAGTGCTCTGCTACACCAACTAGCCGCAAATTCCTCTCACGCAGTCTCAAATCCATCTCCAGGCGATGGTTTTTCCCCTCTTGTACATCAGCCTTCAAATTCTTGTAAGCTCTATAGCTCCCAGTAATTTCTGTTCCCATCTCAGAGGTTTTCTTTTCCAGACCAGTAACCCTTGTATCCAAATGGGAAACTTTCCCATTCAGTTCTGCCATGGTTGTCTTAACTTCAGCCACGTCTATGGCCACTTGGCGCATCAATTTGTATAGATCCTGGACACTCGGGTCATCCTCATCCATCACTGTGATTTGTTTTTGTTTTTTTGCTGTAGGATTATCAGGTTCCAAGATCTTTTTCTTGGAATTCATATCAACAATAAAGCAGCTTCAGGGAGGAGGCCAGGAGCTGAGGGCTCAAGCTGCTCTCACCTTGACCACCATTCCAGCCTTTCAATTCTTGCCAATGCTGGGTCCGCTTCTTTGTCCCGTGCAGGGTTCTAGCATGTGCTGTTGCTGTTGGCAGTTGCTATTACATCGGAAGTGGTACAAGTGGTCGGGGGCGGTGCTCCTCTACTTCTTTTAATTGAGTTTTACGGTTCCTATACTTTTATTTTAAAAAGAAACCGTTCCAGAATGGTTTCGTTTTAAAATAAAAGTGTAGGAAGAAGTTGAAACTTGCACTTTCAGTGCACTGCACTGGACGTTCCCTTTAACAGCAGGCACATGTGTTTTGGGGTTTGCATTGTGCATGGCAGGGGGAGTGGCGATGGGGAGTGTGGGGAGCGGTGCAGACCAGTAGGGAACATAGTTCCACTACTTCTTTTCGTATGAATCTGCCCACGCCTCTCATGTGATGTGGATTCATTTTGGGGCATGGGGTTATGTGACATTGGCAGCATTTCTTTTTCATGCATGTTCATTTGCAGGGCATACAGCTCTTACCCCTTTGCTTGCTTCGTTAAAAGACACATTTGCTTAATTTGTGAAATATTTGATTGTTTTATAGGGGAGAGTTGAATGGGTTTACTTTGGTGAAGCTCTTTTGATTTTTTGTTCTTTTCGAGAGCGTCATCTTGCTTCCGGGCCTTTGGCGGCTCACTTGACCTGCTTTTTGCTACCCCTGGCACTCAGGAGAAAGTGGCGATAAGCATATTCAAAGTCAATATGTTATCCAGAGTGAGATGGGCACGGTCCCATGCCTAAACGTGTACAATCATATGACGTGTTATAATGTCCGCTGTGGACCCAGGGGCAGGTGTACTGAGTGTTTTAATATAGGGTTGGGGGTTCAGCAGGGGGGGTGTGCTCGCCCCTATACTCTTAACCGTGTACATTAATGGGTTATTGCAGGCATTGTTGAGTACTGATGTGGACTTTGAGTCTGGGGGTTAGGCCCTTCCTGGTATTGGCATACATCGAAAATACAGTGCTTTTGGCCAGAACCCCCAGGGCACTACAGGCCTTGCTCGATGCTTATGCTTCCTTCATGACTGCCTGGGACTCGAGATTAATACAGTTAAATCAGCAGTGATGGGTTGTAATGGAGGAAGGAAGCACATTAAGATGTGCCCCCTAGTCTGTGGTGGTGAAGTAATTCCAAGGGTAGCTGAACAGGATTATCTGGGGGTAAGGTTTTCGGAGACCTTGTCGGGTAGTGCCCCTGTAAAACAAACAGTCCCTGAAAATGAGCAAATACCTGGGTGGCTTATCTTGCTTTTTAGCTAAATGTAAGAGACAGCATATGCCATCAGCTCTTAAAGTCTATACTTTGCAAATAAAGGCAGGTATGCAATATGGAGCAGCGTTGTGTGGTTATTGTGAGCCCAGTGACCTGCAGGCTAAGGAAAATCATTTTTTAAAACCTTTTAGGGCTCCCAGGCTCCTCATCCTGTGCTTCGGTCCACAGGGAACTGGCGATGGCCTTTTGGGGGGGGTGGTTGAACAGCGGCCCCAACCAACTTATGGCTGAGAGCTTGGGAAAACAAGAATACAACTTTATGCCATTTGATGACATTGAATAGGGACAGGTGGGCGAATATACCTTGGTTAAGGACTGTTTAGGATTTTTTTGTCTGTGTAATGTTCCGTTCAGTTTCCCCCGTTGCAGTGTTATCCATGGCAGAAGTAAGGACATATATAGAGGCAGTAACACGGGGGATAACTGTAAAATGTGCCCTTGCAGTACGGGTGACTAATGTTGAGTTACCACAGGCTTATAAGTGAGATCCCCAATATACAGCCGTATCTTGTCTGGGCCAGGACAAAACAACACAGTTGGCTCATTACTAGGGCAAGATTTGACTGTCTATTGCTGAGGGGAAATACTGAGAAATGGCCTGGATATCCAGATGATCAGGGTCGGACTGGGACAAGAAATAGGCCCGGTCACCCAAAAAAAAGTGGCCCACCCCTCGCCTCAAAAAAGTGGCCCACCCCTCACCTCACGACCCTTGACCTCTGATGACATCACCGGAAGTTGTAAGAGGATTCAATTCAGCACTACAGCCAAGTCAACGCCTAGTCTAGAATACTGAATGAAAACCCTTATTGATATATCTTTATGTCCAGTTCATGCGTTCTGGATGACTACCCCTATATAACACCTCTCTCTTGGAATCCTCCTGACCCCACTGAGCCAAGAAGTAGTTCTGTTTTGCAAGTTAAAAGGTTTATTTGATAATTTAAACAATAGATATATATATCAGACTTTATAATAAATTAATAATTGAATATCACACTTAATCTGATATGATAAAGATTAACAACGGAGAATCTGGCACTAGCACACTTCTTTATAATCACTAAGGAGTTGACATGAAATGGATAAGGTAGCACACTGGTAAATAGGGACAGAAGAATAATACGATAGAGAATGCTTCATAGCGTTCAAATGGATGCAATGTTGAATGAAATGCAGTACAGAAAATAACTTGATAGGATTTCAGCAAAAGACAATGTAATCACTTTCTTGGACAATTCACCCCCCCTTTTATGCAATGCAGGCAAATGGAAGGGAGGCACACAATTCTCAGAAATGCAATCAACTGTAATTCAGTTCACCCCAGCAACTTAGACTACAGACGTTGAAAACACAGGCCCAAATGCTTTTAAATGTGCTGGCAATGAAGAAAAAAAATATACTAAAATGCTAGGAGGTTCAGGGTGAGTGAAATCAAGTTAATATTAGTCCAGGCTCACTTTAGCAAGGATCTAGGGTGTAACTAGCAGGTTAAACGAATTTTTGGCAACTGAAAGGCAAGCAGCAGCAGATTTTTACACGTGAAGAAATGTGCAAATCGCGGTAAATTCGCGAGTGCGTTTTTCACGATTGCGGCAAAAGTATAGGGGGTAGGAATGCGTTTCTAGGTTCGTAGGAAAGCCACGATTCTAAGCTTTCTGAGGAAAGTTACTGCAAGTCTCTAGCACAAACGGAGATATGAGCGATTAAATAAAGGTCGTTTTTCAGATTTGAAATTTTAAAGTTCAAAAAGACAAGTGCAGCTTGCAACTAGAAAATGACAGGTGACAGCTTTACAAATGACAGGTGACAGTTAGGAGGCAGTTCTACTTAGATTAAGATTGAATTATATTATTTTAACTAAGAGATTGGTTCTGTACAGTTCTGCTATGTACTCACAATATATTTAGAAATATGCCTTGCCACGGATCTGGTCAGGTTTTGGACTGCACTCTGGTTCAGCTCTCTCTGGTTTTGGATACTGCTCTGCTTTCTCTGGGTCTTTCTGCACAGCTTTCTCTGGAGATTGATGGAGGTAAAGTATGGATTTTCCCAGCAGAGCTTCCAGCTGCAAATGGATTTGAAGGTCCCTATCTGTCCTGTCTGTCTGCTTTTATGTGTTTTCAAAATGGGTGTGTGTGTAGCATCACTAGACCCTACCCCTCTCCACTTATCATTGGCCAAGCTTTCATTTCTCCCCTGATTGGGGGAGCTAAGTTGTGTCAGAGTGATGTCATTTTACAGCCTGCAGAAAGTCCACTCCTCCTGTCAACTTGCACACAAATCTAGATTTGAACCAAATACATATTTGCAGAGTTACATATTGTTTAAAATTACATGCACCCATGATGCATTACAGGAGGTATACCCTGTTCAAACTCTGCTCTTCCTGGGAGCTTGCATTCAGAAATGGCAATATTTTGCACTTTTTAACTGGTTTGCAATACCGGACATTACCCCAAATTTACACACATGTGCGCAAGGAGTATGGACATTAGTTGATGAAGTGTCAGATTTTTCACATGCACACATTTTGAGTAATATCCTCTTTTCCGCTAAAACTCCCCTGAACATACCACCGGTTCTAAAAACCTCTTAAAATGTGGGCAGAAAAATCACAAGAATTATGGTATCATTTATAAAATTTTCACATGTCCGCTCTATGAGTTATTCATCTTTTTAGAGTTATGTTCTGGCCCCAAAGGGGTGTGGTTTTCCTCCAGCACAAGGTTGAATTTCTGGTTTTTCCAGTTCTGCCAAGCCAGCTTGCTCTCACAGGCAGTGCCCCTCCCCTTTGCTTCAGGAGGAAGCTACTTTTACGACATCTGCAATAAACCATCTGCCTGGGTCAGGACAGGGCTTTGTTCAGAGCTCCTGTATTCTGTGGGGGCTCCCCTTAATTCAATTATCAGAGAGATGGCATATCCTTAGTGTGGCCAGCAAAAGGCAGATAGGCCTGGGAACACAGCTGTGACTCAAGTTTCACTCCTGATGGGGGTGGCTGGTGGGCAGAATCCAGTTCCTTAAGCCAGGTTTCAGATAAAATGTCACTTTTTGTTACCCAGTTTAAGTCAAGACATTTTTTTACATATGCAGCTATGATGCTGATTCTAAGTTTAAAACTATGACATTTAAACAATTGCAACCTATGTGACACTCAAAGTAGGTCACTCATTTCTTTTAAACATTTAGATCTGTAGTGTCTTTCAGTCCAAATTTACTTAAACTGCTGAAATCCACAGCTCAGCCAGTCTTGTTCTAAACGTTCAAGTCACTTCAGAATATAACTTTACATTGGATCCACCTCTTAAAATGTCTTTCTTTGGCATGTTTTGGGTTCATTTATTCAGTTTTCTACAAAAAGTAAAATCTGGTGTTGTTTTAAAACGCCGGCTTTTGGATAGTGGTGAGTACTGGTACTGCACCCCTTTTTGGGATTTAAGAAAATGAATTCCCAACAGTTATGGGTTTGCTTTTGGCAATCAGCATTGCCACTCCCAATGGTTTCAGACTACTGTGTGGGTAGTCCACTGGTGGTTTTAGGCAGTGTCCTTCTGTGCCCATAACATCAGCAAAAATGAGTGGCAGCCTATTCTTCATGCATTTCCCTGTGCATTCTCTGGGAAGCTCTGGCCATCATGATGTTTTCCATGTCAGTACTGCACAGTTTTGAGGTAGGGCTTGGATGCGTGGATAAAAACATCCCACAAGCCCCCCTCTTGCGATGGCCATTCTATTTCACTAATGGGACTCGCAAGACCTGGGATGTTTCCTCATCTTCTTCCAATAGATGGCACAGTTCAGCATCTTTTTCTCCATCCGGTCGGATCGATCGGTTCTCCTCGCCGGTCCTGATGGGAATATTGGGAGGTACACTGGGCCCATTGGATCTTCGTTCCCCGTCCCTGGGTCATCCTCCTTGGTCATTCTCCATGGTTTCATCTCTCCTAGGATGATAAAGCAAAAGCGGCAATACCTACTCATAGACGTCTTTCCACCACTGTTGAGATGGTGGGGCAGCATATGCATTTCATCATAACGAAACATTACATTCTTATTTTGAAAAAAAACAGTATAACTAAGAGACAGTTTCATGCAAATCACAATATTTTAGAGACTAGATGTGGTATGTTTTATGGTTGGAACTGAATTAGTCTGAGACAGTACCCGCTAGGATTCCAGAGGATTCCTCCAGTTGTTGCAGAGTGTGCCTGGGATGGCAACATTTCAACTGGTTTATGTGGACCCACTTGTCTTCCCCCTCTGCCGAACCTTTGGGGATGTGGATTTTGTAGGCCACAGGGGAGATCTTGTCGATTATCTCAAAGGGTCCCTTCCATGTAGGCAAAAATTTGCACTGCTTTGCCTGGTTCCTTTGGAAGTTGTATAGATAGACCCGGTCCCCCACCTGATATTCCTTCCTGGAAGTCTTCAGGTCATAGTGGGTCTTCATGCTATCAGCCGATCTTTCTAGATTCCGCTGAGCGTAAGCAAAAGCATGTTGGAGGTGTTTCCTTAAATTCTCCACATACTCATGAGTAGTGGAGGCATTTATCAGTGTCTGCTCTTGGGTCCTATAGAGCAAATGCTGCGGAAGCACCATCTTGCGCCCAGTCATCAACTCAAATGGTGACATTTTGGTTGCAGATGAAGGGGTAGATCTGATGGCCATTAGGACCAGAGGTAATCGGATATCCCAACTTGGCCCAGAATCTGCCACAAACTTTTTTAAGATGCTCACAATTGTCCGGTTATATCTCTCTACTGCCCCAGAAGAAGCTGGCCTGTAAGCAATATGCAACTTCCTTTTGACCCCCAGTATCTCCCACATCTTTGTCATCACTTCACTGGTGAAGTGGCTACCTCTGTCTGACTCAATCCTTTGAGGTAGACCAAAACGGGAAAAGATGTGGTTAATCATCAAGGCAGCTGCAGTTTCTGCCTTGCAATTTGGGGCTGGGAGACATTCCACCCACTTGGTAAACAAGCATGTCACAGTCAACATGTATTTATTCCCCCTAGCAGAGCGAATCACGGGGCCTACAAAGTCGATTTGTAAATCTGACCATGGCAGTGTCATCCCCCTTTTTTGGAGAGGCGCACGGTGCGTGAGGGATGATGGCTGAAATTGTGCACACACAAGACACCCCTTCAAGTATTGGTCGAGGTCCTGCCCCATGTGTGGCCAGTATGCAACCTCTCTTAAGATTTCCAATGTTGTGTGAAACCCCCTATGACCGGCGGTGGCCGCATCATGAGCGTGACTTAACATCAGGCTTCGGAATGAGGTAGGAACCACCCACTGATCGTGGCCAGCTTTGGATTTCCTTACCAACAAACCGTCTTGGATCCGTAACATTTTTGGACATTTCATCAACACTCTTAGGTCCTCTTTCCCAATGTAATCGGTATCCGTCAGGGGAAAGTTCTCAGGGTCCTCTAGGTGTTGGTAAAACTTACCAATAACTGGATCCCCCTTCTGAGCTGTAATGAAATCAGGATCAGGGGTCTCCTTACTCCATTGTGCAATTGAAAGGTCGTTGTGAGCATTTGTCTGGGACCTAGTGATAGCAGTGACCTGGATTTCCCCCAACATGGACTCAATCTCAATTAGATCCCCTTGGATGGCCCCGGTTTTGGCCAGCTGATCAGCTAAGTCATTTCCAGTTTTGTCTGGTCCCTCTACTTTGGAATGACCCTTGATCTTTTTCCAATAGATGGTCATCTCATTCGAGGTGACCAGATCATCAATGTTTTGGATCAACTTCCCATGTTTCAAGGGTTTGTTGTTAGCACATAACATGCCTCTGGTTTTCCAATTAACCAGGTGCTCCACGAACCCGTTCCGTACATAATCCGAATCTGTGATTATGACCAGTTCGTGGAGTTGATGCTGGACAGCAGTGAGGATGGCCTGATGCACAGCCATCAATTCTGCCACCTGACTACTTCGGGGACCAATTTTGTATCCAGCGGAGGGTTCTGGGGACTCATTCACCCATGCATTCCCTACGCCAGCCACCAGTTCTTTCTCCCCGTTGTTGTCAACATGGTAAGAGCATCCATCCACATAGACAGTGGGCATTCCCTCACACTTGTCCTCTTCAAAGACTTTGTGTGGGGAATTAAGGTATGCCTCCGTGTTGTCCTTTATTTTTAGACTTTCGTCCTCGAGACAGTTTTCTCTGGCACAATCATGCAAGTCAGCCAGACCTTGCGCGAGGGGACTCTTCTTGTTTTGGCCATATCTGACCTCCACAGGAAAGCCTTGCATTGACAGAATCCAGGAAGTAATTCGGGAATTACTCACATTTCCGGCCCGGATTCTATCACTTTGGAGATATTGCAGAGGCTGGTGTGGAGTCTCCACTATGATGTGTTCCCCCTGGATAAACGGGCGGTAATTCTTCAATGCCCACACCGTTGCCAGGAGTGCCTTCTCACAATCGTTGAATTTTTCCTCCACAGAGGATAAAGTTTTGCTCGCATAGGAGATTACTTTATTGACCTTGTCATGCTTTTGGTATAATACTGCCGTCAAGCACGTATTAGAGAACCCCGTCTCCAGGAAGAACTCCTTGTTTCTGACAGGGTAAGCTAGGCAAGGCGCTTGTGAGAGGCTTCTTTTGAGTTGTTTTACTGCCTCAGATTGTTCTGGACCCCATTCCCACTTGACCCCCCCCTTCAAGAGATGAATCAGGGGTCTGGTGATCTCTTCGTAGCCCTCAATGAACTTTCTGCTGTAATTGGTCAGTCCAAGGAGGCTCCTTAGTTCCCGCAGAGTTGTGGGGTCTTTCAGTTTCTGAAGTGCTTCCACTTTCTTTTCCTGGGGACAGAGACCCTGAGGAGTAATCTCATGCCCCAAGAAATAAACACGGGTTCTACACCACTGTGCTTTCTGAAAGGAAAGTTTTGCTCCGGCGGCCCTCAACTGTGTCAGAACATAACGGATCTCCGCTATGTGTTCCTCCACAGTTGAGCTTTTGATGAGGACATCATCTACATAAGCCAGGTTACCCCTCGCACCCAGGTCGGGCATGGCCTTATGTAGGAAAATGTTGAATTCATTGCCGGAGTTGAGGTATCCGAAGGGAGTCCGGGTCCATGTGTACTGCTGGCCCCCAAAGGTAAAAGCCAGCTTGTATTGGTCCTCCCTACTGACAGGCACGGTCCAGTATCCATTGGTCAGGTCTATTGCAGTGAATACCTGTGACCCCTGAATCTGGGCCAGCCCTTGGTCAATGTAGGGAAGAGGCCATCGGGAAGTATGGACCCGTTTGTTGAGCTCCCTAAGGTCAGCGCAGAGTCTCCACTGGCCGTTTGGCTTCAATATTCCCAGCACCGGATTATTGAAGGTGCTGTGAACTGGACGGATTATTCCCCGGGACTCAAGGTTCTTAATTATTTCAGTAAGGGACTCCATTGATGCGAGAGGCAAGCGATATTGCTTCACAAACACAGGAGTCATGCCAGGGTCCGTGGGGATTGTGGTTGTGTGGATGTCGGTGCGACCACAGTCATATGAGTCTACCGCAAAGAGATCTTGGAAATCCAAGAAAACTTGTTTCAACTTTTGCTTTTGTTCCAGAGTCACACAGGCATCAGCTAGGTTGACTCTCTCTTCCACCATCTGCCTGAAGCCTGGAAAGACTTCTGGTTTGGCTATTTCAGCGGCCTCCTCCAGCTGGGTGGAGAAGTCCCTGGTCAGAGTGCTGATTTGGACTGGAGGCTTCAGGTGGGACAGGCAGCCCTCATGGACCTGGAAAATCACCTCATCCCTCCTGAAGTCACAAGTCACATCTTCCTTACCATAGGGGCAGGAAGTGTACACCAGGAAGTTCCCCCCATGCCGGGTAAAAATCCTGTCTGGTGTTGTATTGTCATCACTGTCACTGTCAAAGCAGTCCTTGGGGATTGGCCCTAACAGTTCATTACCTAAATCGAAAGAAAAATGTAGGTCATCAACCGCCATTCCAATAATGGTGCCTGCGGCTAGAGTAATACTCTTTAAGTCGCTGTTATCCACCTCTATTGGAATGGTGTCATGTTCTATGTTGACTAATGGTGTTGGGTTTACCCCTAACCTTTGCTGTTGGAGAGAAGCATTTAGATGTATGTAAGCATCAGGGTTTTGCAAATATTGTCCTCTTTTAACTTTCACTTCCAGGAAGAATTGTCGGGTCCTTTCTGGGATGGTGACTTCCTCTTTGATCTGAATTTCAACTGCATAAGGTAGCAATTGAGCTGACCTAAATGCTTTTTCTGGATCATCAAAGCCCATGGGATTATCCGCTAATCGGGACCAAGCTTTGAAGTTTATTAGGTCCAAACTAATGGCAAAGCGATTGAGAATGTCACTGCCTAAGTAAAAGGCGGCAGTGACGTCTCGCACGACCCAACAATTATGGACTATGCTCTTGTTGCCAATGGAGATT
The DNA here is from genome assembly GCF_040938575.1 of Ambystoma mexicanum. Lineage (NCBI taxonomy): Eukaryota > Metazoa > Chordata > Amphibia > Caudata > Ambystomatidae > Ambystoma > Ambystoma mexicanum. Next base: position 784,968,262 of record NC_090931.1, read on the forward strand.
TTGAGCATACACCTGCTTGGCAGGAGATGTTTGGAATTAGGTGCTTCCAGGTCCATTTCCCATTCGTCTATCAGTTTGAAGGTGGGAATGGCTGGATCTTTTGGGAGTTGGCAAAACATGGCTTCGCTGATGAAGCTCTTACCGTTGTTCACACACACTCGAGCGAGAACATAGTCCTTCCCATCATTTAACTGAACAGGGATGAACAACTGCTCTCCAATTTGCTGAATATCAGCCAGGCTCTGAGCTGATTTCACATCTTTCTGGACTATTGGAGTGAGAGTTTCTGATTGTGGATTAGTATAGAATCTCAGAGTGTTTCCTTCCAGCGTGGAGTACCACTTTAGACTGGAAGGCAGGTTGATTTTCAGAAATAGAGAGGACCCTCCATCACCAGTCTGTTGTCCTACTGCTATTACTGTCACGTCTGGAATTTGGCTATTCTGGAAGTGAAATTCTACTTGGTCAGATTTTTGTTCAACCATGTGGCAGGTGCCGTTTAAACTAACATGGTTGACACTCCGTTTTAATTTTATTGGTCGGCTAGTCTGGGTCCAGAGGACCTTGTTTACGCAATCTATTAGGGGTGACAACCTTCTCAGGAGGTCATTCCCTAGTAAACAAGGGGTGCCCTCTGGGGTCACAACTATGACCGGGTGTTTCAACTTGTGTCGCCCAATTTTAATGTCCAAGTCTGCCGTCCCCTCGACGGGAATTTCCTTCCCGTCAAAGTTCTGGAGTTGTCCAGGAAGAGAGGTGAGAGGAATTTGGTAATTCCCTCCCCTCCCTGCATTCAGTTCATCAAAGGCCCTTCTGGACAGAAGGGTGGCTTGAGATCCAGTGTCCACCAGTGCCAAAATTGTACCCTGCCCCTGTACTTGTACCGGGGCATAGTATCTTCCCTCCTTCTCCTCAAGGGGGCACAGATAATGCACATTTTTGGACAACTGGTGGGCTAACTTTCTGGTTTTGGACATCGCTAGCGAAGAGATTTGGGCAGAATTCTGCGGAGAGCCTTGGGAATCTGAAAGAAAAAGTTGGCAACTGGAGATCAGAGCCATGGTGGGTTCCCCTGGCTCCGGTTCTGGGCCGCCCCCCCCTTTTTGGAGGCAGTCACCAGGATGGGTTTGAACCAGGGGATTTTCTTGCTGTTGGTTCTGGGATGAGATGGTGGGCGGCGGTAGCTCAGTCTCCACATCTCCCCAGTCTGGATTTGCATCCCTAGGGACCCATTTTTCTTTGGGAGGAGTTCCCCCCTCTCTGAAGGAGAAGATCCTTTTCCCAGGATCCTCTGAGGATCCCTCTCCCTCAAATTGGAAGATCTGTACCTCCTCCTCAAACTGAGTCTGTTTGGGTCTTTTGTTTCTCCTACCCCCCCTCTGCTCCTTAGGAGGCAGACTTTCAGGGGCAAGAGATTTTGTTTCCGGTTCCTGGGTTTCCAGGGGCTGTTTACAAGTGAGGAAGGAAGCTTCCTCCAAGGCTTTACACCCCCTTCCCCTTGTGCCTCCTCCCTGGGAACCGGTGAGTTATCGGGGTGCTGCCCCCGTCATTGTTCTGGAGCACCAGGTCCAGAGTTGGGTGCGTTCTGCGCCGGCATGCCGATCTGAGGGTTCTGCTGAGCCCTCAGTATGTGACCCAGATCCCGCGCCATGTTTTGAACCTGGCGCTCTAACTGGGACACCCGCTCAGGCTGATACGGGGCCCTGTTTTCTCCCCTGGGCTGATCCCGGGAAGGGTAGCTATCCCTTCTTTGGTAGTACCCCTGGTTGGGAAGATTTGGGTACCCCTCCACCCTTGGCCTCCCCTCTCCCGGATTAGGTTGTCTGGGCTCAGGGAATTGGGGAAAGAAGGATGGAGGATTTTGGGGCTGGAAATTGGGTGGATACCTGGGGAAAAAGTTCTGCCCAGGATTCGGAGAATTTCTGCCCTCCGGTGGGAAGTTAGGAGGAAAGTTCCCTGGGTTAGGTTCTTGGCTGGATCTCCCCCCTTGGGCTGGAGGAGTCCACACATAACCCAGGATGGGTCTGTTTCCCTTGTAACGGGGGCTTACATAATCAGGAGAGCGAGGGACCCCATTTGTGGGGCTGCCTCCCTGGCTCCCTGTCTGTGACTGGCCCGAGGACCTTCTGGGCCTAGCATTATTAGGTGCAGGTAGGTTTTTAGGCCCCCCCATCTCCAAATCCAAAACGGGGGTGACCTTTACCTCTGCCACCTTGGCAGCAGCAGGGGTGCTGTTGGCTTTGGGGTTTTTCTGGGCATTACTTTTGCTATCTACCGGTTTCTGCACCTCATAGATCCGGGTAGCCTGTTCAATGACCCAGTCTAAAGATCTTTTCTCGTGAAAATCCCTCACGAGCTGGGTCATTATGTATTTGGGCAAGGCATGAAAAAATGTATTGATGAATTCTCTACTGTCTGTGCGCACCCTTCTGGTGGTCTGCGCAAAAGCACGTTTCAGTTCTTGCACAAATTCTTGTGGGGCCTGATCCTCCCCACATTGCAAATTGTAGGCTGCCTTGCGAGCCTCTTGAGGATTTCTATGAATGGAAAAATGTTTCAAGATGGCCGCCTTATAGGTGGACCATCTTAAATGATTTTGGTCCTCCAGCCCCGCAAAGAAACTGGAGTATTCCGGGGAGAAGGTCCACTTTACATATTGAATACAGCTTTGGCTGTCCTTCAAATGGAAAGTCTCCATCATTTGCTCAAACAACTCTAAGTGCTCCCAAACAGAATACTTAGCGTTCTTATGGTAAGGCGTGATGACGCTCCTGATCGCCTTAATCTGCTTTAAGGGGTCCTTAAGCAAGGCCCTTTTTGCCTTATTGGCCTTTTTGGTTCGGGTAACCCTTGTCCATTCATCCTCTGACTCAGAGGCACTGCTCCCAGAGGTTCCTGTCTGTTCTTCCAGGTTTTCCCGGATTCTGCGAGCCTGGGAATGGCTGGCAGAATGTGGGGACCTGGTCTCCTGTTTCCTGTGGTGCTCAGAGGAGTCCTCAGATCCCTCCTTGCTGCCAGGATTTGCTGGGTACCCCCCCCCAATGACCTAACTGGGCAGAGGTTTTCAGGATGCCCTTAAGGGGCCTACTCTCCTGGGGTTCCCCACTGAACTGTACTGTACTTGGGTGCCCATACCCGGATGCCCACCCCTCCATTCCTGAGTGGTTCTGGCCTATGAGCCCCATACTTTTAGCTGGATAGTAATCTGCCATCCCTGTGGCCCTGTGCTCATGTGCGCCAGGGGACATGGGGGTGGCAGAGTCCAGGGACTGAGAGAAATAAAGGCCTCTGGTACTAGGGCTCCTGGGGTTATGCTCAGGAGTTTCTCTTTCCCAGCGAACCTCATCTCTATCCGCCCCTGCTCCCTGTTGCAATGCAAGAGCCTGCGCCTTCAGTTCCTCAGTTAAGGCCTTACTAGACTCTATCAGTCTCTCCTGCATCGCTACCTGTTGTTGGAGCCTATCATTGTGCTGGCAGAGAGCCTCATTCTCTCTCTGCGTTTCCTGATTGGTCCTGGAGCACTGGGCCAGTCTTTGCTGCAGGAGGTTTACCTCCTGAGTCCCATCCCTACTGGCCTGCTCCTTTCTTGCCAGAGCATCTTCCACCCTTCTGGTGTGCTCTACCAAGTTCTGGTTTTCTTTTTGGAGGTCACCCAGCCCCTGGAGGGCCAGGTGATTTTCTTCAATTTCCTTTTTTAAGTGGCAGACTTCCTGGCCTAAAGTGTCTCTTTCCTGACTGAGATCCTGCATCTGTGCTGCCAGGTCGTCCCTCTGTCGTTGAAAGGCACCAGCTTTTTGGCGCTCCTCATCAAACTCTGCCTGGGTATCCAGGTCTTTCAGAATCAGTTTATTGCTCTCCTCTTTCTCTCTATCTAGCTGGCTTTGCAGGGTGACTACCTGCTCCGTGCATGCCCTGTTGAAATTGATCTGTTGCTCCAACTTTTTCTGGTTCTGCAGTAAGGAGTCCAAACTGTCTTGGTGCTCCTTCTGCAGGGCCAGAAATCTGGTATCCTGGTCTGTCTTTTCCTGTTGTAGGATGCCCATATCCTCTTTTATTTTAATGATATATTGCCTACTATCATTTTCTGACTCCTGGCTCCTGAGCAGCCTCTGCTCAGAAGAGTCCAGCTCAGATTGGGCCTTCTGTAATGCCAGCAGTTGCCTACTCGCCAGATCTTGGCCTTCAGCACATTTGTCCTGCATGGCTCCCATATGTAAATATAAATATGCCGCTACCCTGGCAATCTTATTGTGTTCATCTTTGGCTTTAGGAGCCATATATAGTTCACTCAGGGCCACATGTAATGGACCCTGATCTCTCCATAGGTCTGACCCTGTTTCAGTGACCTGTCGCGTGATGGCCTGCAACCAGGCATCCTGGCCCTGTTCAGTCCATTCACCTCTCACAAATAGTTTATGTAAGAGGTGCTCTCTGGCTATTTTCATGTCTACTAGGGTCGTCATTCTAGAGATTGGTCTCTGTCCTGACTTACAGAAATTAGTATTTTATTTTTGCAAAACAGACCTTTTTCTTAGAGCGTTCCTATGAGGAGTGCTTTACAGCGTAACACAGCGTGGTGATCCGACCGGATATGTGTATCTGGTCAGCTGGCACGCTGTATTAATCTGCACAAATGGTAGATCTAACCCAAACGTCCGGCACGAGCCCCCAATTTGTAAGAGGATTCAATTCAGCACTACAGCCAAGTCAACGCCTAGTCTAGAATACTGAATGAAAACCCTTATTGATATATCTTTATGTCCAGTTCATGCGTTCTGGATGACTACCCCTATATAACCCCCCTCTCTTGGAATCCTCCTGACCCCACTGAGCCAAGAAGTAGTTCTGTTTTGCAAGTTAAAAGGTTTATTTGATAATTTAAACAACAGATATATATATCAGACTTTATAATAAATTAATAATTGAATATCACACTTAATCTGATATGATAAAGATTAACAACGGAGAATCTGGCACTAGCACACTTCTTTATAATCACTAAGGAGTTGACATGAAATGGATAAGGTAGCACACTGGTAAATAGGGACAGAAGAATAATGTGATAGAGAATGCTTCATAGAGTTCAAATGGATGCAATGTTGAATGAAATGCAGTACAGAAAATAACTTGATAGGATTTCAGCAAAAGACAATGTAATCACTTTCTTGGACAATTCACCCCCCCTTTTATGCAATGCAGGGAAATGGAAGGAAGGCACACAATTCTCAGAAATGCAATCAACTGTAATTCAGTTCACCCCAGCAACTTAGACTACAGACGTTGAAAACACAGGCCCAAATGCTTTTAAATGTGCTGGCAATGAAGAAAAGAAATATACTAAAATGCTTTTAATTCCCTCTAGGAGGTTCAGGGTGAGTGAAATCAAGTTAATATTAGTCCAGGCTCACTTTAGCAAGGATCTAGGGTGTAACTAGCAGGTTAAACGATTGCGGCAAAACTATAGGGGGTTCTAGGTTCATAGGAAAGCCACGATTCTAAGCTTTCTGAGGAAAGTTACTGCAAGTCTCTAGCACAAACGGTCACGGAGATATGAGCGATTAAATAAAGGTCGTTTTTCAGATTTGAAATTTTAAAGTTCAAAAAGACAAGTGCAGCTTGCAACTAGAAAATGACAGGTGACAGCTTTACAAATGACAGGTGACAGGAGGCAGTTCTACTTAGATTAAGATTGAATTATATTATTTTAACTAAGAGATTGGTTCTGTACAGTTCTGCTATGTACTCACAATATATTTAGAAATATGCCTTGCCACGGATCTGGTCAGGTTTTGGACTGCACTCCGGTTCAGCTCTCTCTGGTTTTGGATACTGCTCTGCTTTCTCTGGGTCTTTCTGCACAGCTTTCTCTGGAGATTGATGGAGGTAAAGTATGGATTTTCCCGGCAGAGCTTCCAGCTGCAAATGGATTTGAAGGTCCCTATCTGTCCTGTCTGTCTGCTTTTATGTGTTTTCAAAATGGGTGTGTGTGTAGCATCACTAGACCCTACCCCTCTCCACTTATCATTGGCCAAGCTTTCATTTCTCCCCTGATTGGGGGAGCTAAGTTGTGTCAGAGTGATGCCATTTTACAGCCTGCAGAAAGTCCACTCCTCCTGTCAACTTGCACACAAATCTAGATTTGAACCAAATACATATTTGCAGAGTTACATATTGTTTAAAATTACATGCACCCATCATGCATTACAGGAGGTATACCCTGTTCAAACTCTGCTCTTCCTGGGAGCTTGCATTCAGAAATGGCAATATTTTGCACTTTTTAACTGGTTTGCAATACCGGACATTACCCCAAATTTACACACATGTGCGCAAGGAGTATGGACATTAGTTGATGAAGTGTCAGATTTTTCACATGCACACATTTTGAGTAATATCCTCTTTTCCGCTAAAACTCCCCTGAACATACCACCGGTTCTAAAAACCTCTTAAAATGTGGGCAGAAAAATCACAAGAATTATGGTATCATTTATAAAATTTTCACATGTCTGCTCTATGAGTTATTCATCTTTTTAGAGTTATGTTCTGGCCCCAAAGGGGTGTGGTTTTCCTCCAGCACAAGGTTGAATTTCTGGTTTTTCCAGTTCTGCCAAGCCAGCTTGCTCTCACAGGCAGTGCCCCCCCCCCTTTGCTTCAGGAGGAAGCTACTTTTACGACATCTGCAATAAACCATCTGCCTGGGTCAGGACAGGGCTTTGTTCAGAGCTCCTGTATTCTGTGGGGGCTCCCCTTAATTCAATTATCAGAGAGATGGCATATCCTTAGTGTGGCCAGCAAAAGGCAGATAGGCCTGGGAACACAGCTGTGACTCAAGTTTCACTCCTGATGGGGGTGGCTGGTGGGCAGAATCCAGTTCCTTAAGCCAGGTTTCAGATAAAATGTCACTTTTTGTTACCCAGTTTAAGTCAAGACATTTTTTTACATATGCAGCTATGATGCTGATTCTAAGTTTAAAACTATGACATTTAAACAATTGCAACCTATGTGACACTCAAAGTAGGTCACTCATTTCTTTTAAACATTTAGATCTGTAGTGTCTTTCAGTCCAAATTTACTTAAACTGCTGACATCCACAGCTCAGCCAGTCTTGTTCTAAACCTTCAAGTCACTTCAGAATATAACTTTACATTGGATCCACCTCTTAAAATGTCTTTCTTTGGCATGTTTTGGGTTAATTTATTCAGTTTTCTACAAAAAGTAAAATCTGGTGTTGTTTTAAAACGCCGGCTTTTGGATAGTGGTGAGTACTGGTACTGCACCCCTTTTTGGGATTTAAGAAAATGAATTCCCAACAGTTATGGGTTTGCTTTTGGCAATCAGCATTGCCACTCCCAATGGTTTCAGACTACTGTGTGGGTAGTCCACTGGTGGTTTTAGGCAGTGTCCTTCTGTGCCCATAACATCAGCAAAAATGAGTGGCAGCCTATTCTTCATGCATTTCCCTGTGCATTCTCTGGGAAGCTCTGGCCATCATGATGTTTTCCATGTCAGTACTGCACAGTTTTGAGGTAGGGCTTGGATGCGTGGATAAAAACATCCCACAAAGTGTTGTCATTTACCCCCACCCAAAGTGACATCCCGGGAAGCGATGAAACACAACCTTTCACCCCTTGACAAAACAGGAAGTGGCATCAAATAGCATTGTTCCTAAGTACACTAAATTACTGTGAATCCAAGCATACCTCCAAGGCCAAATGATATGGCCTTGGACGTATGCTTGTATAGCACTTACGCTTAAGCTCTTTTTTTATAGAACAAATATGCATACAATATCACTCAACCTGTGTTGGTACTCATTTATCGACCTAAGAAGGATGAAAGGCTTTGAGAAAAAAAGAAAAAAAATGTTTTCTTTTCCATTTTTTTTTTCTCCAAACCGCCCCAGGCATGGCCAGAAACCGGGTCCCACTCTCCAGGGACGATTTCGGCCCCCCTCAGACTGAAAGGCCGAGGGGCCAATCCGACCCTGCAGATGATCCCAGCTACTCTGTGTGTGGAGCTCCTAAAGAAATTGTGAGCCATTTTGTTATTGTTTTACCCAGGTTATGGAGAGATAAGAAAACAGACAATTCTGCAGATTATAAAACGTACAGATATACGTCAGCATAGATCTGCCATGATGTTCCTTCTAACGGCAGGAACTGAACTGACGGCATTGGGCCCTTTTGTCTTATTTGAAGGGTGCTACGTATAAAAGAAAGGGATTTTTAACGGGGATAGGATGCTGCTTTTTACTAATCTGTTAATATGTGTTTTTTTAATGTTTTCTTTTAAAGAAATATGAATTTGTTCTGGTCAGTGATCCACCTAATATGTAAATGTTGTTTATAATTCCTTTTATTGCTTGTTGTGTTTGTGTTTAATGGATATCATTTTTTATCCGAATAAACTTAATTTGACTGATAATGGGTGAGGCGTCCTTTGTTTTTTCGGTGACCATTTCATGGATTGCGTGACTTTTGCTGTTTACCTATGCAGCGTTATAATGGGTGAGGCGTCCTCTATTTGGTGACCATTTCGAGCGTAATGAGTGAAGCCTCCTTTCTTTGTTTGGTGACATTTCAGGGATTACGTGGGTTTTACTGTTTACTTAAACAGCGTTATAATGGCTGGGGCATCCTTTCTTTGTTGACCATTTCATGGATTGCGTCGCTTTTGCTTTTTACTTATGCATTGTTATAACAGGCGAGGCATCCTTTCTTAGTTTAATAATCAAAAAGGAAAGTCTCATTTATTATAGATATTCAAACTTTAACACAATGGATAACAACAAACTGGAAGTTTGTGTGAAGGGGTCTCAGATACACTCCTTTACCAAAGTGTGTGCTCCTTGGCACATAATGTCATCTCACTGGGCATTGCCTGCAAACAGGATGTGCCTAAAAGGTGCAGCGCCGAAACGGCGCCGGAATGTCTGGCTTTGTAGCTTGGTGAGTACCTGCTCTTTTTCCATTTAAAGCACTGCACAATCTCTATCACACAGGGAGAAGTGCTTGTGCTGCCAGAATCCTGGGCTTGCTTGCTTGGCATGTGCTGAAATCAGAATGTTGCGCATGCAAACTGCTTTTGTGGCGAGCAGTGGCACCCATTCCTAGCTGTACCTCCAGCACAACAATCACTCCTGCGCTGGTTTTAGCACCTGCCCAATGACATGATTGCTGTGAGTCTTATATCTGGAACAATGGCGACGCGTGTAAGAGCGCTAGCTCCAGTTCTAAGGCCTGTGCGTGCACTCGTGGCCATTGACTCAACCCTAAGACCAGCCATATTTGGTCACTGTAGAAATGCAATCATTCAATTACCAAACTTGTCAGGTTTTTGCTCTGGCAATACAGGTGCAATTTATTCCCTTCTCAGAACGGGTATAAAGTCAGGAAATGTACAGTCAGCACAATGACCTGAATTCACTAGAGATAGCGCTAGCTCCAACATTAGTGCCCATGTGGATATTTTAATGGTGCTTCCACCCATGCAAATCCTGACTGCACCAGTGCAAAGACCTGACAAGTTTGGTAATCGAATGAATGTATGATTGAATTTCTACAATGCATTTTATTCTGGTTGGGGTATCTTGTAGCTCTGAGCTCAATGCACTGGCTGGCAGTAGGACCAGCGCAAATCTGGACACGGCGCCAATACTGGGACATTAAACCAGCATTAGGAGCAGTACACTATGTATGCCAAAATAAAAGGAAGCACCCAGAGGGAACTGCTGTCAGTGATCTCCCTCAGACCTTCCTGCGATTGGCTTGGAAGCTGGCTGGGGTGGGCTCATTGTGGAAGGAGCATCCCACCCAGTGGTACACGTGTACCAAAAAACGTAGTGGAACTGTGACCCGGGTGGGGAGCAACGTACGACACATTTTTCAAGGGTTGCAGCCATCCTGCTTGATAGTCAATGGAGTAGAAGCAGATTTCAAGTTAGCTGTAACTGCTATTGGGTGGTAAAGTGGAGAAATGTGCTTTAACCTCACAAAGAACAGTTCAGGAAAGGTGAAAATGGTTGTTGCATACATTAGTGGAACTGTTAACAGTAAAAAAAATAAAAGTAGTGGAACTCGGCACCCGAATGTTCCAGCTCACTTCGACCACTGATCCCACCTCGCCCAACCTGCAAGCAAATAGGAGCCACTCCCAGTCAAAAAGTATTCACTGTGGTGTCCACCATAGTCTACAGCCTCGCTTCCTGAGCAAGCCTCAGACCACACGGCGGCCAACTGGCTTCTCCCGTTCCCGCATTAGCAGCAGAAGGCAATGACTGATGGGAGAGGGCACTGAAAACCAGGCAATGATGGGTGTCAGGGGAAAATGAACATTATCAATGATATGCTCAAGGGGCATATCAACAATTGCCAGTGATGAGCTAGCTGGGCACAGTGGAAATGAGTTTTGATATGCCAACTCAATGGGATATGACAAGGATCTGCTAAGTGGGCATAATGAAGTCTGGCAGTTATCTGCTAAGTGGCCATGCTGTAATTGCTGACTGTACATCGTTTAAACTGGTAATGATGTGTATACTGGAACCTGGCAATGGTATGCTAACTATTGGGTACACAAGCGTGATGTGCAAACTGGGTTCAAATACACATAAATACAAAAACTGAGAAAATGGTATTTATTTAATTTTCTTTTCAAGTAATTTCAAGACTCATAAGAATAAAATGATATGACAGCATTTTAAGGACACCCGCATGTACAATATGGAGTGGATATTAACAGATGGAGTGGATGGAACAGATGGAGGGGACGGAACAGATGGAGGGGACGGAACAGATGGAGGGGACGGAACAGATGGAGCGGATGGAACAGATGGAGTGGAGAGTACAGATAGAGTGGATGGAACAGGTAGAGTGGATGGAACAGATGTAGCAGACGGAACAGATGTAGCGGATGGAACAGATGTAGCGGATGGAACAGATGTAGCGAATGGAACAGATGGAGTGGATGGAACAGATGTAGTGGATAGGAACAGATGGAGTGGAGCGTACAAATGGAGTGGTTGGAACAGATGGAGTGAATGGAACAGATGGAGCAGATGGAACAGATGGAGTGGAGAGTACAGATAGAGTGGATGGAACAGGTAGAGTGGATGGAACAGGTAGAGTGGATGGAACAGATGGAGTGGATAGGAACCGATGGAGTGGAGAGTACAGATGGAGTGGAGAGTACAGATGGAGTGGAGAGTACAGATAGACTGGATGGAACAGATGGAGCGGACGGAACAGATGGAGCGGATGGAACAGATGGAGCAGATGGTACGGATAGAGCAGATGGAACGGACTGAGTAGATGGAACAAGTGGAGTGAGTGGAACACATGGAGCGGATCGAATGAATAAAAAGGATGGAACGATAGAACACATTAAACGGATGGGAAGAATGAAATGAGTCTATAGAATGGATGGAGTAGATCATGTGGACGAAGGGTCGAGTGGATGGAATGGATAAAAGGACCATTAGAGTAAATGGATGTAACAGACGGAATGGATGAACAGACGAAGTGGAATGAACAGACAGAGTAAATAAATCAGATAGAATAGATGGTACAGATGGAGTACTCGATCTCTAGCGCTTTACTGATAACCACCATATCACACTACCACGCTTACTCTCTTCTATACACCAACACTCAACTAGAACACAGCGATACTATGACACATTCGGTATAGCTGTTCTCATACTAACAGCCGCCACATACTCCTCATCATCCTAATTAAACACAGCTAGCTGAGCACACACCGCTAGCTTTATCGTCTCCTCAGGCCTAACGCAGCCAGAAATCAGTCTGGGTGTCCACCCTCCAGAATTGAACACATACAACTGACCGCCCCACCACCACACCTACCGGCTGCACACAGATCCGGTGCACCCACGCACCTTATGACTCTCTCTCTCTCTACTGACTCGAACTACGGTTCCTGAGGGCGTTCAACCTACCAGCGCTTTGAGAACATACCAATGATACATAAGGCACTATATAAATGCCAAATAACATAACATAACATATCATTGATATATATTCCAGCCCAAGAGCATGTTGGTCAGTGGGGGCTCGTGCCACCCACATCAGTCCTCAGAGCATCAGACACATTTGTGTTCCTTTGTAGTTTTGGCTTCCAGTGGCATCTCTGCAGCTGCTGGATTGCTAACTGTTGTACTGCAATGTATGTATGTGTGGTTACTGCCAATGATTGGACACAACACCAAAATGCATGTAAAGGAGGAAACTCTTTGGTCCTCTTCACATTTCTTGTCTCTCTCTACACTACATGTCTGGTCTCTTAAAGAGTCGCCTCGCTGCTACGAGTTTGGCATTGCAGTAAAGAAAAAAGTGGCAGTAATTCCATTTCTGCCCCTTTTTTGGCATTATAAAAATTACTATGCATTGCAAAGGGGTTCTCTTATGTAGAGAAACATTTTTGAAAATAAATTTAAGAACAGCACAACTTGAAATAAACTTGATCTAGCATAATGTACAAACATGTTTTAATATCCTGATCAAAGAGGAGAGTGTCCCAAAGAAGGGGTTAAATCATAAAGAGCAGGCAGATTTAATGGTACCTGAACAAAAAGGGTGAACATTCCACAGTGGTTACAACATAACGAACCAACATGTATGACATGTTTGATAAGTACATAGAGAGAAATTCTCAAACACATTAACATTTACAAAATTCTGTTACACTCTGCGATTGGTATAGTTAAGGAGGAGAAATAAATTGGTAGGAAATCAATGAATAGAGGAGTTAAAAAAAAACATAGTTCGGGTGGATATGGCCACACATGCTAGTTGAGTTCCGGCTTACTGGAAGTAACAGAGCCCACCCTCCACACTTAATCAGGTCGGAGAGATGCAGTGCTGATTGTGGAGGGATGGACTATTGTACTATATATTGTGAAGGGAGTCAATCAATCCTTGGGGGGTGAGTTACACATGGGGCTTCGCTGAATGTAGTTAATGAGTTTAATCTTATAACAGGACAACCTCTGTAGGGTAATGGTCGCTGTTTGTATATCAGGGCAGTTGAAGGGATAAATATTTGAGTGCAGGGGGATTAATAACCTTGAAGCAGAATCCCGAGTGTGGCATTCAAAGGCTTTTTGGGGAATTACATGCTGGGTGAAAAATGTAAGCCGCATTAACACAGCATGGAACTCAGTGTCCCTGTAGTTCTGCTTGTTTTCCGTTAAGAACGTTAGCCGATGATGTGTAGGCGAGTTTCGCGTCACTGTGGCTTGTGAAGAACTTACTACCATTTTTACAGCACCGCCCAATTCCACATTTGACCTTCCAGTGTCTGGTATGCCTCCAGCATGATGCCTCTGTCAGAGGCGATATGTTTTATGCTTAATATGTCGGAGCATGAACATAGCCTGCATCATGCTGTAGGTAAGTGCTGTACTTTGGGCCTCATTACAAGTTTGGTGGTGCAGTAAGTAAGTCACAGTAATTCCGTTGCCACCACTTTGTTTGGTGGTAACGGAATTACTGCTGTTTTTACTGCACAGCTGAATTCCAAGTTAGACTTGGAAGTGGAGGATTTCCCTTCAGCAGCATCATGCTGGAGGTAAATCCATTTAAAGGCCAACAATCTATGGAATTACCATGGCAGAACTACCTCTTGCAGTAATTCCTCCAAAATCCCCATGGACTCCTATTGGCTCCAAAAAGGGGGCTTTACACCGTTTTGATGCCACCTGTCAATCCTGTGGTAAATCCACAGGACCATGTGGTGGTAATGGTAACCGATTCTGGTGGTTAATTTGGCAGATTTACCACCCAATTACAACCAAGCTGCTCATAATAAAGGTCTTTTAAGGTATAAAAAATGAAATTGCTGTGGTGGAATTACCGCTCATGGCAATTCCTCCAAAATCCCCATCTAGTCCTATGGACTCCAAAAATTGGGATTTACACCGCCCTTGCACCACCTGTAATCCATGCTAAACACACAGTACCAATAAGCATCAACTGAAAACGAGTTTGGTGATAACTCGTCAGATTTACCTCCAAATTACTCTCCAACTCTTAATGAGGCCTGTCTTTCATATTTGGCAAAATATTTGTTTTTCTTCTTAAAAGCAACACTAAGGAAAGTGTCAGTAATAAAAGTCAAACTGGCCTGCGAAAGTGAGAACCACGTTCTTGCCAACACTGGACTTTTATTTATATTAGCAACCTTTATCATATTGGCACCTATACGGACGACCCCTTATGATATAAAGATAACCACTCTTTGAAACCCTCATGAAGGTGGTTACATGGTGCAGTGAAATAGATGGGCAAACTCAACACAGCAACACATCTCTATATAAGCCAACAATTCAACAATACATATAGGGCTGAATTTTAAAAATTTTTATTTTGGCTCATTTTAACTAATAAGAACACTTTGCCATTGCAAGACCAGTAGAGGCGTTACCAGGTTGCAAGCTGCAAAGTTCCACTGATGATGTTGATTTTGGAATCAATGAACAACCAATTCCCTAGTATGCATGTCTATCCTCAAAGATGAAGTGGTAGTGGCCTCCCCTTGAACTTGATTACTCTGAAAGCATGTACACTGCACCACCTTGATAAGCATGTTGACACAGTGACAGGCAAGAAGTGGCTGTAATTGTTGAAACATTTGAGCGATTCCTATGTTCAGTTCACAAGCTTCACCAGACGGCATTATTTTGAGCGTCTGCAATCCTTGAATTAAAATGAGCCTTTCCACAGGCTGAATTTGTATCCTTGGATCTGCTGTCAAATCACTCCGAAGACTGAGGGAAGCTGTGCTGTGTGTACATTGTTACATGGAATACATACCCCGTACTGTGCCCCTCAGCTATCAGCTGACCTGTGCCCCACATCCCGCCACCCTTAAGAACCTCACCCTCTTTGTACCCCACTATGGCAGCTTCCTGCATGTGATGTGCTCTCATGCCATGCTAAATCTTCGACGTGGCTATCTCATCCTACATGTACCTGACATACCTTGAGGGTCCACATGCAATGTCCATACACTGGACTGTACTTCCTGCACTCACCTGGCATGTTCCCCTTGCCTTCACCTGCTCCGTTTCCCTGGTCTCTGTTGGCCTGTGTTCCCAGCCCCCACCCAGTCTTTACTGTATCTCTGCCACCATATTTCCTGTACTCCACCCAAAATTGTCCGAGGACCTCTTCCCATACTCTGCCTCATTCCTTCTAACACTCATTCACTGAACTGCCCATCCTTATGCTCTTACGTATTCTTCCTGCCTCCAAATGCTCATTCATTTGTTAATTCATCCATCCTCACTCTCATTCATGCTCACCCTCAGTCATCATCCGCTCCAGCTATAATGCATCCATCCATCTTTGCAGTCTCATTCATGTACCTATTCATTGCCCCTGCACCCTCCCTTTACCTGCAAATTAACCCATGTATACCACACCTGACTAGTGTGCCCATGGGAACACAGCAAAGCTTTTTCACAATGCAAAAGCCAAAACTGTTAGTTCTGTCAATAGTTGGTTCTGCCAATAGTTTGCTTTTGTAGATGCAGGATTCTAAAAATGATCTTAGCAGTGGGAGATACACTTTGGTGCATGCAAGTGTCTGGTTTTGGTGGCATCACACAATAGAGCCCATCAGCACTGCCCTGCTAAAATGGTGCACCGTCCTGCAAAGGGGCTTACCAATGGACTCCAGGGTTTTAAAAGTGTTCAATGTTTGGCCCTCCGTTTGTCGCGCAGCCACTGCGACATTTCTCAGAGCCTAATGAACTCAGCCTTCATAGAGAGCTCAGGTTATATTTTCACACTATAGTTGGCTACGTATCACTATACTTTGAGAGCCTACTTCCAAGTAGAACACCACCCTGTCTGATTGGTGAACTACAATAGCATGACAAATTTTAATATTGATCTTTTTGACATCAAGATGCCAGGCTTTTTCAATTTTACTGTACCAGTTTGAGCAGTCAAATCCATTGCCTTCCGCTACCAGCAGCATTCACCGTTATACACGGTCTATTCTTGGCTACCCCACTCTTAGCTCAGGCTTAGCAGTCACAGAATTAACATTCTGGAGTTTAACCTGTGGTGCAACGTGTAGAGAAGCCCAGGCAACAAAGCCAAAACTGCCAAATCACACTGTAGAGATCCTCATGCATTCAGCATTACACTAGGTACTAACTTACAATTCTCGAAAATCTGCTTTGGAATAACAACCCAATTGTCACAAAACCGTAGGACATATCCACCTCTAGCTTCTTGCAGAACCCTGGTCCACCTAACTTTTTTGGGCAGACTCGTAGAGAAGCTGGTCATCCCCAAACTGGCCCTCGACGCCGAAGTGGCTGACTGCCTACATGACCGTCCAGTTTCAGGGCTTCCAGAGGCACAGAAACTGCTCTCCTGAACACCTGTGAAGACCTACTCTCTAATATGGACTCAAACACTGCTTCTGTTCTGATCCTCCTCATTCTTTCTTCTGCCTTTGTCACAGTCAGCCACTCCATCTTTATAAACCGTCTCCATGATACCCTAGCCATCACGGACAGGGCAATGGCATGACTTACCTCCTTCCTTTCAAACAGACCAACTCAAGTGCAAATGGGACCTCTTCTCTCCTTCACCTCCCTCTCTACCTGTGACATACCTCAGGAGTCTGTCACATCGCCATGGCTTTTCAACATATACCCGGCCCCTCTGATCTCCATCTTCTCCCCTTATTTCCAGTGTTATGCAGACGACACACAGCTCTCTTTCAAGCTTCCATCATCTACCTCCTCCTCCTCCTCCATCATACCGGATTGCCTGACTACTATTCAGGCATGGTGCTCTGCCAATAATATCTGCCTGAATGCCCGTAAAATGGAGATCCTTCTCATTGGGATTACTGCTCCCTGTTTCCCCACCACTCTCTGGCCAGACTCCTTGGGTTCATTACACTCACCCACTTGTGAGGCAACAACCTTGGGATCATTTTTGACTCCTCTCACTCTCTCTCCACACATCACGTAACTTTCCAAGAAGTCCAACTTTCAGCTGCACCTCTTCGTGGGCACCCTACCTTTCGTCACCTTCCCCGAGAAGCTCAATGTCTCCAGAGCCCTGGCTCTTGCTAGGCTTGACTACTGCAACAGCCTCTTTCTCAATCTTTCTCTTTCCTCCCTTAGCCCCCTTCAACAAATCTAGAACCGAACTACGAGACGTATCCTTGGTCTCAAGCCCAGGGACCACATCTCTCTAGCCTTAAAATCTCTTCAATGGCTCCTGGTGACCACAAATTCAAGACCCTTTGTATCATCCGCAAGGCTGTCTGGGGTCTGGGGCCTCTCTACATCCAGCTTTCCCTCCCTAAATACCTCCCAGCCAGAGTCCTTCGGTCATCTGGCTCCAACTATCTGCAGGTCAAACGTTTCTCCAAGCAGAGGGTAGGAGGTAGATCCCTTTCCTCTGCCGGTTCCTCCCTCTGGAACGGCCTTCTTGCCTCCCTCAGACTTGAGCTGGATCTTCTTAAGTTCCGGAAACTGCTCAAGACTTTCCTCTTCTCTCTTCCTTCCGTCTCCCCCTCCCGTGTTACC
Source organism: Ambystoma mexicanum (assembly GCF_040938575.1). Lineage (NCBI taxonomy): Eukaryota > Metazoa > Chordata > Amphibia > Caudata > Ambystomatidae > Ambystoma > Ambystoma mexicanum. The sequence goes on from NC_090931.1 coordinate 784,985,837, forward strand.
TCTCCCTCTGCGACTGGGGCATGATCCCTTCAGAGTCATACAGGAGCCAGACAACCCCCCACTAGTCCCCCCAGCAACCCTGGCCAGCACTTGCTTTTGGGCTCTCTTTTCCGGACTAGATCAACCTGGTTCTCCCTGTCCACTGCACTCATCCTCCCTACCCCTCTTTTCTCTGGCACTTGCTGCCTTTGCCCTCCCAGCACTTGCCCACCCTATCCCTTGGGCACCCCACCCCTGCCTCTATCTCCCTTGCCCCCTGCACTTACCACCTTGTCATGCACTTGCATGGTAGGATTGTCACATGGCCAATATAACCGTTGTGTGTTCTTCTCTTATGCCCCCCCCCCACACCTGCCCCCATTTTGTCTTGTAGCACCGGAAAACACGTGTGCGTAGGTACCATGCAAATGTCCAATAAAATCAAATTTTAAAAAAATGAAATGTGCATGCAGACTTGAAATCTGCCGCTGCAAAACAGAAAGGATCAGAAAACAAGCCTTTTCTGCCTATGCCCCAAGCCCCTCCTTCCTGTCAGCATCAGACTTGCCCCCATGCTCCTACAGTTCAGAAAAGAACTCAAGACCCAACTCTTCAAGGAGTCTCTGCTCCTCAACAACTAGGCCATCACATAGCACCCGCGCCACCTGACTTGCTAGACGCCGTCTGCCACTCTCGTCGCCACCCAGTAGATCTGTAGCCCTCCTCTGGGCCCCTCTGTACCCTACACCCTGTGTTATATCTGTTCTGTTGTTACCTCGAAAAAGCGCTCTGTTATGTATCTGTATTGTTGTTTACCACTGTGAAGCGCTCCATTACTTCTCAAAGCTAGGTACACGCTCAATAAATACCCATATACTGATAATAATAGAATATTCACATAATATAATATAAAAATAATTTAAAAACGCACACAATGCTCCCTGAGCTGAAATGCACCAGCAATATGAGTCAAGGGTCAGACACTCTGAGTCCAGTGAGATGCTGCTCCCCTGTGGGGCTGTTCGTCGTACGCCCCCACTCCCTACCACGTTTCAGACAGGTACGTGCATTTCTATATCAAGGTCTTTGGGGTGGGGGTTTCTGGGGTTGAATTTGACGGGGGTGATGTTGCTGGAGGGTTTTCTAAAGACAGGCAGGTTGGATTGTTTGTGGAGTCAATATGGGGGTCTGGGGAAACAAGACCCGGCGTCAGAAGGATGTCCTGCCTATTAGCTCTTCGCAGGGGTGTTGCTAGGTCTGGAAAAGATCCGGGGCTATGCTAATTTTGGGACTGTCAGGCATCGGGGCCAGCTAGCCTTTTTGCTTGTAACCCCCCCGAGCTTCTATCCCGGGCTAAAACCAAAAGACCCGGGGCTATATCCCCCTTAATCCCGCCCCCCCTCCTCTAGCAGCGCCTGTGGCTCTTCGTGTACAGATAGGGGCCCGCCTAGAGAACAAAACAAGCTGACGGTGTACATAATCAAGCATTGGCAAAGCCAACAGTTTGGGTTTGCGCAGGTACGAGATAGGCATTTATTAGGTACTGATGTAAAGCCACGACCTGGCCATAAGAGCGCAACACCTGGAAATGGTATGATTACCTGGGCATATGATGTCCATACCTGGCAAATGCATATCTAATGCCAAAAGCGTTGCTTGATTTTAACCGGCCTTCAGTGCATTGGAAGAGATATAAACCAGAGGATTAAGGAGTACTAGTTTACGACATTTTTATTATTCTGGTAGCCATTCAAACCTACAATTTAGCCATTAGCTATCAGCAGACTGCTTAGAAAAAAAACACTGGTAGAACAACGTTTGATACTACTGCTTGATATAACAAGCTCAAAGAAATCCCAGGAGGTTGTTTTTGGGCAGGAGGAGGTGGGGGAAGGGGGGAGGGGACAGGTAGTGGGTGGAAGGTTCAAATGGATTAGCATGGCCATGGGTAGAAACTGGATGGGTAAAAAATCAAACACCAACAACCTGTGTGTCCCTACTCCGATGCAATAGTTTCGGCATATAGATGGACCGTAAGCACCACGTAATAGCTTAAACTAAGAACGAATATTCTTAAAACTGTTCCCTTCTAAAGTTGTACCGGGAAACATACCTTGAATTGTAATATTCTTCATTGAAATTCTTGTTAGCCTACATAAACATCATTATATATTTCACTGACAATAATACAGTATCTGGCATGAACGAATGCCTCAATTGGCGTGCCTATTTCCCCCCTATAAGGGTTCGAGGCACTTTCTGTGTTGAAGTCTCGGTTGCAGAGTGCATTCACGAAAGATGGGGCTTGAGTTTCTTTAAAGAGAAGTGATCGGCCAGTTAGCATGATATAAAAGTTCAAAAATATGAAACGGTTAAAGGGTTGGCAGCGATACCACGCTCCGCCATGCCGTACACAATTAGTTCATCAAGGCATGCATTTTCTTACATAGTTTTACTTTCCCCATTATACAAGCACGACAGGTTTCAGAAATCAAAAACATATTTTTTAAATGGCTGTTTAAAGTACTCCATAAGAGATCTTCAGCTATTTGGGTTAACATGCAAGTATGTTACTAAAACAGTGCAGTCAACGTTTTAAAGAGAGAGTTTGGTCATTGCAGTACTCGTTAAAGCCGCACCACCATTTGCAACAAAAAGGAATACGCTGTGACATGAGAATCGACTTTCTGGAGTTTAGGGTTACAGAAAAGTGAGTTTGGTATAGCACTTGCGAAGGTAGCTGAGACTTTAAATACCCGATTGACTAAAAAGAATGGCCATAGCTCAAACTCATGTAGGTTTTTAATCGATGTTGGCATCCCGGTGTGAAGGTCTGGTGCCATTGAACAAAGACAGCCAATAACCCCCATCCAGAGCGAGCCCGGCTTACTGCCAGGCGAGGAAGGCTACTCACCAGGTCCCTGTTCCTGGGGTTATCCAGGGGCTTCCATTTCTCCTCTCCCCGCAGGGGGGCGCCATGCACCCCTCCCAGCAGAGCCAAGGCGACCCCGAGCGCCAAAAGCAGCGCTTTCCACATGCTCGGGGGCGGCAAGGCGCGAGGGGACGGTGGAGGAGGGCGGGGGAGGGATGCGAGCGGCGGGATGGCAGGAAAGGATCGCCTTCGGCAGTCACTCGGGATTCCACCTGCCTGCAGGAGAGAAGGTTAAACATTAGGCAGTGCTGGCACCCTGCATTTCACCAACGCCGGTTATTACTAATCGGTTTACAGTTAAAATCCTCGAAAATGCAACGTGCGTCGCCGTGCTGTAGAAGAGACTCATAGTTAGATGCATTGCATATATTAGTCACCATTCAATCACACCTCTGGGGTAATGCCAGGACGCCAGGAGTTGCAGAACTTGGTGCAATCTTGCTGCGAACTAAATACAGATCGTTTACACAGGGGAAACGCACACAGCCAGTCTCTTCTACTCATTCACGCAGGTCAGTCAGCACCTGTCCTGGGAACAACACACACGGCGCGCCCAGGGGACAAACTCCAAAACAAACAACGGTCGCTTTCATTTCCCAACGGCCGCAGTATTGAGCACGGCCCCTGCGAGCCCCCGGGCGCAGCGCAGCGTAGCTTACCAGTGGGACCGCACCTGCAAGGACGCGCGCGCGGCTGGACCGGGCACCTCCGCCACGCGCGGCACTTATAGCGCTCGCGGCCAGAGTGTGGGTGGGTGTCGCTGACGTTAGCAGGGGGTGTAGAATACGAGGTAACGAGTCCATCCTCCGCCAGTAGCCGGGCCTCGTGGACGGCATTCCGAAGACTCGTCAAAGGTAATGAGACCATCGGCCTTGCAAGTGACCCCAAACTACCGCCACCCCCGGACAACGCACTGACATGCTGCCCTCTGCCCGACAGCTCCTAACCTTTAATGACCTGCACCCTTGCGTGATGGGATCTGGACCGTTGTTTGATAACCCCGGGGATTTATCACCAATTAATGAAGAAAACGCAGCTCTTTTCGTCATGAAAATTAATGAGATGTGACGGCCAGTCTAAGCTTCCATCTCGCGTGTGATCGAAGGGGCGAGCAAGGGGGGATTCAGGGCGTGGGGCGAAAGGGAGGGGGGGTCGAGGATCTTAAAGCTGCACTCAGGGTCTGTTACTTAAGGCTGTGACTCAAAAAACACTTTAAATTTCACTTGTTTTGTCCCTAGCAGCTGCTCCTGTGTGTATGCGCAGCGTCCCAGGCGTGATGCTATTTCAAGGCAACAAGGAGCTGTGTTTTTACTATTTCAGATTTTTTTTAGGAGTCATATTTACCTGTTACGTTCTCTCTTTTGTCGCATATGGCATCTCCTAACGCCGGTCAGCACTATCATAAGGACATGGTGGACGGGGACCAAGATCGCGGGACAGGGTTTCCCATTTATGGCTGAAATCCTCATAACTTGCAGTAGGTTGAGAAATGGACCTGGTCAGCAGGGGAGGGTCTTCACTAAGGGGTTGGATCAAGGAGGCCTTATTGGGGACGTTTTTGAGGGGGACAAAGCCACCACATTCACAGAATTTCAGGCAGCCCACCCAACAGTGCGCCTCAATTGTTTTGTGTATGTTTTGAGTATGCAGACATAATGGCTGGAGCCAGAGCAACATGTGGGGAGAGGAGGGGAGGGGTAGTCCTGAATAGGCCACGCACACATGGGGTGAATGAGATGGTAGTGCAACTTGCGGATGGCGGTAGGAGTGTTTTGGCACTATAGATAGAGCCGAACTGGATATCAAGGCAACAGTGCGAGGGGGGAAATTAGTAGGAGATATAGGGGAGGCATTCCCGGAGGATGAATGGAACAGGGTTCTCATGCATGCGAAGCAGGTGTCTAGAAAGGTGCACTTTCAATTGAAACAGTATATGATTGTGACACAGGCATATATCACACCGGTAATGGTGAACAAAATGGCTTCTACCACGGATCCAAATTCCTGGAGGTGCATGAGGAGATATCCACTTTGGTTGACGCTCAGATCCAACTTTCGATGCAGCATTGTATTTTGCGGCTGGTACCCACACGAAAGGGGAGACACAGGAGGACTGTCGCCAAAGTGGTAACGTTGGGAGAGGGCGGTTGCTATGGTTGGAAAGGCGAGTGCGGTACCTAGAATAAAAGAGTGGCATAGGGAAATGCGTAGATGGGTGAGGGCCGAAATGGATCTGGCCTCGCAGAGACTCACTGTGGACGAGGAGGGGTCAAGATGCACAGTTTGGAATGAGGTTTGGGACAAGCTCCAAGTACGATTGGACTTAGGTCCATCGTAGACTAATGGGGAACGTGTTAGGTTGTTTAGAAGATGGGAGTCCATATGAGGGTGTCGGGGAAGGAGCCAACACTGATGGAAAGGATGTAAATTGGTGGAGGGGAGTGGGAGACTGTAAGAAGGTGGGCTCCAGGGGTCTGTTGCTAACCCATATGATGTTCCAATTTGTACGGCTAATTGGGATGCTCATATTGGTGAAAATGAACAATGGTCCATTGTTTGACACTGAATAGTATTATATGTTAAAAATGATAAATAAAAGGGTTTTAAAAAAAGTTAAACGTTAATTTCAAGTGTATCAAATATCGTATGACAGCAATTGACAGCGTGACCAAAGTGCCTGAAAAAGTAAATTCCAAAAAGACTCACATACAATAAAACTGGGGTTAAAAACACATTTTTCGAAAAACCGGAGCACGTGGGTCATGGAGAGCTGGACAAAGGATCAAAAAATGCATCAAAGTTTCAATTTCCACAGGATTCTTACATAAACGACAGACAGGCTTAGCAAATTCTTTTTTACAAGGATGTAACCTTTTCATAGTGGGAACCATGTTTAATCGAAATCTCATAAACTGAAATCTCTCTTTCGCATTTGGAAATTTAATCAGATAGGCAGGAAATGTTCCACTCTTCTTTGATTCCGGCTTATTTCAGAATACAATTTAAATTTGGGAATAACTGTGCAAGTAATGTGCGAATCAGTTTCCTTGATGTAAACTGGATTTTGCTCCTAATGCTTATAGTTAGATCTAAACAGTTGTGTATATTAAAACATTTGTTCTGCCAGCATCTCAGTGGCTCACAGGTACCTTCCAAATATTTGTGGGGTTCTATAAAAAGTGTGTCTGGAGTGGGAGCCAGAATCTTTCTTAATATTAAAAGTTCATTTCATTGAACCCTTGATTTTTGCGAAAACAGACCTAGCTCAGATCAAATCACTTCTGGTAGTTTCAGTTCGGTAGTTTCAGGACTTTATGCCGTATTCTTGCTTCTATAGCACCCAAATCAGCTATGTCATAAGAGTGCCATCATTCTAAGCCATAGGTTAGCTTGGTTATTACTGTGTCTTTCTAGAATTTTCAAGTGGAAATCTGCCAAATTTGCTATACATTTTTTAAATGTTTCATGCCAAGTTATCAGCCTTTATACCTTAAAGAAGAGGCATGTCTGCTTTGTTAGGTTTACCAAAAATTGGAAAGACCAGATATGAGAACGTATCTGTTTACTCAAGAATAACGCTATCAACAGACCAACTGAAGCCCAGATTCTTATTAGAATTCGATAGTCTAATTTCTGTAGTTTTAAAAAATGTGTAATTCCTTTTCCATGGCATACTTGTTAAGGGTATCGAAAAGTCTTTGAATGGCAAATTGCAAATAATCTAGGAGAGGACGTCACCTGCGTAAGCTAACAAAGGAAGGCTAAGCACTCCCAACCGAGGGCAGGCAAAAGTAGCTAAATCCGAAAGGTCACCTGGATCAGAGATGTATATGTTGAATACTTTTTTTTCTTCTTCTTTTTAATAAATTGAATAGACAGGGTACCATGGTACACCCCTTGCCTTAGACCCCGAGAAGTATTGATTTTACTTGACAAATTAACTTCAAGGTTTAGTCTCAATTGGAAAACAGTATCCATGTCATTTTCTGTAAGAAATCAATAATGAAGCCATTCAATATTGTACCCACATTCCTACTGAATCCTGTTTGATGTTTAGTCAAGTGCCTCGATTGAACAGCCCAGCACTCAAGTTCTTTGAGGATTTGTGATCCAAAGAACTTACTGTCCATATCCAGTAAGGTACTAGGTCTGTAACTACAGCGATCCATTTGATTCCCTTTTTTAAAAATGGGAATCGTGTGAGAGTGTTTCCAAGAAGGGGGAATCATCAGCTGATCAATGATGTTCTTGAATGATATATAAAATATCGATACCCATATTATTAGAGAGTGTTTGATAACTAAATTCGATAGACCATTTGGAAGCCCTTGAATTACTAGATTTATTTATGAGTTGGATGATATCTTCGAGCTGAAACTCTAGGGCCCACTGAAGTTTGGTTCAATTAACTATCCCATCATAAGTTGAGACTGAGGCATCATAATGACGTTTGAGGTACTGGATCCATACCACTTCGCTAATAGGGTTGATTTGACTAGCGAATTGATTGCTCTCCAAGTTATTAACTAACATCCAAAAGAAAGAATCTTATTTAGCTGACAAAAGCTAAGCACACTTTAACATGACCTTGCTGTCTCATTGGATCACCCTATAGCAATGTTGGATCAGCCAATTTTAGTATGTTTCCAAGTTTTCTTTAATAGCATAATTTTATTTTCAATATTCTCGGGGGGGGGGGGGTGATATAAATTGTCTTTATTTTTTGCCTAAATTGCTTTTTGTCTTCGAATTGACAATTTCATCGTAGGCATGGGTATGTACATATCTACTTCTACTACCCCTCATATCTAACTCTTGAAGGTTATTCTTAAGAAATACAGATCTGAGGGTTGGTGAACAAGTATTGTTCTCCCATTTCAGTGTTAAAGACTCATAGATTTTTGTAATTATAGTGTTGTATTTAGTTATATTTTTTGGATTCCACTTAACTCGACTCCCCACTGGGATAAGTATAATGTTAGTGTGGCCTCCAATGGTGGGTTCTTTCAGAACAATTGAAAAAGCAGCTGTTCACATGTTATGGTCACTAAGATTAGTATCAACTATATTGAAAGATAAGCATCTATGAAATAGAATCTTAGTGACAAAAATATAGTCGATACAAGATGAGTTTGAACCTCTATGCCACATAGGGCCTCCATGCAGATCCCCCACCACCTTTCCATTAAGGGTTTGTAACCCGCAGCTATCTAGAAAATATGGCCATTTGAATCCATTCGATTGTATAGGCAAGGCAGTGGATCATCCCCTTTTAATATCACCTAGATCCAGATTTAAACAAGTGGAGTTGAAATCACCTTTAATAATTATATCCTCGTGGCTAGTTTCATCTGCCCCTTCCTCCAATATTGATAATATACAGTCTAGTTAATCAGTGATGGGACAATACACAGCGTTCCAGCAGATGTTCATGATTAACAATTCATATCGGGACTCTTCTATCGTAGCAAGATAATTAGTGGCTAATTAGTGGTTACTATGCTTTGGTATGAAAAATACATACTACTAAAAAAAACAAATTCCAGGGTCTTCGCAGAAAGCAGTGATCGTGCCGATCTACAAAAAGGGGAGCCGTGATGACCCGGAAAATTACAGGCCAATTACCTTGCTCGATATCATAGGTAAAATCTATGCAACCCTTCTCTTGGACCGCCTCAGAGATTGGTAAAAAAGCGGACCGTCGAAAGACATCCTCCAAACGGGTTTCCAAAAAAATGGAAGTACTTCAATCAACACCATGATCATCAACATCTTAAAAGCCAAGGTGAAGCAAGGGGCCCCAAAGGTCCAGCTAGCTTTTATTGATCTATCAAAAGCGTTCGACAAAATTGATCGAAATATGCTGTGGTCTAAATGACATTACTGGAACTGCCCCCAATCGGTGCTTGATCCAATCAAAGCGCTCCACTCACAAAACACCATGACAGTGAAATTAAGCCAGCAAGGAATGTTATCTGAGGAAATCAAGGTAAACAGAGGGGTCAAACAGGGCTGCCCTCTGGCACCAGCCTTATTCATTGCATTCTTGGGCGACTTTCAATATTCTGAAGCTGAAGTCAGGACCTTCCCGCCGAAAATGGGTAAAACCACCATCCCTAGACTGTTATATGCAGATGATGTTATCCTAATCAATCAGACTAAAATTGGATTACAACGAAAGTTAACTAATCTGGCGAAATACATTGATGAAAACCGTCTTGAAATTAATAAAAACAAAACTAAAGTTCTGACGATTGAGAAAGCATCGAACAAAAAATCCAAACAGCTGTCCTGGTTCCTCGATAATGTTAAAATTGAATCGGTAAAAAACATCAGATACCTGGGTGTTGAAATTGACAGTTCAGGAACAGATATGGCCATGCAAAACATGCTTTGGGACAAAGCTAAAAGATTAACAGCGCAAATGAGAACCATTGACAAAAAATTCGGAAAGTTCTCACTAATCCCTGCAATAAACTTTTACAAGGGAAAAGTGGTTCCAGCATTGGTGTATGGAATGGAAGTCTCACTCCTTATCCCAACCACGATCTGGAGCAGACTGGAGGGGCTGGTCTGGAAGGCAGTCCTAGGAGTTCCTAAGTCAACATCTATGGCGGCCATTAGACGAGAGCTGGGTCTAGTATCCCTCTCATCCATGGTAGACTAAAGTGCCATGAGTTTTTTCAGGAAAATAATCCTGGCTGAGACGCTGCCGCTTTTAACATCATTAAGGACGAACTGGAAAGAGGCAAATGTGCGGCTCTGAACAGATGGGCGGAGGACAGGAAAGAGAAACTACAGGAAATAGCTTGTACAGAAAAAGAGCTGAAAGAAAATCCGGATAGAATCAAACAAAAAATGGAAAAGATGGATTGGATACATACACTCGAGTCCGCCGCAGAGAACAAACTCTTAGCCCATCTCCCCACTACGTTCAACAAAGTGAAATCTCTGCTAAGTACTGTGTCAAATTTCCAGAAAAAAGAAAAGAATGCTGTTTATGAAAGCAAGATTAAATTTGCTGTTAACACAGGAAATCCTAACCATCAGGGGTGTGTCTCCCTGCACCCCCAGAGTCAGGATACAAAAGTGATGGCCTTTCCCTGCACACCTGAGAAGAGGATCCTAGGGGAGTAGGTGTGAGTATACCTTCAGGCTTCTCACAGTATCCTTGAAGCAATATTTCCCAGATGCACTTGGTCTTGATGTGCACATAATGATCCTGTATGAGACGGAGCAGAGGTCATTTTGATGAGGGAACTGCCCGTTGTTGAGCCTTCGTTTCAAATTATTTGCTCACACAAGCCGGTGAGGATAGCACTTTTAAAAAGTCAATTTGTGTGCCGATTTATTTTTTCTTTGCAGACAGTACCAGTTGTAATACTGCCGATGCATTTAGAGGTTTGAGAGCCTATGTTCATTTTGAATTCTTCTGTAATAGCAGAGCAAATGCACCTTTCGATCCTCTTTTGCTTCCCTTTGTTATTATTACAATCTGTGATTTTTACCTGCTTCATAGGTTTCACAGCTCTAGTAAATAAAAAAAATGTGTTTATTTTACACAACCTTTTCCAAGCATAAAGGCTGATTTGAAAGAATCGCTTACACAATACTTTGCCATTGCAGTTTCTAAATGTGTGCAGCACACTGTTTTGGGCTATCAGAAATGTTTGCTTAGCTGTATTTTCTGCATTATTCATTTCATTTTCAAACAAAAGTGTCAACGAATCAAAACAAAACGGAGTCCAGGTTTTTAGATATAAGACGCTGGGTATATATACATAGTGTGAGAATGTTTTATTTTTTTGGAAATGTAATTCATTTTATAAGTGGTACATTATTAAATGCATTCAAGATGCAGAGTCTACCTCATTTACAAAGCAAAGTAAACGAGTTTATAGAAGTCATTGTAAATAGAAAAAAGTACAGTACATGCACTTGAACATGCACTTGAAATTAAAATATAACACATTTTAAAACAAAGTTGGAGCTCTCCGTTTTGCAGTATGTATGTTAAGCTCATTTTGTAATTTCATACATTTTGAAAATTCAAAGCATGGAGAAAAAATAGACCAATTCACAAACGTTAATCCTATGAAGCAAACAGCCAATTGGCTATAACTACTGTGTGCGATCTAATGCGAGGAAACTTTAGATTGGACTCTGCCATCATCATGATTGACAATTGCAGTGGCCTTTTTTGCAAATGAGTGGTAAATTAATGGGAAACAGACTTTACGGGGCACTTTTCAGTTTTTGATGGCTGGTCGTCTAAGCTTTGCTTTAGGCTGGCCCAATTTTGGGAGGAGAGAAGATAACGGGTAGAATGGAATCCAGCCTACTGAACGTGATTGCCTTCTACACTGTGTGAGGAAGGCATGGTACTTTGCAGTAGACACAGACACAATGGATACAAGTTTCATAAACCTTTATTTACCAATTTGCCTGGGATGGTAGAATTCCTTCCTGGCTGCCCTAACTCTAAAATGGGAGTATTCCTGACTATTAAACAATAACAAATATGTCAAGCCATCTAACCTTGCCTTCCTTCTCTAGATAACAAAATGTGTTAAGGGAATAGAAAAAGGAAAATAGTGTGTCAAAAAGATACCCAACGGGGTCTAGAGAGTCTCTTAATAAACAAAGGATAGGTGGATGGCAGTTCTATCAGTCTTGCACACGTTGGATTACTGGCAGAGTTCAACAGTTCAGTCTTTAGGCTTAGGTTTCTGGTTGTTCAATCCTTTCCTCAGGCTTCACGTGCCTTTTTATCAATACTCAGTTCATGTGCTTCCTTGTGGCAGGCTCAAGCCTGTCTTGTTCTTTGTGGGGGTTCCCTTCCCCATGTTTTCTCTTAGCTCGCTTTCACTGTCGAACACTTTCGAAACTGAAAGGAATTTACATAGACCTCTTCATGACCACTTCGACCTCTCTTCCCATATCCCTTCAATTCACAATCTTCTTTTACAGCACCAATGCCTCTTGGTACTTGTAGTTATTTCACGTGCCTTCTTGGCCTTTCACCAAAGTTCTTTACTTTTTACTTGTGCCTTCTTGGCTTTGTTTTACTTTTGCCCTTTTGACATTTTACATATTTCATGGTCTTCTTATTTAGCTTTCTTTCCTTTGATCTTTGCTTGTAATATCCTTCAAAAGTGCATAACATTTCACAGAGATTTAAAATGTGTGACTTCCTCTTGCAGGACCATTCTGCTATTCTGTATCCTTTTCTATCAACAATTGCTCTCTTTATTCGCGTTTTATTGGCACACGCAGAACCTTCAACTTTGAAATCACAGTCACTTTCACTTTAACATCAACCAGACTTTTGTTGGGCGTGGTAACTCACCAGTTGTGTTAAATTAATGTATTTCATCTTTTCCTCGCAGCTCAAGGCTGTTACCAACGCCTCATCTGCTCCTCCCCAACTCTGCCATTCACCCGTTAGGGTTGAAGGCCATTTCCTGAAGGTTTCCTTCCTCCACTCGCTCAGCTCTGCCTTTTGAACACTCACGGCTTCCCAAAAGCTTGGAAATCTTGCCTGGCTTTCTCTCAGTCCTCTCACTTGCTGATAAGCCTGTTGGCCTTACAACTTGCAAAGCCTGGCTCGCATCAACCTCAAAAGAACTGTTCCATCTCGTACCCAACCTCGCTCAAAGTGTGTCTGTGTGCGCCACATTTATTTTCCCCAGGGAGACTTAATAATGGTCAGGTGTACATTATTAGAACTATGTGCCTGACTCTACCTGGCCTCATTACAGGAACAGGGCCAAAGCAAGTCAGGGGAGGTAATCATTCTGTCTTCATTCCTCATCTTCCTTGGTGCAGTACCTCTGTGAAGAAGAGTTGGGGAGGAATTATAGTTGTAGTTTCCCATGAAATAAGCAGGCATAGGGGTTAGATGGGTTGTGGAAAAAGGGGAATATCATGTCTCACCATTGGGTGCTTCTCCTCCACTCACCGAGGACCCCCTACCCAGATGATCCTCCCTCGCTTGTCCACCACCAGGGTTGGGATCCAAAAGCGATGGCCTTTCCCTGGCCACCTGAGTAAGGGATCTGCGGGGACTAGGTTGTAAAACACCCTCTGGGTTTTCACAACTGTTAATTCTTAAAATTAGTGAAAGACCATGGGAAATAGATCTCCTGGCAGCTTTCAAAGAACTAAACTAGAGATTAAGACATTAACACCTACACGTCAGAACCTGCTAGCAAGAATATAGGTAGGGCTTAATTAAAATTGATTCAGACTGGAAAGAAAGTTACAGAGCAGAGCTAAGACACAAGATCTCTGAAGTACCTTGGTGAGTAGATTCCATGTGAGGCAGAGCAAAACTGCAGAGATGGATATTACCGCTGACTGGCATTGATAAGATGACACTACTCTAATGCATTAACCGTAGCACAGCAAATTTGCATGTGGCCTTAAAACGTGCACTTTGTCATTTTTTCCAAATTCTTTTTTTTCTGCTTTTGTATTTTGGGGGCTGAATTACGTTTTTTTCTCCATAACAGCGGTGTGCGGCTTTGTGCAGCTTTAAGAGCTTGGGAGCAATGGAGTACTGCAGTCCTGTGGAGTTTCTCTCTTGCCTATTGTCCTTGGGCATGTTGGTTTCATAGCCTGCAGCCGGCGTGGTATGCACGTGTTGTGCGGCTGTGTGCAGTTTTGAGCGGCAGGGAGCCATGGAGTACTGGAGTCTTGTGGAGTCTTTCTACCATGCCCATTGTCGCTGGGCGTGTCGGCTTCATAGCCTGCACCCAGCGTGGTATGTGCGCATTGTGCGGCTGTGTGCAGTTTTGCGAGCCCGGGAGCTGTAGATTACTGGAGTCCTGTGAAGTCTTTCTACCTAGCCTATTGTATTTGGGTGTGTCGGCTTCATAGCCTGCACCCGGCGTGTAACGTACGCGGTGTGCAGCTGTGTGCAGTTTTGCAAGTGCTGCTGGTCTGCTTATTACTTCGCTGGACGCTATTTCCTCCTGGCCTCTTAGCTTCCTGCTGAATTGTAAGTACACTGCAGCTATACTGAATTAACTGCTACCACTACTGGACTTTGGGAACAGCCTTCATGTTTTTCTATGTGTTTTGACTATTTAGTCTATTGCTCTGAACTTCTTGTTTATTTGTTTGACTCCCACGAAATTACGCTGAAGCAGCGTGCGGTTGTGCTCTTGTAGCACACCAATTCATGCGGATGGCTTTTATTCAACCAAGCGTAATGGCTGACGATTTTATGCTTGTTACTTCATTCAATGACATTTTCGAGCCAACTTGTGGGGACGAATAGAATGATTTTTCAATTGACATTCCTGCGAAAAACACCCGACATGAGGCATGTGCCTGCCCCCAGAGAACTGTTCAGCTGGGTGACTCAGCTAAGGACACTATGGGCCTCATTACGAGGTAGGAGGTAGCCATGGTGCTATTAGCGCCATGGCTACCCCCTTACCGCATTCCGGGTCTGTGTTCCCGGAATGGGGATTTACCATGTCATTCAGACCTTTGCGGGACCGGTAAGTCACCATTCCGGGAACCATTCCCATTTGAGCCCCCATAGGGCTCAATGGGAAAGGGGGAAGGAGGCAATAACGGTACCGTAAATTACGGTACCGTTATTGACCCCCGTGTCCCTTTGCGGATCCCGTCCTTAACACCTGCTAAAAGCAGGCATTAAGGAAGGACCCGCAAAGGGAACTCGTAGTAGGGCGCAAAGGGATTACAGGCACCAGTGTCATTACCGGTGTCCGGTATCCCTTTGCACCCTACTTGTAATGAGGCCCTATGGCTGATCCGAAAATAACTGATTTTTTATCCCGTTTGTAAACGTGAACGCATAGATGGAGCTGCTGTTTCTTTTATAATCTCAACAAAGACCTATCCAAGGATTTAATGGAGGAGTTAACAAAATCCCTCTCCTGCCTGGTATCCAAGACAATTGAAACTATAGTTATGGCTCTTACCGGCACTACTCCCCTGGCACTTGCTTCTGTTCTATCCCTCCTATCACTATCCAGTCTATAGCGAACATTACTGATTTCACTTTCACTTCTACTGTTGTTCGCCCCTTGACATTGGTCCCGCATTGGGCGGGACCGAATGTTATGGGGTGGCTGATAATGCATTAGCTATTTGCTTCACCTGACTCGAGCTTGGTCCCTGTTGGGGTGGTGCCCTAAGTGGTTACCGTTCCTATTGAAGCTCAACCTTCAAGAGTTACCCAAGTCCTGGTATCAGTGGAGATGGCCAATATGAGTAAAATTCCTTTGTTACTCATGCATTTTTCCCCGCTGGATGATTATCATCCTGTCTCACTGTTTCGCTCTAATGGCTTTCCATCACCTACATTGGCGTATTCACCTGCTCCACTCGACTTCGCAGATGAGAGTAGCTCTTCAGCAGTCATTTTCAATATTTTAGAGATTCTGCTGTCGGAATTGTCAACCAAATGTGAGCTTATTATGGATAAGAGGGATCTCCATGGTATTCAGCTCATTAAAACTATGGCTTCGGTCGACGCCTTATCCAAATCCCGAAGTAATCATGCATCGTCCATGCAAGAAGTCAGTTCTTTCATCTCTTCCTTAACTGTCTCACCATCTGATCAACAGCCTTTGATGATATTAGCATACTTGATCGAAAACAAAAAGACCTTTTAAATTTGACCGAATTCTTTTAATAATTTTTGGGGGGAATTTCACTCAAATTTAATTAAATGTATGTATGGTGTGGGGTAAGGGAATAGGTTAAGGTGGGTGGAAGTGGGGAAGGGAGTGCAGGGGGTCTGCATTTTAGAGTAAAAAAAGACCCAAAAACATTTGGTCAAATTGGAAAAGGTCAAAGGTTTTCGATCAAGTAGACCTAAACTGCATTTGAATACTTTGACCAACCATCCGTTGCCGGATAGCAGGTTGGACGATTCTGCTGAAGTCCCTGTCTGTTCGTCGATGTAGACCAGTCACAAGAGGCGACAATGAAAGTCTCTAAGTCAGGTCTTGATGTAAGAGCCTCTTGTTAACAGAAGGAAACAAATGAGCAAAGAGCTTGTCCCTGCTAAGGTTACAGTGCCAGAGGTTCCTGCTTTTTTCTATCCGATTTTCCAATCTTCTCATGTCAGTGACTCTTTGAAAACTCTTCAGCGAAAGTCTCTCCCTTCTTCAAATTGTGCAACTCATGACGGTAGGCATGAGGGAATTCTGCCCTTAAACTCTGCCCCCGAATCCCACAGCTCACTGGCTCCCCCTGCTACATTGCCTGTGAGTTCTAACTCTGTTATGCAGGCGAAGTCTATATTGTGGAAGCCTGGGTCAGCACAGACATATTGTAGAGGCAAAGGGTTCACTTACCTACCACTCACTTGACAAGGCCCAACGCTAATGTGCCTACAGCAGAAAAAGAGCTTGACTTCATTTTGGAATCTTTGTTTTCTTTACCGCTTGACTTTGTGAAGAACATTGCTAACGCTTTGTCTCACACTGACGGGGGACATGACATTTCTACCATTAGATCTGTGACTGTTATTTTACAACCTATTGCTGCTTCCCTGACCCAATTAGGAATTGACTCTCAGGCTCAAGCTGTTACCGAGAAGGATGATGTGCCCACTATGACACTTTCCTTCCGCAATTCCAAACCACGCGCACTTAAAATCCAAAGGGCCTGATTCACAGAACGTTTTCCTATGGCATTGCGCCATTATAAAACACTTCCATGAATCGGGCCCAGAGTCTCTAGAATTCATTATATCATTTTGTTAAATTAGCTTCACACTGTTCTCTAGAGTATTTTAAACACTGTTTTACACCTAACCAGATCAAGAGGAATTCTATGGACTCCTTCAACCTCAATTGAAATTCTGTTATAACTGATGGATTATATGATCTGGTTGATATTTGGAGCACAGGGCATAAGACCGAGAAAGGATATATATTTTACTTGTCAGTCAATGGCTTACCTTTGAGAATTGATTATGTGTTGACATCTGATACCCCCATAGGCCTAGTGGTGGGCAGTGTTATGCTTCCTAAAATGTTGTCTGACAATTCCACATTTGTGATTCAATTAAAGTAACCAACCATACCCATACAGCAGCCACTGTGGAAGTTTAAATCTGACACTCTCTCAGACATCGATTTCAAGTGGTGTTATGAAGGGACATTAAGGAGTAATTAACCAACAATGATGGATTGGTGCAACAGTATTTCAGAGTATGGAAAATCTTCAGTGCATGTACACATTTTGAAAGCTGCAGGGATATTGACAGGGGTGAAGAGCCTAGTGGGCTGGAGGAGATGATTAAGGAACCGGAAGTTCTTTGTGTGGAAAATCCTGAACTCACAGTATGTTGAGTGAAATTACCAGGGGATAGGAGAAAACGCATAGAGAGGGGAAAAGACGACAAGGAGGCTGAGGCAAAAGAAAGCGGGGAGTACAGGCTTGTCATGACATATAATGTCTGCATTCACTGATCCCCCCTTATCTGATTGGTTGCTGCAGTCTTACAGGGTGCTAATTATGTCATATTATCAGCCGCTATATCATTCCCAATTACCCAAGGGAGAGATAGGAACTGATGCATAGCCACACCTTATAAACCTTGCATGAATAGATGACAGGGTGAGCAGGTTATCCATTCACCAATATCAAAAGAAGAAATTAAACATCCAATAAAAAAATGTTGCTTCTGGTACAGGCCCTGGCCTGTACGTGTATTTGTGGCAGTGTAAAGTATAGGTGGAAGGCTGTATCTGTGTTCATGTGACTTTGTATATATATATATATATATATATATATATATATATATATATATATATCTGATCTGGGGTTGATTTGCATGTTTGTTTTTTGTTGGCGACATAAGAGAAGAGTGTTTATGACAAGACCATGAAAACCGATCACAGACTTAGGGGGTCATTCGGATTTAGGTGGTAACAGTAACATTGTAAGCTTTTGCCAAATACAGTTGATGTTACCGGCCAACAATTCAGGGTTTGATCGAATACTGTGGTGGTATTCCATGGGATTACTGGCGGTGGTATTTTAGTGTACGTTTTGCAAAGAATTCACCTATTTTTTACCTTCACCTAAAAGTCGGAGCTGGTAACTTTGTTCAGTGGTATTAAAAAATCTGCCCAACTCTGAATGACCCCCTTTATTTGTAATCTTCTAATAATGAATACCTGAATTTTACATCTTTCTATGTGTTTTTCAACTGTGCCTGAAATAAGTACCTCAAATAGTCCAACAACCATTTCTATAACCACTAATACGTAACATCCATGGGTGCTATTCAGGGTGCTTTTTTTTGTATGAACCCGCTGGTGATCAGGAAATTCACAAGAACACAGGGGAAGCATTCGTACAGAATCCAACCGAGGACAAACTCTAATAGGATATGGACCCTTACTTCTTTGGCAAGTAGGATTCGTGATAAGCTGCTGTGGATTGTGACAGGCCAACAGTGTAAGAGGAGCAGTCGTGCTGACATTACCATCCACGGTCACAGAACCTATTATTTAAATGCATACATTGTTACTTGGAGGTCAGAACATGCCCCTGCACCCCTGACACCTCTCCCTCTCACTCAATGTGGAGGCTCCAGGCACATCTACAACATTGCCGAAATCAAGTCAAATGCCACACCCCATTTACACTGAATCTTAGCAGGCTATGCAGTACTCGGTTCCTTGGTGGCAGGCTAGATTCTGAAGAATGTCATCTTTTTTATTTTTACATATTGGAGTGCTGGCCCATGGGGCAATAGCCCAGCCAGCCTGAGGCAATTGCCACTTTGCCCATCTTGCCAGTCCGTCCCTGTGTCCTTGTCTAGAAAACGCCTTAGAGATCAAGTGTAAAGGTGACTGGGCATGAGTGTTAGGGAGACTGGGCATGAGTGTAAAGGAAACTGGGCATGAGTGTAAAGGAAACTGGGCATGAGTGTAAAGGAGACTGGGTATGAATGTAAAGGAGACTGGGTATGAATGTAAAGGAGTCTAGGTATGAATGTAAAGGAAACTGTGCATGAGTGTAAAGGAGACTGGGTATGAATGTAAAGGAGACTGGGTATGAATGTAAAGGTTGGCTACGTGAATTCTGTCGATTATTATGAGATGAGAGAGACAGAGGCAAAGAAGTCGGGGCAAAGAAAGGTGACAGAGAAGAAGTAAGAAAGGTGTAGGGAGAGAGTGAGAGGAACAGGAAGAGTGGAAAGATAAAGAGAGAAAGGTGGAGAGCGAAAAAGATAAAGGGACAAAAAGGGCAATAGGGAAGAAGAGAGGACTGTACAAGAGGGTAGAAGAAGGCAGAAAGAAGGGTGATTGGGAAAAAGAGAGAAAGGTGTAGCGAGAGAGTGAGAGGAACAGGGAGAGAAGAGAGAAAAGGAGCCACATAAAAGAAAGCCATATAGATAAGTCAAAGAGTGATATACCCAGAGGGCTTGGGATACAGTGCAAGAGAGGTAGAGGGACAGAGGACGACAGGCAACAAATAGAAAAAGGAAAGGGGGAGAGAGATATTCGGAGCTTTAGAATAAGCGGAATACGCATTTGAGGAAAGCAATATCACACATAAGGCATATAGATAACGACAAGGCCGTGAAGAAACCCCATTCACTCCCATCGTCTGTGGATGTCAAAAGTAATTAGTGCTACGGTTTAGAATGATAGCAAACACACAAGTATTGCATTTATGATGGATCATCAGAAAAGGAGTGCCAGGTGTTCCATGAAAAACAATAACTCTGAAATCTAGTAATCGCACAACTGAAACATTCGAAAATTCAATTATGTTTCTGATTAAACAACGACATGCTGCATTTGAAGCAATGTTTACATATGCTGAGCGGGGAGTGGTACACACCTGCACTTGATTTCCTGCAATGATCATTAAGGGGGAGTTGCTATGACGCAGGTGTATTTCAGCGTTCCATGTAAGACTAATGGTATTTTTCATCCATTCTGCGAGCATCATTACTCCAAAGGAGGCCACCATTTTTCACTACATAAAAGGGTAACAATGTAATTTTAAAAGAAACAGGATTTCCGAGGCGAATCCACATTCATATCTATTTCAGAGATTAATGGGGCAGACTTTAGATACATCTCTGCAACAAGAGAAACAGATTACAGGGAAGGACGTCCAGTTGTCAACAGTGGCATGCTTCTTTAACTCTGCCATATGCAAGCTTGCTGAATGGCAAATTACTCTTTTCCAGCAGTTTAGTGGTTCATGGGTGTTGTTTCTCTTGGGATTGTGTGGCGGTAAACAAAGCGAATAGTCATCTCAAATGATGAGAACTAATCCGAGCTGCCTGAACCGCATAGCAAATATACCGGAACAGGAGGAGGTAGAGATGGAGCGACAGCAGGAAGTGGAGCACAAGGGGTCCGATAATGAGGGGCAGCTGAGGGCAGAACACGAAGAGCAGCGTGTTTATGAATGAGGTGGTGGAACAAGGGAAGCGAGATGCAAGGGAAGACGAGATGGTTGAGGAGGGGGTAGGAGAATGGGGAGCAGCCAGAGGGAGAGATGTGGTAGTCTGATAGATCTTATGCTGGTGGCTTCTTTCATGGTTAGGGGAACCAGGCAGAACACATGGTTGGGGGCACATGGGCCAAGGTGAGCAGAGGCAGAGCCTGGGCAGTCTCCAAAAAGTGCTACAGATCCTAGCTCTGCCAGGGCTTCCTACTCTCCGCCACGTCCCCAAGTGGCGTGTTCAGACTCTTTTCACTCAGGTGGCCCAAGTGGGGCACTGACTGATGCAGGGATGGCATGAAGTATGAGCACACACACAGATAATGATCATAGTTTAGGATAATGGGGTGGGACCTGGAGTAGCCAATCAGATTCCATAGGTAGCACATACTACCCACGACCACTCCCAGGACACACCTCTGCTCCCCCCCTACCCTAGAGGCATCAACCCTGTAAGCAGGCAGCCCTTTCACTCACCAGGGATTGTCTCTGCCACGTGGTGAAAGGTGATCATGCGGAGGTCAGCGCTTTTGTTTGAAAAACAAAAGCAGAGATGAGTGCATCAAACGATATGATAGCAGTGCACATGCCTCTCCTTTTGTTTCTTAATGCGAGGCGTCAACCCCATCTGCTTTTAAGTTGGCTCTGCAACTAGGAGACTTTCCTAGCTCATTCTTGCACTTGTTGATCCCATCTCCACACCCTTCAATGTCTACATGCTTGCTAACATTTCTGGGGAAAATACTCCTCTTTGCCCCTCAGTGACTGTGTTCTTTATTTCCATTTTATGTGCTATCCTCTTCCAAACATCGCTAGGGACCAGGCAGAACCTAAGAAAAATATTATATTGGGTCCTCTTTCGAGTAGCTCAGAGGGAACCTGCAAAATTCTCCCATTGATGGCTCTTTGAAAGCGGGAGGAATCCAAAGATTCTTGTGTAGGTGGCTCTCAGGTAGTGGGGAGAATCTGAAAAGTCAACATTCTGTAGTTAGTTGCTCTCAAGTATCAGAAAGAACCCACAAAAACAATGCATGTAGGTGGCTCTGAGGTAACAGGGAGAACCTAAGGAGATGGCCCTGAGGTAATGGGGAGAACCTTATAAAGCCTCCTGTTGACATCTTTCAGGAAGTGAGGAGAACCTGAAGAAAACCGATGGTGGTGGTTTTCAAGCAGTGGGGAGAATACAATACAATTCTCATGTTGGTGACTGTAGAGTAGCAAGGAGAATCCAAGACATTATTGTAGCAGCCCTGGTCCCTACTGACAGGCAGCCTGCCACTAATCTATTGTGTTTTAAAAAAGAGCAGGAGCCAGACCTAGGAGCAGGACTTAGAAAAAAATACAAGAGTAGTAGTACCAACAGCAATGGCATTTTGTCAAGATATAACAAAGTAATTGGTGGTGGGCGCCACTCTTATGCTATGGTCTATTCCTTATGCCCTAGTACCAATTATTAACTTGTTCATCTCACATTCATCAGAACACAATGGTAAAAAAAATGCCCTAGGCACAAGGGTGTCGAATGAAAAAGAAGTTTCCAAGGTTGCCATTGGAACAACCATGTGCTCTCACTTATCTCTATACTTCGTTGAAAGAATATATCATTCAATTATCATTCAATCATAAATCAATTCGTTTCAATCTGCATTATCAAAGGCATGATCATGAATGCATGTTTTTTTACCTGTGCTTGCTCTCCAAGACCTGCACAAGGCAGCATTTCACGTCCCTCTGTAACATTATCATGTAAAAAAAGAAAATAGAGCATCTGCTTGTGGGCCTTTCAGAATAATGCAAAATTTCTATAATGGGATTCATTCTGTGGTGAGCGCTTTCCTTATTATCAGTGCAAACAGCCTCAAAACGAATTAAATCTCGGAGCTGCGAAGCCGTTCAACCTGACTCCATGTTATTATCAAGAGCGGTGTGACTGTCAGGTATTGGCATAGTTGACCTAATGCCAACTTGACCTACTCCAATTTGACCGCATCTTTTTGGTAGAATCTGGTAGGTCAAATGGTATATTTTAATAAAGAAATAGTTGTGGGGTGTTTTTAAGGGAATAGGTTGAGGTGGGTGGAAGTCAGGGGAGGCGCGGGGGTCTGCCCCCTCATTATGTAAAAATAAATCGACCCAAACAAATTAGATAAAATCGGCACTAGATCCAGTTCTTTAGGTCAAACAACCCATATCCTGACGTTAAGGGGGCAAGTGCATCGTGACATCACAGTCACATTGTGTTAGCCACGCACGTTTGTTTACTGAGTTATGAGTTTAGAGGAAGATACATTTCATATCAGCTTTATTTCAGTAAAATATACCATAAAAGCAAATACACATAAAATCAGATTAAAATCTTACAGCAATGTATCACACTATTCAACAAAATTAAAATACATACAAAAAATAAAATCACAGTCTTCCAAAAATTAAAAGCATGTTTTCAGCAATACGTTTCCTCAAATACAAAGCCCTCCGCAGGAATTCTAAAAAACACCAGCCGGCGATAGCCGAGTCCGCCTGAAGTAAAAAAAAAGGCCTGGCGACAATGGGTGATTCGTGCTAATTTTAACAGTGGAATAATTGTCAGTTTCCTAATCTCAGTCTAACAGGGGCAAAATATAACAAAATGTAAAAGTTCCTCTACTCGAGTTTCACAGCATGGACAGGTCGAATTCTTAGCATACCCCTGAAAATCCCTTGCGGTACCTTGTAAAAGCAGTAAATTAAAACAGGCTCTTGTTACAGTCTATCAATCAGCTGGATTATTGCCAAATGTCAAATAAGGCTGTAAGACCTCACTTTTTTATATAATGGCATATTTTCTGTTTATGTCCAGCAGCCACCCACTTGATTCCCACTTAATCTTAATGGCATTTAGTATACATTTTTTATACAACTTCTTCTCTTCCATAGACAACAAGTTCGCAGGGCACTGGAGGTCAGCAAAACTAAATTGATTCAAACAATCATATATACATTTCACCCACGGTATCCTCCTCCAGAGGGTACAGCGCGTCAGATTATTAATCAATGACTGGGTCTCAGAGGTTCTCAGGTCCAACCAAATACTCAAACAGTGCATCAGCGGTGCCCCATACCACCCGTCCCCGATATGGGGGACCCCAAGCTCCAAATGCACTGCATAGTTTGGGGCCAAGTCGGCAGGCCCAACAGTTTCTTAAAAAAACATTTTCTGTAGAGTCTAGGAAAGGTATTTTTTACAAATCCCCATAGTGAAGCACCATAATTAGTTGCAGCTTTAGTCTGTGCTCGATATACTTCCAATATCATTCCAAGCGGGTGCCTGTGGCACATCCCCATAAAACATGTTACACCCCCTAATGCTTGTCTCATTTTGATAAGTTGTTTGTGTATATGTGCAATTCCATTCCAGTTCTCTGAAAATCAAATGCCCAAACAGTTAGATTCTGTTACACGCGGAATCACAGTGCCATTGCTAAAGATACTATGCTTCTTCACGTTATTACCTCTCCCTGTGGCAGCTACCATCACTAGACATTTTCTTGTATTTATTTTCAGGTCTAAGTTTGACATAAAGAGACCGATTCATAGAAATAATGTGCACTGAAAATTCCTGCGCAAGCGTGCAAAACCGTGCAAATCGCAGTGCAAGTGCGAAAATTGCAGTGCAAGTGCGAAAATCGCAGTGAAACCCACGCACATCGATTCATGGAAGTCCGTGCGCGAGTAAAATCTGGGATGTGCGCTGAAAATCTGCGTGGCGCATGCCAGCGCACAGGTCATCTAACGGCGTGCGCTACGGCCACAGCGAAAGCGCACATAGCGCGGCTCACATAACAAAAATAGGCGTAACACAGGGCGTGACGCGCGGAATGGGGAAAACACGTGAAAATGAGGGCGTCACGGGAGAAGTACAGGAGGCAAGTGCGCGGAACGCCCACACGCTCCCTACAACACGTATTCATGGAATTGAATAGGGAAAAACAGGACACGGGGAAAGATGCGCACAGGCCTAAACACGTCCGCCACACGAAGGCAGGCGGTAGCGTCCCTGTGCATGAAAAAAATGTGCGCCAAAATGTGCACTAACAAAAAGCATGTATATACAGCTCTGATGAATGTCCCATACTGTGGCCCTCTAGGACAAATGACGTGCAAAGGGGTACGCAACAAACACCGACACCCGCTGTGTCAAAAATAGCGTGTGCGTGTATTTCGGGGGTGCGCAGGAAGTTTCACACGCGATTGGCCTTGGGCGAGTGGGGTACGTGTAAATCTGGGGTTCGCGTGAAGTTTCACACGCGATTGGCCTGGGTATGTGTAAATCTGGGGTTCGCGGGAAGTTTCACACGCGATAGGCCCTGTGCGAGTGGGGTGCGTGTATTTCTGGGTCTCGCGTGAAGTTTCACACATGATTGACCTGGGTACGTGTAAATCTGGGGTTCGCGGGAAGTTTCACACGCGATAGGCCCTGTGCGAGTGGGGTGCGTGTATTTCTGGGGTTCACGTGAAGTTTCACACGCGATTCGCCTGGGTACGTGTAAATCGGGGGTTCGCGGGAAGTCTCACACGCGATTTCAGCAGGGTACGTGTATTTCGGGGGTGCTGTGGAATTCTACACGCCAATTGGCAATGTGGCTCCTCCCAGGTGTTCGCTCTACACTCTCCACGGCCCCTGCAGCCAGCCCACACCACAGGGGACTACCCTGCACCCCTGGTCATGTCCCGCAGGCAGCCCATCCACCATGGGCATGCCCCCCAGGCAAGCCACATGTCAGCTTGCACTACTGATCACCAATGCATGACCCCCTCCACCCCTACCCCCCAGCAGTGAGGGGCACCTGCCAGCAGGTCCCCACTCATGTCCCCTTACACCCCCACCCCCCACCAGTGCAGGGCACCTGCCAGCAGGCCCCCACTCATGATCCCCAGCACCTCCACCCACCAGCAGTGCAGGGCACCTGCCAGCAGGTCCCCACTCATGTCCCCTTACACCCCCACCCCCCACCAGTGCAGGGCACCTGCCAGCAGGCCCCCACTCATGTCCCCTTGCACCCCCAGCACTGAGGGGCACCTGCCAGCAGGTCCCCATTCATGTCCCCCAGCACCCCCACCCCCCAGCAGTGCAGGGCACCTGCCAGCAGGCCCCCACTCATGTCCTCTTGCACCCCCACCCCCCAGCACTGAGGGGCACCTGCCAGCAGGCCCCCACTCATGTCCCCCTGCACCCCCACCCCCCAGCACTGAGGAGCACCTGCCAGCAGGCCCCCACTCATGTCCCCTTGCACCCCCACCCACCAACAGTGCAGGGCACCTGCCAGCAGGCCCCCACTCATGTCCCCCTGCACCCTCACCCCCCAGCAGTGCAGGACACCTGCCAGCAGGCCCCCACTCATGTCCCCTTGCACCCCCACCTCCCAGCACTGAGGGGCACCTGCCAGCAGGCCCCCACTCATGTCCCCCAGCACCCCCCAGCACTGAGGGGCACCTGCCAGCAGGCCCCCACTCATGTCCCCTTGCACCCCCACCCCCCAGCAGTGCAGGGCACCTGCCAGCAGGCCCACACTCATGCCCCCCTGCACCCCCACCCCCCAGCAGTGCAGGACACCTGCCAGAAGGCCCCCACTCATGTGCCCCTTGCACCCCACACCCCAACAGTGCAGGGCACCTGTCAGCAGGCCCCCACTCATGTCCCCTTGCACCCCCACCCCCCAGCAGTGAAGGGCACCTGCCAGCAGGCCCCCACTCATGTCCCCTTGCACCCCCACCGCCCAGCATTGAGGGGCACCTGCCAGCAGGCCCCCACTCATGTCCCCCAGCACCCCCACCCCCCAGCAGTGCAGGGCACCTGCCAGCAGGCCCCCACTCATGTCCCCTTGCACCCCCACCCCCCAGCACTGAGGGACACCTGCCAGCAGGCCCCCACTCATGTCCCCTTGCACCCCCACCCCCCAACAGTACAGGGCACCTGCCAGCAGGCCCCCACTCATGTCCCACTCATGTCCCCTTGCACCCCCACACCCCAGCAGTGCAGGGCACCTGCCAGCAGGCCCCCACCCATGTCCCCCAGCACCCCCACCCCCCAGCACTGAGGGGCACCTGCCAGCAGGCCCCCACTCATGTCCCCTTTCACCCCCACCCCCCAACAGTACAGGGCACCTGCCAGCAGGCCCCCACTCATGTCCCACTCATGTCCCCTTGCACCCCCACACCCCAGCAGTGCAGGGCACCTGCCAGCAGGCCCCCACTCATGTCCCCCAGCACCCCCACCCCCCAGCAGTGCAGGGCACCTGCCAGCAGGCCCCCACTCATGTCCCCTTGCACCCCCACCCCCCAGCACTGAGGGACACCTGCCAGCAGGCCCCCACCCATGTCCCCCAGCACCCCCACCCCCCAGCACTGAGGGGCACCTGCCAGCAGGCCCCCACTCATGTCCCCTTGCACCCCCACCCCCCAACAGTACAGGGCACCTGCCAGCAGGCCCCCACTCATGTCCCACTCATGTCCCCTTGCACCCCCACACCCCAGCAGTGCAGGGCACCTGCCAGCAGGCCCCCACTCATGTCCCCCAGCACCCCCATCCCCCCAGCAGTGCAGGGCACCTGCCAGCAGGCCCCCACTCATGTCCCACACATGTCCCCTTGCACCCCCACCCCCCAGCAGTGCAGGGCACCTGCCAGCAGGCCCCCACTCATGTCCCCCAGCACCCCCACCCCCCAGCAGTGCAGGGCACCTGCCAGCAGGCCCCCACTCATGTCCCCCAGCACCCCCACCCCCCAGCACTGAGGGGCACCTGCTAGCAAGCCCCCACTCATGTCCCCCAGCACCCCCACCCCCCAGCAGTGAAATGGCGATCTCATGACACAAAGCAAACGTCAACTATGTACATCAACACACGTCCGCCACACAAAGGCAGGCGGTAGCGTCCCTGCACATTAAAAAAATGTGAGCTAACAAAAAGCACGTATATACAGCTCTGATGAATGTCCCATACAGTGGCCCTCTAGGACAAATGACGTGCAAAGGGGTACGCGACAAACACGGACACCCGCTGTGTCAAAAATAGCGTGTGCGCGTATTTCGGGGGTGCGCAGGAAGTTTCACACGCGATTGGGCCTGGGCGAGCGGGTACGTGTATTTCAGGGGCTTGTGGGAAGTTTTACACGCGATTGGGCCTGGGCGAGCGGGGTACGTGTATTACTGGGGTGGGCGGAACGGCCACACGCTCGCCTACAACATGTATTAATGGAATCGAACGGGGCTAACGCGCGCGCCAAAAAAGACGCGCCAATCTGGAAAGACGTACGCCTGCAGGAAGCAGGCGTACGTCGACCCGCGCAGCATAAAAGTGCACGCAAACAACAAACAAGCTCAGACGCCAGGATAAATATACCGTTCCTAGCAGCAGTGGCCGTGGGATACCGCAGGAGGAGGAGGAGGATAGTCAGGGCCAGAATTTTTACACCCAGAACAAGCCTTTTTGGGATGCCTGATGATCAGGTGTATGATAGGTACAGGTTTCCACCTCACATAATACTCGACCTGGTCAGTGAGTGGGAGGATGACCTCACATCATTCACCCTGTGCTCCCAAGCACTCAGCCCCCTGCAGAAGGTCCTCAATGTACTGCACTTCTTGGCCACTGGATCATTTCAAAGGACAACTGCTGTAGTGGGGGGGGTGTCACAGGCCACGCAGTCACGCTGCCTACACCAGGTGTTGGCCATCATGACTGCACGCCCATCAGTCCGCAGGCACATATACCTGCCCAGAACACCTGCAGAAAGGCAGGCTGTCGTCCAGGATTTTTACGGGTGGCACACTTCCCCAAAGTGCTAGATGCCATTGATTGCACCCATGTGGCTCTACGTCCCCCCAGGGCATCAGAGCACATCTGCAGAAACCGCAAGCACTGGCATTCCATCAACATCCAGGTAGTATGTGATGCCAAGGGAATCATCACCTCAGTATATGCCAACTATCCAGTTTCATTTACAGAATGTCAACTCTAAACCGGGACCTAGAAGCTGGGCGGCATGGCGATACATGGCTGTGCGGTGAGTATAAATGCCACAGCACATGCATGCATGTCAGATACTGAGCAATGTCACAACCCCACTAATGATACCCATCACCACCTCCCCAGGGGACAGTGCCTACCCTCTGAGCACCCACATGATAACACCAATTCGGAACCCCACCACGCCACCCGAGGTAAGATACAACACAGCCCATATTGCAACCCCGGGCATAGTGGAGCGCACATTCGGAGTGCTCAAGTCACGCTTTTGCTCCCTTGACCATTCTGGCGGGCAGCTGTTATACGCTCCCCCAGTAGTGTGCAGGATCATAGTGGCAGCATGTGTCCTGCACAACGTTGCAACACGCCGGGGCCTGCGGTGGACATGGTGGTGCCCCCACATCCCCAACCACAAGCACGGCCGCTGCGCATGGGAGGGGAAAGGGCACGGGGTGAGGCAGCCCGTACACAGTTGGTGGATAATTACTTCACCTAAAATAACACCCCTATGGAGTGCACATAGCCCTGGCACATGCCAGCTGACAATCAATGATGATGACTTAAGGGACAGTCAACTGTCACAACCATACCAGCCTGAGATTGGTCACCTGGAAGTGTTACATTGTGTGCCCTACTTACAGAAACACCACCAATGCTGTGTCATCAAAAGACACACTTCTATGCTGCAAAAATCATTACCCCCTTGCAAAATACAACATAACAACAGTACCATGTCACCCAACCCCTCCCCAGCACCGCCACCCAACACACCATGGCATGTCATGCTATGTGAGAGCAAACAAAGCAATCCCCAAAACATCACACAAGTGTCAAAGTACAGTGTCCTCAATGGAAACTGCCCACACACAATATGTTCCCAGTAATGTAGAACTAACAACAAACATGACCAAATACTTACCAACAATTCAATGCAGCTACACAACCTCAAACATAGCATAAACATGACAGTACTGAGTTAAAGTAGTGGTAGTCTTACAACCTGATCATGCCAGCACATCGGCCACTTCCAACTGTACAGTGCTGCTGCCACGCAAATGTCCAAGTGCATTGCTTACAACTTGAACTCCATCTCCAAAGTAGACGGCCTTGTGAAGACATGAGGAATTAACCTGCAAATTAGGCAAAAGACATGGATGCACAAGCACATAGCAATACACCATGCAGTATACAATTCAACAACAATATCCACTAGGAATGTATACACAGTATTGACTACAGACTGCCCACACAGCTCATGGGAGTCCTACGTCACCGTGTAAGTCAATGTCACTTGGGCACACCCTTTGCAAGCCCATGGAAACGGGAAGCAGGAGGGGTGTGTGTCTCACGAACCCAAGCATCTAACCCAAACTCAGGACAAGCCTGCATGTGCCCAGCCGGAATACAGTGGATGCCCACGGGAGCCACACAAGGCAACACACTGCAAAAAAAAGAGAAAATAAATCAAAAATCAAAAATGGCCATGTGGGGGCCAGGAGGGGGGGCACCCAGGAGGTCCGAGGACAGGGTGCGCACCAACACCCACCTGTGTGGATGTTGGGGAAAAAAAAACACCTCCATGGGCTCATGGCCTGCACGGCTATGCCAATGTGGGAGAACTGCTGCTGTCGCTTTCATCACCCTCTGCTGCTGCCACAGGAAGTGGTGCTGCCACAGGAGGTGGTTGTGCAATGGGAGGCAGCCCACGCAAAACCCTGGTATGGTCCTCCATGGCAGCAAGCATGCGGGTGTGGAAGGTCTCGTTTTGGAGGATTATAGTGCGGAGATCCCCATGCAGCACCTGACGTGATGCACGGATCTCCTCCTGAGTTGCCTGCATCTCAGCTGAGAGCGAACGTGTGAGCCGCTCCAGCTGCTGTTCTGTCCTCAAGTTAGTGGAAGCCTCAAGGTCAAGAATAGTCTCCCTGAGGTGATGGAGTTCTACCCTCAGGGCTTCCCTGTGGCCCTGGGACTCTATTGATATTGATTGGCGTAGAGTCTCCAGTGCCGTCCGTCTGTCCCTGTTGGATGCCAACATGTCCTTCCTGTGTGATTGGCAAATGGAGTCTGTTGCCTGCTGTAGTAGCTCCATCTGATTGTCAGGGGGGACAATGGAAGTGGCCACCCTCTCCATTGCTTGAGCCATCATCTCAACTGATGCTGCCTTTTGGGTTGCCATACCGTAAATGGATTGTTCCCATGCGGTATTGCCTGGTGGCCTACGGCCACCACGTCGGCGGGCACCACACCTGTTTGGGGCAAGGCGATCTGCGCCTAGCTGTGCCGGCACTGCCTGAGGCTGGAGGACTGCATTCCCCCTCTGATCTGCTGGCCCAGGAACAGGATCAGATGTTGTGGAGTGTGACCCTGCATCCATAACCACCAAAGGCGGACTTACCAACACTGACATCCCCATTGACGGTTCTACCCCTGGTACAGGTGGGTTGGACAGAACAGAATCCCTGCCAAAAACACTTACCTGCGACGCCACATAGGTCTCATCATCTGAATCAACACCTGAATAGAGGTCTGGGGAGGTGCACCCAGAGGCACCCCTTGATAGAATGTTCTGCAGCAAGATTGGGTTCTCACCCACCACCACACCACGTCCCCCACTGGTGCCCGGTCGTGCCTGAGATTCCTCCTGGGTCTGCACCATCTCCTCAACCTCAACAGCATCAAGTGCGTCCTCCCCTGCAAATACATGAAAGACAAAAAACGGAAACAGGCATTAGCACCATAGCACACAAATAGGCCTGACAAGCTACAGAACCACTACATGATTTGCACATGTCCCACACGACTATAACCCTCCCATGCATGCACTGTCACTGAGTTTGAAGGGGATCCAAAAGGCAGACACTGATGACACCTACATGGAAGTGCAACACATTTGCTACATGCTGGGTAGCACTGCCATCACACATTGGCCTATGAGTGGCATGTCCAATACACATACATGACACATGCCATCACACAGATGGCATGTACCATAGCCATGGTATATTCCACAAGTACATCCATATGTCAGTGAATGAATACTGTCAGCCATCCATGTGAGATGGACATGATGAGATGAAAAATGCCACATAGTGTGACAAAATAGGCATGTGCCACACACTGCAACACATCCAGTGTCCAAAAATACAGTGATTGCAGGCCGCTGTATACATCAATGGTTTGTCACTTCAACATGACAGGAAACAACTGTCATGTTCCACATTCAAACAGGCCCCAAAAATTCATGTGATCAGGCCAATACTCAATTAGCCTGAATGGTCAAATCATTCATCTAACAAGGTAACACATGTGGTCCAATGTGGGGTTCATCAATGACAGAAGCATGTCACAAATGTGACAATAGGGCTGAGGAATGCATAGCCAAAGTGGGAGAATTGAAACAATCAGCCTGAACGAACACTGAAAAATACAAACAATGTTGTTGCAAGATGCCACTTCAAGGGCAACTGCCGTAATGTTGTGCCAAATTACTAATGTGGGCAGAAGGGATACTGTCACACCCAAATCCCAGGCCGCTGAATGTTTTGGATGAAGCACATGGGTGACCCATACCACTCAGGCACACACACCCTCACCTGGCACTCAATCAGAACCCATCACCCAAACAACATACACATGCATTACACACACATGCATGGGCACTCACCGGACAATGCCTCAAAATCAGGTAGCCCTCCCACACCTTGGATCTGTTCCTCTGTGACGAAGGCCCCAGCAATAGTCTCATGTTCAGTGAGTTTGTTGTCCTCTTGTGGAGACCTACCGCCAGTCACCAGAGTATCGGCATGATTTGAGGCCAGCTTGTTCTTTGCTCTGCGTTTCAGGTCATTCCACCGCTTGTAGCAATCATCAGCTGAGCACCTCACAAATCCAAGGGCACTTATGTGGTTGGCAATGGTCTGCCAGTGTGCCTTACGTTGACCAGGTGTGGTCTTGCACCCTGCAGTCACCAACATTTCGTGGGTATGTGCCGACACATAGCGCACAAGTGCATCAAGTTCCGCGTCATTAAAGCAAGGCTTCCTTGATGTGCCAGAGTGTGTAGCCGTGTCTGGGGTCTAAGCCTGTCGTGCCAGAGCACCCTTCTTCCTCTTCTTTAAAGGTGGAGCAGAGCCAGAGTGACTTACGCCGCTCTGGTCAGTAGGGTCAGAATCACCAGTGGACTGGGTAGTAGGAGTATGGGAATGCACAATGACCATAGTTCTTGATGCAGGCATTGGTTGCTGGGTAATGTTGGCAGGGGGAACGTCAGTTTGATGGACTGGGACTGACACTGTCCTGGCTGGGAGAGTCAGAGCTGGGGCGGATGGAGCTGCAGCTGCCCCTGCAGCCTCCCCACCCTGCATACTTGGGGCAGCAGATGAATAGCTGCCCCAGATCCACGTGGATTGGTGACAACAACTTGCACCGCCACACGTGGCCTAGACTTGCTGACCTGGAAGTCAGCCATGGAGTCATCCTGTGCCAGGTCAGGTGCCACAATGGGCTGGTCCAACAGGGGCTGCGCTTGGATGGTGTCAGCCACGTTTCCCTCAACCATGGGGGTGGGGGGCATGGGTGTCCCTGATTGTTCCTCCACACATGGGGGCATAGGGGCACCCTGCAAATCCCGGCCACGTCCCCTACCATGCCCACCACGCCCACCTTTTGAGGGTCGGCCACCTTTGCCTCCCTTACCGCTTGGTCGCCTCCCAGCCATGGCACTGATGCAGTTGTGCGTATGGGAGTTGCAGTAAACTATTGTCCTGGGCAATTCAGGGTCAAAGGGGCACCCAGAAACACAAAAATAAGCGTACGCGTAATACACGCAGCCTACATGACCTCTGAAGGGGAACGCGACACACGGGGCAAGCACAGTTGCTAAGTACGTGCGGAACTCACCATCTGCCTGGAAAAAGAACATGAAAAATACGCGCAAAAAGGAGAAGTGAACTTTGTTTGAGGAAACAGGCCCAACAAAAAATCAGAAAAGAGCTGTCAGAGGTAACAGGGAGTACGAACTAGAAACACTGTGAAGTAATCGCGTGTGAACCGACAAGAAGTACAGATTTCACCCACTCGCTCTCCACGAAAAGCACGTACAAGGAAATGGCGTCCTACACGCAGCTTTTAAACCGGCCCACACGTACACGTCAGATACGCGTGTACGCGGGCGCTTTCCTCCAATTACATGCGATGACACTCAGACGTGCAGTTTTTCCACATGTGCTCCGTCATCACTTGCTATGCGGGAAACGCCGGCAAGCGTAATGTGACTTATGCGCCTACACGCTAAGGGCCTTTGGTGCAATGGAATCGCGTGCGTGCGCTGACGCGCTTATGCGCTAAGGCCCTTTCCTCGAATTACACGCTGACGTGCAATTTTTTCACGTGCCAAATCACTCCGTATCAAGCTGGCCACGCGAAAACACACGGAAGACCACGCTCCTGCCCTGAAGGCCATTTTCCTGCCCCCAAGAGCCCCGAGCACGCTCCCAACTGCCATCTGCTGCTGCCTGACTGCCTGCTACCCATGTGCCCTGCTATTTGGTGCCTGCACATCAGCCATCTGTAGGGGTCCAGTTGCTGTGTCCACCCCTGCTGGAATTGAAGACTCCCGACTGGGATACCATCGCTCCACAGCCCAGCCCCAGGACCCAGTTGCCCACCCACCCCTGCCTCGGGGGTCACCATGTCGGGGCAAACACCATCTGAGACCACTGGTGACCCCCAGCCAGAGGGGCACCAGCTTCACTGCCACCAAAGTTGGTGTCCTGGTGGAGCATGTCCTGGGGCAGTATGATGCCCTCTTCGGAACATCACGCGCCAACAAGGAAGGACAGGATAGGATCTGGGACGACTTTGTGGTTGCCATCAACGCGGAGGGGGTGGCAACCCGCAACATCAAGCAAGTCAAGAAGCGCTGAGAGGACTTGAGGTCCAGGACCCTCAACAAGGCCCGGCGCCTCGTGGAGGGGGGCCGGGGCAGCATGAGTATCATCCAGATGAGGGTCCTGGAACGCGTAGGCCCAGCTCTCCACGCCCAGATCCTTCGGAGGCAGACCCGTCTGGAGTTGAGCGGTAAGTGGCCAACCATTGCTGTGTGAGACAGGGCATGTTGCAGGGTGCTGGTTG
This sequence comes from Ambystoma mexicanum, assembly GCF_040938575.1. NCBI lineage: Eukaryota > Metazoa > Chordata > Amphibia > Caudata > Ambystomatidae > Ambystoma > Ambystoma mexicanum. Next base: position 785,020,354 of record NC_090931.1, read on the forward strand.
TCTGATACTTTCCTGTATGTGTGACATAGGCCATGTACGTATGTGTGTGTGCAGGGACATCATGGTCATGCATGTAAGACCAGTAATGTGTGAACCACATGGTTGGTGCACGTGTTACAATGCAACATGCGGAGCAGCATGGGGAATGCAGACATTAATGCATGCCTGTCTCTGTTATTGGACATGGATGGGGTGTGGGAGATGGGTGCTGCTGTCATGGACATGTATGGTGTCCATGTCAGTGTGTCTGACTTGTGTGTCTGTGACTTGGAAATGCCATGGATGCATGACACATGTCTGTGACAATGTTCGGATTCACTGATGCAGCCTACTCATCCTTGTATCCACTGTGTCTGGGGTGTACGAGGCCAGATGGATGAAACTAGGGTGAAGTGTGTGCATGTGATAGGCATGACCCATGATGCATGTGAGTTTCAAACCAGCATTGTATGTTTCAAGAGTCCCTTGGACATGTATGCTAATGTTCATAGCATGTGCCATGCCTGTTACTGCATGTGCTTTGCCTGCACTGACCCATGTGTTGTGGAGGGACATGATGGAAGTGATGTTTGACAGTGCCACTCATCTGCTATTGCTTCCTGTCTAGGGGACCACTGTACAGTACCCTGATGCTTGTGTTCTATGTCTCCCACTACACAGCGGCAAGTGATGAAGAGGGCGGAGACGGCGCTTTGGTGGAACTTCTCATAGTAGGCAGTCTCTTCTTCTCTCGTGCTTTGGATTGTGGTTCTGCAGTTGTTGACACTTGGCCTGGTGTGTGTGCATTCACTGTTTGTATACGTGTGGTTTTCAGTAACCTTTCTTCATTCACACTCTGCCGACCCTGTCTCCGGCTTTTCAATTTGTCTGTTATCACAAGTGTGTGTGTGTCATTGCTAATCACATCCATCTCAAGTTCACTCACTCCATGATCAGATCTTCTAGGGACTGGAATGATTATGTAAGGTCTGGGTGCCTTCGTAGGTTTCATGTATGCAACATTAGGTGGATGTACTGGGATTGGAATGCTTTGTACACCAATAAAAATGCAGTTCTGATTGTCAGCAACAGCAAAATAATGATATATATATAATACACAGATACATTATCCCCTTGTAAGTCCATCGGCAGCATTTACTTCCAGAAAGGGACGGACGTCTCTCCACCTGGGGGAGGATGAGGTTGCTGCTCTGAATCCCCATTTTAATATATACCTTTGAAGAATTCCCCCTCATTTACTTTGGGGAATTTTACTACTTATTTTTCCCCGAGGAAGGCGGTTCTTTAACATCAGTGGCCTTACAGGTGGCCCGCCGAAACGTTAAAGTGGTCTCCTTGTCTGTTGGAACTCATCTTTGTTTCCAATTTCTTACAGATTTATTCTCTTTGAGACCCTTTCTTTTCTTTTCAAAAAACCGCATTATGTGAAAGGTTTACGTCGGCAGACCTGTATAAATGTATTTACATCGGAAGACCTGTATAAATGTATTTACATCTTGCCTAATCAACTGGCAGACCTTTATAAATGCATTCACATTTTGCTTAAATCAATTTAACTTGAAATGAAAAAAATCTTTTTTGCTTCATTTGTTAATTTTATGTCTTTGTTTAAAGGAATGAATTCTATGTACTTGTTAAATACACTCACCTTTTGTGAAATAAATGAGTAAAACTCATGAAGAAAAGATGTTTTCAGTGTGACATTATATTGCTCTATGCATCTCATGGTTACCTTGGGTTGTTCTAAGTTAGAATAATCAGGATATCCTGTTCTGGATACCACGTGAATAGTAATCATAACTTTCCAAATTTAGTTTTTACGGCTCTTGAAACTTTGTTATGTGAACATTTGAGACCCCCTCATTAGCTGTACCACTTTTGGGGCAATCCCCGTTTATGTGCCCATATATTGGCTCTCCTGCAGTGACTGGCTCGGCTATGAACATAGCTGGGTTCACTATTTTGCATTGGACTATTTTAATCGATGGATTTGATATGATCACTTCATAGGCAGAAGCTCTCTGAGATGTCAGTGTGCCCTTCGGTTTCTCTAGAATAGCAAATAGTGAGTGCTGGTCGTACAACGTCATTGAGCATCCCATTACAATGGTAGTAGCTTTCTCAATGGCGAATTCTGCGGCAGCTAAACTTTGTTCGCACGGAAAATGGCCTCTCATCACTGGGTCCAAAATTCTACTATAATATGCTAGGGGCTTGTACCCCAACATGGTTCTCTGTGTGAGTACTGCCGTCATAACGCTGCCATTCGTTTGTGAGAACAGGTAGAATTCATCTGCATAATTGGGAATGAAAACTGGTGCCGTGCAGATGGCTCTTTTTAGTTCAGCAAATCCTTCCGCCATGGTTTCAGATCATTCAATCTTTTCCTTCGTCACTTGTGCCTTCTTTAGGGCCTGAAGCAAGGGCTTGATGCACAAGCTGTAGTCAAAGACCCATGCCCTGACATAATTGCAAAGGCCTAAGAAACTTTATATCTGCTTTACCGTGTGCGACTTGGCTGTGTTTAGTATGGCTTCAGCCTTTTCCGGGGTAACTCTTTTCCCCTACTGTATAGCACTTCTTTTCGACAATATTGTAACTTCTCTTTGTAAACCTTGTATCCTTTTTCAGCTAATATAGTTAGTAACTGAACAGGATCGTGTCTGCATCTCTCCTCTGTTATGCTGCAAATTAAGATGTCGTCCACATATTGCAAGACAACACTTTCCAATGCAATATTGCTTAGGTCCATCTGCAGTACTCTGTTAAAAATAGAAGGAGACTCACAGTACCCCTCGGGTAGCCTCATGCTTTTCAGATGCATCTGTCTCAACGTAAATGATGTCAGACCTTGTGAGTCTTTGTGCAATGGGATTGAGAAAAATGCATTTTTCAAATCAACCACCGGGAAATATTTTGCCTCAACAGGTATATTACATTGGATTGTAGCCGGGTTCGGGACTAAAGGGAACTCGGCTTCAACAATATCATTTATCGGCCTCAGATCTTGAATTAGCCTCCAAGACCCTCCCTTTGATTCTTTGACAGGGTAAACTGCAGTATTGCATGACAACTCTGACATCACTAAGATGCCCTGCTCCATCATAGCCGAAATAGTCTTAAAAATTCCTTCATCTTCCTCCCTGGAAATGGGTTATTGTCATGCTTTTGGTAAGATTGCTCCTGGCTTCAATTTGATTTTCATTTCTCCGACTCCTTTCAATAATCCTACGTCATAGGGGCCTGTGGTCCACATTGAGACAGGCACCCGGGCCTTGTCGTCCTCGAAATATTCAGGAGGGTTCTGCGCTAACATCATTCTCTGAGGCACCTCTCTTTTGATCATTTTCACCCAAAATGTGAGGTTCACCTCAACTGCTGATTCTCCCCCGTTTGCTTGCTTGTCAAACAGATCGTCATCAGTAATGTCAGTCAATCTGTACCCTTCTTCAATGGCGATTACTGTGCACCATTGTCAGCCTTCATCATCACAACCATCGATCAGAGCCATTTTCCCTCGTATCGTGGTTGTGTGTAACACTAAGGGAAATACTCGTCCCTTTTCTTCGTGCATAGGCATTCTTGGCTTAAACAGAAATTCATCTGGGGTCCTCATAGTTTTTGCAGCAAGGCCTGGCAGCCCTGCCATTAGCACATGTATTCCGTACATGAATATTTCAGGCTCTAATGGTACAGCCCTCATGGCTGTGTGTCCTGCGTGTGTTCTAATCATTTCGCATACATTCAAATAGTGGATTCCTGGAGTCGAACATACTATGCCCTCCTCCGTGAATGAGATTGTCATGTTTAATTTTGTCATTAGATTGCGACCCAAGATGTTTACTGGGGTTTGCCGTGAATATAACAAGGGTACATTCATATCACATTCTCCTATAGAGACTGGAAGTGCATTATTAAAAGGAACACGACTAGTAGCTCCTGTGAAACTCTGAGTATTTATAGCAACGCCGGACAAGGAAAATGTACCTTCACGTATACACGAACATGTTGCACCCGTGTCAACTAGGAAGGAATATTCTTTATCCCCTACAACGACATCCACCCTTGGTTCCTGGTGAGGGTGTGGTCTCACTGATAGGATAGAACACATCAGGGTTCCCAGTGAGCTGTCCTAGTCCATATATAATTTTGTCCCACCCTGTGTGAATGGACTTCCCCCATCGCCAGTGTTATTCCTCATTCCAGGGTTCATGGCCTGTCCTGTACTTACTGTCTGTGACATTTGCATCGGTGACTGTTGAGAGTGTCCTTGTGGAAAGCTCATTGAATTCTGAGGTTGCAACCCTTGCTGTGCTCTTGGCGCTTGCTGTTGCACGGTGTGATTCTGTGCAACTCCATTTCCCCCCTGCTGTACACATACAGGGGGATTCACCATACCTGCTCCTATTCCTTGGCCGATTTGCATCATGCCTTGATTTCTGCATGTGTGCGCTAAATGCCCTGTCATTCCACACAACCAACATGCTGGCGGTGGCCTGACCATTTGCCTATTTGACATATCTTGGTTGCCATTTTGCATGTTTTGAAAACCTCCCTGATTACTTTGAAAACCTCCCTGAGTATTCTGCCATCCTCGTCCTCTAAATCTTCTTCCCCTGGGGTAGAACCCAGTGTTGCCCTGATTGTTCTGCTGTGGATTATTAACTTGTTGAGTGTTCGATCCATCTGCGCTAGTTATCAATCCTCCTTCAAGGGCATATTTTGACATTTTTTTCTGTACTAATTTTGCCTCTTCACCCTTTCGTGCAGCTTCTTTTTTGTGATTCTTTTTTGCAGTAGCCTGCAATAGTGTGCGATGGTCAGCTGTATTTCTGACCACGGTTTGGCCTCGATTCCTACTAATTTCTTGAGCTGTTTCTGTACCGGCTCTGGCAGCCCTTGGCACAATATATGGTAGAACACGGGTATGGATTTCCCCCAAGGTTCCCGAGTCTCGAGTACCCACGCATTTTGGAAATTCTGAATGTAAATCAATGGGTCTTCCGACACCTTCATTTTACGTGTCATTATAGCTCCCATGTCGGAAGTATCCGGATATAATAATTGTACGCTTTCCATACTGCGGCTCTGTAATTGTTAAATGGAGCTCCGTCATGCGCGGTATTGACTGTGGTCACACCAGGGTAACCTGCCCGTGTCCACACATTGTCTGCTCTATCCCCAAGTATGACGATTAAGAGACCTTTGATATCCCCTATAGCTAACGTGTTCCTGCGCATCATTTTGTCTAACTTGTGTATCCATTTTCTGGCTCCCGATGTCAGCATTGGAAGCTTATTTTTCAGGTTTTCCCGATCCATGTGTGGCCATGGAATATACTGTGGTCTTGCTCCACCTCTCTTATATCATTGTTTTCCTGTCTATTGCAGGAGTAATATACCTGCATCGCCGCCTACCAGACAATGGGCCTCATTACGACCCTGGCGGAGTGGGTCTACGCCAGCGGTATTCGCGGCGGACCCGTCCGCCCTACTACGAGTTCCCGTAGCGCCATGGCGCCGTTTTCCGCCTGGTTTTACCAGGCGGAGAAAACCATGGCGCTACGGGACCTCGTTGTTAATTACCCCACCGTATTTTACGGTGGCGTAATTAACTCCTTCCCCACTCCCATTATACCCTATGGGGCAAGAATGGGAATGGGGAAGGGCAGAATGGGGATTGGGGATTTACCGCTCCGCCAAGGTCGGCATGGGGTGGTAAATCTGCCAACCCCCATGGCGCTATCGACGGCTTTCCGCCGTGCTCCGCGGTGCATTTAGCACCGCGAAATCCGCCAGGGTCGTAATGAGGGCCAATGTCCTTAGCCGGCTCACATAAAGTGGTGGAGACACCCCCCTCTGACCGTGAAGTACTTCTTTGTGTCGGTCTGACTGTGTGGCTGTTTCTGATGCCCTTGATGCAGATCCCCTAGAGTCTGGCCAACTTATCCCTTTAACTCCTGGGCCTTGTTTTCCGCACCTTCTTTCTCTCTCCTTTTCTTCTTGCTCCTTGCTTTCAGCATCAGACATTGTCTGCGCCCAACTCGTGCAACCTCTTGCATCATCTTTGTTCCTACTTATTTCAAATCTATCTAGGGACAGCTCCCTGTTACCACTACTTCGGGAGATGTCCTCAGTGTTGTAAAGCTGAGTGCTCTGCAGGCGCTTGTCTTCCTCCTGCCTTTGGGGTACTTGTTCCCTGTTACCACTACTTCGGGAGATGTCCTCAGTGTTGTAAAGCTGAGTGCTCTGCAGGCGCTTGTCTTCCTCCTGCCTTTGGGGTACTTGTTCTAGCCCCATTTCATCAAATATTCTATCAATCATCTCTCTGATGCTTCTGGTGTCGAAGTCATCCTCGATATTTGCCCTAAACGTGCCTGGTACTGATTCGTACTGAGGAAAGAATTCATCTATATCTTCCCAATCTACTACTGGCTCAGGTTTTTTTACCTCCCTTTCGAGATATTCAAGATCGCGTGCTCTCTGTCTTCGCTTACGTTATAAATCATCATCAAACTCTCTGCGCTTCCTCGCTTCTTCTCTGACCCTATCTTCTTCCTCTTTCTTTGCGTGCCTACTTTCGTTTGCCCTTCGGATTTCCTCATCCCTTCGTCTCTTTATTCTTTTCTCTCGTATCTTCTGTTCTTCCTCTATCCTTCACTGTTCCTGTCTGTCTTGCTCATTGGCTACTCTCTGTTACGATCGTGTTGCCTTTCTTGCTTTTCGCGATATAACTGTTCTCATCTCTATCTTTCTTCCATACTCTTTCATCTCTCAATCCTTTTTCTTTCTCCTTCTCCCCTCTCTGTAGATCATCTAACTTCTCCTTTTGTTTCGCGTCATCAATGCTGTTACCATCGAGTTTCAATAAAATCTGACCTTCTATCCATTTGTTCTGTGTGAGTGCTATCTCATCAGTTCTATCCTCATTCCCTTTCCATCTTTTGTCTTCTCTCTCTGTATTGAGAGATGTACTTGCTTGTGTCTGGTCCATTCTCTCGTTCTCGCATCTTTCCTTGTCCCTTGGGACTCTGGAGGTGATATCTCTATCTCTATCTTTATCTGGATTTTCGTCACTGCTTTGCGTAGGTGACTCATATGCTGGGTTGCTATACCCTGTGGTTGCTTTAAGCTCTCTTAACGGGTATAACCCTTTGTCCTTACTGTCTTCAGTTTTTGTTTCAGACGGGGTGGGTGGCGCTGAGGGCGTCTCACCCCCTCTGTACATATGTTGAGTATGCAATCTACTGGCGGCTCCTCCTCTTTATCCTGTTTGTACATTTTCCACAATTCTAAACTAGCTAGGCGTTTGTCTAACTTTTTGCCCTTGTATGTGGCAGGCAAATAGGTTGTCATGTGTTGTAAGACTAGTTTGGATAAGGATCCACCCTGGGGCCAAGGCATAAACATCTTGTGGGCGGTTCCTTTAGCCCATCCTGCACTATACTTTTTTAGCTTAGGTGCGTGTTTTGGCAACTGTTTGCACAGATGTACTAATGGAGTTATGTCTTCCATTTTCAACTTTATTCACTTTCACTTATGCAACACTTGTTATGTCTTTCGTTACTTAAACAATTCTAACAATATGAGCGAGCACCAATCGTCGCAAGCTCCAATCCCGTTTTTTCCACAAATTATATATCTTTTATTTTACTCAATAAAAATGAGGTTACGTTCAACAACACACCAAATATCCAATCGCGCCTTTTTTATGTTAGTTCCTCGAAGGAAAACTTTCTGTCCTATAACATCACAACAAACAACACTTAAGACAGACGTTAACAGACTAGACAAACTCCAGCTGGTTACATAGACCTCTGCCTCTAATATTTTACCCCAACATGGAGTTTAAACCCATCCCTTTCACAAGGCGTCTTTAAACGCTGTGGTGACCTATTTGTTCCCCTTTATTTGGGACTCTGGATGCAAGTTTCTTCTAGCCGCTATATTAAAGCTTAGGAATAAGGCAAATCCTCGCTCTTCTCGGGTGTCTCCCCCGGTATCCTCTCTCTTCTCGGGTGTCCCCCCCGGTATCCTCTCTATTCTCGGGCGTCCTCCCCGGTATATATATATATATGCATATTCTACTCTACTTCTGACTATATTTTGTTTTCCCCGCCTCCCTCTGTTACCTTTCCCTCACTTGTTCTAAGTTATATACTTTTTGCCAAAGCATTTAGTCTTTTTCACTCACCATTTGCATGTTTCATCTCTGGATCACCCCCTTAGTCACCCCCTTCTCTGGCCGTTCACCCGCTCAGCTGCCCGTAGGAGTGGGAAGGGGTTATGTGGGGAAGCACAGGTCCCTTCAGACCTTTGTCTTCAGATTTTATTTTTATTGTGCCACTGTCTACGGGGAGCTTCACGGTCTACTCAGCCGGATGGCAAAGGACTTGTGATATTACCGAGGACCTAGAGTTACTTTATGTCGACGGTCAATGGGTGTCTTATTCTAATCAATAACCATCCGATCTCTGCTACCAGGTGTGCTCCGGGACCCCCAACCGGCCCACAGAGCCACGGTTTGCCCAGAAGCACTTTAAGACAAGATAGCAGCACCCGTGAGATGGATGGGGGTGCAGATTAAATACTCCGACATCAAATCAAAATGACAACTCAACGGTTTGGCAAAGGGAGTCCGTTTAATGACAAGTACAAAAATGGGGAGCCTCATGAACATCAGCGGATGCGTGATCTTCCTTCTCGCTTCACAACTTCAACGAACTTCATAAAAATCATAACATTCATACTGAAAACTCGTCATCATTGACATGTAACGCTTAAAAGTTGGCATACAATTCTATTGGTTCAGGAAAGGTAACTTTACTATAGGTACTATATCTGTATATGGTAACGGAGTAAGGGGATTGGGTAAACACGGTCAGGTGGGGCATCTAAGCCCTACCTTCAAACTAGATACTGTAGACATCACTAAAAGTATGATGTCGCATTGGTTCTACTAACTATAGTACCCTAGATTACTTGGCCCCTTGTGATTGGGTTGGCACCAACCCCACCCGTACTTTTCCATTTCGCTTAGCAGCATGCAAAATAATGAGGTCAGGTGCAGGGAGTAAACCTGTACCCCAGCTTTCCTTCAATTTATGTTACAGCCTTTCATCACCATAGTGGCCGTTTGTCAATTACTGCCTTGTAGTTTGGCCTTGTGTCTGCCTCTTGGTCTGCAAAAGTTTAAGGAGGATGGGTAAGGTAAGGCTCCATGTGTAGGTGTGAAAGGTTTGCTTCTGCTCGCTTGGCTGGTCAAGTGGTTCAAACACAATGAATCTGCCTCTTCTTTGTACAATTTGTGTGTTTGACTTTCATTTCACCCATCTCCTGTCTCCGGCTTCTTATCTTGGCACTTCAGAGCAGTGTATTCTGTTCTTTGCTTCGATGAATTGTGGCCACTGTTCATCCATCTTGACAGATAACGACCTTGGTTCTCCAGGCACGGTGTGCCTCTGCTGAGTTTCATGAAACTCTTCTCGTGTGGCCTTTTGGTAACCTTTTGGTTGATTCTGCTTCTTGTGCAAAGTGGAAGTATACTTATATAACGTACTTCTTTGAGGTAGAGTATGTATAGTGGCACTTGCCATACTATCTTTCTACTAAGCATAGCAAGCTGTGCGATTTTCTTAGCTTTCTTTCGGTTCCAAGCATATGTACACATGTGACCTTGGTTGAATATCTTCATTTTGCTCGTGGCTTAAGCTTCTTACATTTGACATTGTCCTTTCCCTTTAGGTTCACGATATCCTTGCCTCATGTGGTTTCGTCTCTTTTCGTCATTCTCCGATCGTCATTTCTTATATATGTGGGTTAGTCCGGGTTCTCGTGAACTCACCATTCGTCTTTCATGGATATCTTTTTGGTTTCTTCCAGGACTGTACTCAGACGATCTTCATTTCATTTTATTGGTTGATATGGCTTCCTCAATGGATACCTTACTATCCAGGGTTTCCTTGGTACTGGTACTTCAATAGGTGCTGTTCTTCTGATAGGTACTGGACAGAGCCCCACTGCGGCTCTCTGCTGGTTTATTTGCTCATCATATGGCACATATCTCGGTGTGAACGTTTCTGGTACTTCAAAATAGATGGTTGGAGTGCGGGCTGTATTTGGGATCTCCTCTACAAGTCTTGTGGAAAGAGAGAAAGAATACAGGTGAGCATGGTGTGCAACAGGCATGGAGCCAGATTTAGTGGTATACTTAACATTTCTATCCAGACACAAGTAGAACGGAGTCATCTATGGGTTGGAGAGTCTTCTAGAATGGGACCTGAAATGACTCCAGTTGGTAGAAGGTAGATTTTGGAGGAAGTTATTAGGACTATTAGGAGAATTGAGCTGGGCATCTTATCTCTTAAATCGCTTGTCTTAAAAAAAAAGAGCAATCTTGTAGAAAAAGATGCTGAATGGGTCATCTAATCCTCTTCTGCAAAGTGTGGGTAATGTAGAGCAGAGATTGGAGGTGAAGTCTACTTACAGTAAGAACATGAACACCCTATTCCATAATATAGGATGGACCCCGAACTGGGGTGATGACTTCCCCAATCTCATGTGCTTATTTCAATAAACGCCCTGATTTGTGGGACTGGAATGAAAATGTTGCGCACCTAAGCAGGTTAAAAAGTTACTCATTTTTGTCCGATGTGCTATATACATTTAAGAAGGTGCAGCCATACCTAAATGTCTGTCCATCAATGCACCTAAGGAGATTTATTCTTCTTCTGCGGATTAACCGCTTGCTGGTGCTGAGTGTTCTGGGCCCAGCATTGTCTGTTCTGGTACAGGAGCGCTTTTGCCGTATTTGCCTTAACAAAGCACATGTTGAGACGGCCAGGCATGTGCTGACTGAATGCCCTAGCCTGGGAACGGTCCATATGTACCACCTGGGTAAATATGTATATCGATTAGGCACCATAAATGATCCCCTATTTTGGTAACAATGTGTTAACATCTATATTGCACATGGCATTGTTTAGAATTTGGAAGGTGGTGGATAACGGTACAGGAGCAAGAGACACATGAACTAACCTGTGCCTTTTTCTTAAATTAACGTGGTATAATAACCCATTTACAATCCAGGCTCAGCAATATTTTGCTATTTGTTATCTTAATCTGTCATCTTTGCTCTGTTTGTTACATCATATTCTCTCAGTTCTCCGCTGATTGCGGTTTCTTACACATTATTGATGTCCATTCGAAATTGTTTATATTGAGTTTATAATTATACATCAGATCTGCTTATTTGTAATGGGACAATGCTGTCGACTGGTATTTCGTCTGGTTTTATTTGCTCTTGGGAGCTTTATCCCATATATTATATTATATTCCCTTTTATGTGAATGTTATTGTATTTTTATGATGAATTGAATTTGAATCAAACTTTGAAATTTGAATCTTATATGTCTTCTTTATTATATATGTAACGTTTTATGTTAAAACTATATCACATTAAATAATTAAATAAAATATTTTCTCGGATGAGAATTCATCCAAACCTCCTTTCTTTGGTTCGGGCTCCCTCACTGTGCTCAGTCACTCGCGCATATTACAGCTCTGAGGTTAAGTCCTTGTTTGGAACTTTATTGGAACAGTACCTGTAAGGTTGTACATTAAGAGAGAATGGAAGTTGTTAAAATTGAATAGGGATACTACTCAAAATTGCGTTTGTTATACCTCTTTTTTCTGGGTACTTATATTCTCATCTTAAAGTGGAAGGTGCCCATTAACCTCCATGAGGTTATCTCGGGTACCATTTATTTTTAAATACTGATTGTGTGTATCACAAGAGCACAATGCAGTTAACCTATACGTGCAATTGATGATTTTTCTTTTTTCAGTTATGCAAATACAGCTTGATTCATTAAGGTAAAATAGCTGATTGTTAAAAGGTTTATGAATACTTAAGATTAATTCTACACCCTGCTAATTAATGTTTTTTTGGTTTTTCTCCCAATATGTTTTTTATGTGTGTCCTTTTTGTACTATTTGTGGCATTATTGTGGGTTTGTTAAATATGACAGTGTTTAGCACTGAAGACGGATTCATATCCGAAATGCATTGGCTATAGAACACTAGGTCAAATTGTGTACTGCCTTTAATGAAGCAATCCAATGACTGAGTCATGAAAAAGCAATGACTATGGGAGATGTGATTCAATTAATTTAAATTTTTTGAACTCTCGTGTGAATTTTTACCCAACCTGTTTTCAGGGGCTAGAGAGAGCGCTTGGTAAGTTCAGGGGCAACTTTGAACCTTTTGTGTTTAGATACTGGTTGCAGCCCAAGATAATGGACTTTACTCATTCTGGGGTACTGGATGGGACATAATGACCTGACCTGATCTATGGCCAGTGGGGGCTGATGAATATTTGAACTGGAGGGACATGAAATTATCTGTGTAACATAGAGATAGAGCGCTTGGTAGGTTCAGGGGCAACTTTGAACCTTTTGTGTTTAGTATTGATATCCTTGTGCCTAGGGTTTTTTGTACCAAGGTGCGCCATAAACATAACGTGTATATTATAGAATGTTCTATTACCTTAGACATTCCAGTTTGTCAGCAAATGAGTGGTGCCCACCCTCTACCAATTTCTGAAACTACTATCTGCACATCTGTTTACATTCAATAGTTTTCTTCTATTGACCATGCTTTCTATTAGTATGGTGGTATGTTCATCAGGACACCTGCTCTCATATTTTTTGGTTGTCCAGTGTAGATAGTGTGAGGTACACCCCACCCGTCCTCCATAGTGACCGAAGAATATTCACTGATTACTGCTTTGAAACATTCAGTATCACACACATATTCTTGGGACTCTTTAAAGGGAAGGGGGCAGACATAGAAAAAAAAACACCTTTTATACCCTCCACAGCTGCCATTGCCTCCCCCATCCCAATAAATAGAAAAAAAGTTGTATATATACCACTACCCTATCAGGGACCTACTGAGCTGCACTGGAATAGTGGGGTATGTTACCGGTTCCTGTGTGTGGCAAAGCCGGCTGCCGCATAGCCTCCCCCTCAGGGCCCTCAATGATCAGCCATGGATGAATTTATTGAAAAGTTAAAGGCTTGAGGGACTTCACATCATCCAAAATGTGGATGTTTCAACAGATCTACAAACTAGCTCAGCCAGGCCTAAGTGAACGAAAGTAGCTTCGGATGCTGGCCGGCTTCTGATGGTGCCAGGCATGCACAATGGCTGCTTCATATTAACTAAAGGGCTGGATGTTCCATATCCACTCATGTTCCATATCCACTCATCCTCTTTCCATATGAACCTACCCGCACCATAGCCTCGTTACAAAAATATGTCCGACTATAATCTCAACATTTAGTTTATGTACAAGAATAGAATTGGCAAAACTCACTATCAGACAGTGGCCTGCACATATGCTAGGACTGAAGATAGAATAGTAAAATAACCTAGTCCCGGTATGTCTGAGGAGTGCAAGACAGTGTGTTTGGACAGCATGTTATTTTGATAAGGTATATGAGGAGATTATGACCTAAAACTGAATGAATAACGTGTGTGCGGCACATGTAGTTGTTGCGACATATGCAGCTCTCACTGGTGAAGCCCTTATGTTAAGCTGTATTAAATATGGTACAACGTTACATCGCCAGGCTTTTCTTCACTGAGTTTTCGGCCAAAATGTTTCGGCTGAAAAAACGCATTGAGAAATATGGGGCGGGAGTAGGTAAGGGTTAGGAGGTGGGTAAGGGGATATAAAGGTTAGGAGGGGAGTGTGGGGAATACGGATTAGATAATAGCGAAATGGGCTTGGGAGAACCCCCCCAATTAAAAAAATAAAAATATGTCGATGTGTTTTTTCGGCTGAAAATATTCGGCAAACAACTCAGCTGAAAAAAACATGGCGAACTAAGAACATAGAACCGTTAAATACAATTATACAACTCAAGATTTCCATCTGAAAGGCCTTTTGATTTTCAATCATATTCAGTGAACTTTGTTTCCTCAAACGTGTATACCAAATGGGAGCACATTCTGGGATCTTGAGGGGGCAAGGTGATATCGTTTATATGGGGACAGCTCAATAGAGACGGCTAAACATCTTATGTTGAGTTGCTCTACTTTGAAAGCTGTAAGGGGGAGGTATTTACTGACCTAGGGTAAATATGAACAGTACAATGGCAATGATATATGGGAAATCTTCATGTCTCGAAACGACGAAGCATGTATTTTCTATCTGATGAAAGTATGGAAAATAATTGAAGCGATTTTAATGATTATTCACTTTTGATAATCATTTGTGAAGTATGAATTTAGAGTTAAATTTGCGGAGAGTAGTATTAAAAGTTGACTATATTTTAAACTGCATAATACTAAATAAAACCTTTTTTTTAAAAAAAAGTATACCAAATGACTTAATAAGCTTTGAGGGGTTCATTTCGCAAGCCTCCAGAATTTGCACCAGAAGGGAATCATAAACATGTGGGGGTCCTTTTCAAATGAGCGGAGTGCAAAATGAAAGCACAAAAGCTATGTTTATCGCTTTTATGCTTGTATTTGGCGCTCCAGTTAATTTTCATGCACTTCCGGGGCGCAGCAGAGGCACAAAGCAGAGTTGGCATTTCCACTTTGCGTTTCTCCTCTGTCTTGGAATAGCACCAGATTTTACACCTCCATGAGATTTTGATGCATCCGTAAAATCAATGGATTCCTTTGAAGTCCACCTCAGATTAGGACCTGCTTTTGAGCAGCCGAATTCCATAGGATTCCATTAGTAAACACCACCTGCAAAGAGTAATTCGCAGGCATCCTTTACTTTTTTGCCAAATTTGGGGGTCAAAGTGAAGAGTATGTGCAATTTCGCTTTGTTTAAAATGGCATGTAGGTGACCCACCAACACGCAAATCCTAACATTGGCGGTCCCTTGAATGCAATTAGAATTTCTTTTAAGATGACCTTCCATGCACTCGTTTCCCTGTGTGCAATAATTATTATATGCACTAGGAAGGGCAAACAGTGCATGGAAATCTGGGTAGACTGGACAATGTTTCCATGGGTCTCATTATAAATCTGGCGGTCCAGAAATAAGGGTGCCGGTAGCAACGGACCAGCACCCTTTCCTGACCGTCAGACCACGAGAATGCCGGCAGGTATGTCCTGCCAGGAGCACCGGCCCCTGCAGGCATCGTTTTCACAGAAGCTCCAGCAACAGTGCCTATGCTTCCATGTCCCCATTCCCATGGAGTCCCTTGGGAATGGAGTCCTATGGGAATCGGCCTGACATTCTGGGACATATAATATCCCAGTGGCACCAGGATATCAGAAGGTCGGCGGCATGACCGCCAACCTCGTAATGAGGCCTATGTGTTTACTTGCAGCCATGTACGAGCCAGCCAGTAGGCATATACACAGAATCTGCCAGCTTTTAGCAGGTGCAAAAAGCTAGAGGATTCCAGTGGAATCCATAACTCCTGCATCCAGGGGTGTCGAGTATGCGGGTGTTCCGGGGCCTGGCCCCCCAGCCACAGTCAAGGCCACCTGTGTATGGGAGATCCCATCTGCGTAAGAGTCCCTATACTTTCAATGGGACTGGCACCACCCAGGAAAACTAGAAGTCGGTGCCACTGCCTGCACCAAAATCTGATGCGGGTGGAGGTGCTTGCAGATTTGTGCAGCATGGCGGATGGAGGTGGCAGATTCGCAATTCGGGATCATTGTCCACACTCTTCCATACAAATCCAGGAAAATTAGGGGGCTCATAAAAAGCCAGAGTAAAACTGCTACGCAGGATGTTTACAAACCGCTCCATTTAAAACAAGGACCACAGTCCTTAAGCGTGGGTGTCTTTCAACGTTTGCACCGTTATATTCTAAAGTGGCTCTGAATGGAACGTGAGGATGCATGAATAGTCTCCTGCCGAAGAAAGGGCGCCTAATGTGTCGGTAATGAGGCGCTCCTGCGCCGTCATACGGGCGCTACTTACTAATCCCTTTGTGTTGGGCACTTCTCGTGTTCCCAGTTAACCCGCTGCATTGGCTGCCTCTGTGTTTCTATGCTCTCTCCCTTACGTCACAGAAAATGTGGCTATTTTTATGTTTTCCACTTTGACAAGATTCCCACAACAAATTACAGCAATTAAAGATGACAGGTTCGCAATCAATTAAAAGCACTGCAATGCTGACAAAAGCCGGATATACTTTATAAAAGCATGTTTAAAAAAAAAAAAACATCTAAACTAACCCCTGTGGTGAGTTTGCTACTCTTAAATAATCAGCAAAATGGTGGTACATGGATACTTTTTTAGTCCAAGTTACTAGACGTAGGTCCACTGGTGTATACACAATTTAGGATGAGGGAGGACTATTCTGCTTAGGTGCTTGATTTGTGTTTTTCACTCCTCAGATTTCTTCCTTAAAGCACAGAGACAGGGTACAGAAAAGACTGAAAGTGCATAATGCACAGCGCTTGCATTGCAGATAAGTTAGGACACATCCTTAACACATGTGGACACGGTCACATTCATATTGCCAAGATCCATATCTGAAATCATACTCATATACATATCAAAGAAGGTAGCAGGCGCTCCTCTTTTTTGAATCATATACATATCAGGCTACTGGCAGAGGGATTTAACTTCCCCCCACCCCAAGGAGGAAGGTACACTTAAGGAAAAACAAGATATTGTTTCCTTTGTGTCAACCATGTTTCAGCATTGCTAGGTAATCATATAGACAATGCCTTCATCAGGACGCAATAATCAAAGGAAATGGCATTTTCAATAGAGCACATGAAATGGGTATTAACCCTGTACTACTAGAGTGTGTTTCATTTGTACACTTCAGTTTTTTCAAGTTTTCATGAACCATGGTGGCAATTGACTCCAGCAGCCTGAAGGACGGATCTAAGCCTAGATGGATAATATGGTACAGTATTATTAGGAGAGGGCAAACATAGCATGTTTGCGACATCCGTAAAAATGTCTTTCTTGAAGGGGGAGGGGAAATTTCAAGATAAAGAAGCGTAAAATGATATGGAATGGACTTAAATATGAGAGTGAGAGATTAGAGAAGTCAACTGAGTAAGAAAAAGAGGGCAGAGAGGTCCTCAGAAAAAATCCAGGAATGATGATTATAAGAGTGACCTCCTGTTTACTGCTCCTGCACTACTACACATGTCATCATTTTGCTATTTTTTATTCATAAATATTTTCTGGTCTTTATATTCTTAATGGTTAATGTGTCTGAATGTTACCTCAAGCCTGCCTGAATTAATGTTAGGTAGTTAGTGAGGGGTACGCACATGCGTTCCGTTACAGTGTGTGTAGTGTAAGGCAGGAAGAAGAACATGTGAGCAGGTAAGGGTAGAGGGGATCATGGCTGCAGATCATTATCAGGCCAAGTAGTCCTGAATAGCCCTGGGTTATATCCTCTGACGATAATGGGGTGGCTATCCAAGCATCTTTCAGCTTTCCTATATCCAACCTATGCCAATCTTTGAAAGATTTGCATGACCTGTCTCCGTGGTTGGAGGTGCGTGGGATATATAGACATGATTGGGTCGGATCACCATGGTGGAAAACAGAACCATGGCATGCTAAAAGAGTGCGTTCTTTCCTGAGACCTTTGTGGAGGTTGTCCTGGTGACATTGACACAGTTGTGGCCGGCCTCTAGGGACCCGATTCTTGTGCTAGGGTTGTCCGTAATCCTGTCTGTGACTATGATCCAGAGTTTGTATTGATGTACCGTGACTCGTTTAGAGGGCAACTGAGCAAGACTGATCTGATTGGGTATGGCGTTAGGAGCAAGCTTATCAGCACTGTTGAATTCAAGGGGATGTCTTAGAATGAAGATTACCCAGGCTATTAGCGCCGGTAGTCTTGATTCTATTAAAGACACAGAGGCAAGCATTATGCTTAAAACTCTTTAATGCCACTTCTCAAAGCAGCTTCTTCAAAACTCAACTTCATCTGTTTAACCACATGCTTTTTTTTGTTTTTTTCCCCCCAAAATTAAAACAGTAAACAGTCCTCAAAACTTCAGGCATCTGGGACTACGAATCCCACAAGTCCTAGTGCTCCTGTAGTTTTGACGCTTGTCCAACAACCAATCCTGGACTAGCACAGTCTTTGCCTCACATCCTGGCTGTACTACTTCCTGTTTCTTTGATGAACTTGCTGAAACTGTAACAAAACCATGATCCTTCGCAACATCTTCAACATGGAACTGCTGAGGCTTGAGTGTCCATACTCCGACCCTCGGCTGACTACTCTGCTCAGATATCTCCAGTCATGTACCACTGTCCCACTCAGCTACTTTTGGCCTTGTCCCATAGGACTCAAACAAAACATATTATTAGGGTGGGAATAAGCAGCTCAGAGTAAAATATAGCTACATGCATGTCACATAGAAAATATATCAACAGCAAATCCTGCCACCATCCCACCCTGCATATAATGACTGGATAATGCTCACCCCTGTGTCTCTAGTAGAATCAACACTACCACAGCTAATAGCCTGGCTTATCTTCATTCTATGTCAAGACCGGAGGCGAGCATTACGTTTGTTCAGAGGTTTCTAATACCACATTAGCTACAGTAGAGTGGCTTAACATAAAAGGTCTTAAAGGTAGACTCTGAAGACCAGTTTGCTGACTTCAATATATCTTGTAAAGAAGCTCCTGCTAAAAAAGCTTTGGATGCCATGGCTCCCCTGACTGATTGGGCCCCAAAGACGCTCAAGTCTATTCCTGCTCAGAACATAACTTCTCTAACCCACCTGGCTATGGTGGCTGTAGCTATCACATGAAAAGGCCTCCTACGAGCTATCAGCAGTTGCTGAACCCCGCTGGCCTAATGACTTTCGTCACTCTCGCATACTCCTTGATGCAATGAGCCACGCACAACTTGGGCTTGTCACAAAAATAAGGATATGAAATGACTGTAGACGCACTCTTCGTCCTCTGGACAATCTGAAAAGCTACTCCATCTGGATAAAAAACTTTCCTGTTAACCTCTAAAGCTTTCATGTCGGAGACCCTCCTGCATGATACTAAACACAAAAGCATAGCTAACTTACCGGACAAACGATGCATTGATGAATGGCATGTCGGTGACCCACAATACTGAATACTTGGGAACCGGTGGCTTGCACATTTTTACTCCTCGCAATAATCTCACTACAGCCGGGTGTTCCCCGACAAGTCGGCCTTCACATCTCTCATACCCTGCAGAAATTGTCGACCGATACACTCAAAGCGTGCTTAATGCTCTCCCACTCTCGGATATCTCTGCCAAGAAATTGAGAACGTGCACTACAGATGCCGAAACTGGATGAACACACTGCTGGGCACACTATTCCTCCCATTTGGCCCATGCAGCGTCATAGCTCCTAAGGGTGGAAAGCCTCCACTAATCTCTGATACAATCTGCAGCTGCTCTCGAAAGGCCGAGCAAATCCCATTGTTTCCTGAAATCCTGCATGCCAGCTGCTGCAGGGACCCTGCTTCACCCAAGGTATTTACCTGCCCCCTCGGATCGCATAGAAGGTACGCTTCCCATGGAATCAGTCTCAGGACATCCGAGGAAAGTTCCATCAGAATTGGAAACCACGCCTGCAATTTCCATAACGGCACCACCATTACTATCTCTGCTCGCTCCCAACAGACTTTTGCTAGGACCCTCGCCAGCATTTTGAACGGGGGAAAAGCATAATGAAGCGCTCCCGCCCAGCTGTGGAGGAATGCATCCGTCCCCAATGCTGCAGGGTCCAGCCTCCAGCTGTAATATCTGGGAACCTGCACGATCAACCTGGAGGCGAAAAGATCTACTTCTACAGGGCCCAACATTCTCTGTAACCTTGAAAAAACGTGCTTGTTCAACATTCAATCGCTGGAGTCCTCCAGATACCTGGAGTTCCAGTCTGCTACCACGTTCTGCTTCGCTGGAAGATACTTTGTTGCTATAACCAGCTGTCACGCACGGCGGTCGCTGGCAGCTGTGGAGACGCTGGTGCTGGAGCGGCCATTGAATATGGCCGTCACGCCGCCACGCGTTCTTCAGCAGCGGTCCAGCTTTCCGCCTTCCGACCAGAGGCGTCCCTTCTTACGAGCGCCAACTCGGAAGCCCGCGCGTTGCAACCTATTCGCGTTAGGCTTCCGGGTTGGTACGCTTCAGTTCTTTCTTCCGCGGCCTCTGCCGCTCTCTTCCCTTTTCTTCCTCTCCCTCCTGTTGTTCTTCCGTTCCGCCTGGCTCTTCGGTTTCTCCCATTCCTCTCTGGCTATCTCTCTCTCTTCCCAGATCTCCTGTTTTCGCTTCCTCTCGGCTCGTACATATTACCTTTCCTTCTCTGCATTGTTGTGTTCCCGTGAGCGCTCTCCCAACACTCACTGAATAAGTCACCATTCTTCCGCTGGATTCTTCGTTTCTCGTAGTCCTGCCTGGTATCCTGTCGCCATAACCAACAAGGAAAGGGGTTTTTTGTGCCTTTCGGCTTTTTCCCCTTCACCGGTCTGCCCCGGTACGGGGGCCCCCTTGGCCCTGAGTTAGAGGGGCAGGGTGGCTTCCTCTCGAGGCAGACCTCATCTGCACTCCAGAGAAGAGGCATTGAGGATAAGGAGATTTGGACTCCAGTCAGACCAGGAGACCGCAGGTGAGCAGGCGGGCATAGGGGGCACTTGGGGGAGTGGTGTGAAACCGACTGAACCAAGGATTGAACGTGACACCAGCTTCTTCTGCAGACAATAGTGCCAGAAGTCTTTCGCTATTTCCGCTAACATTCTTGACCTTGTTCGCCCTAATTTGTTTATGTAACGCACTGCTGAGATGTTGTCCATCCTCCACAGAATGCAACAATTCACTTTCTCCTTCGTGAAAGCTTTCACTGCAAAAGACCCTGCCAGAAGCTCTAGGGAGTTTATGTGCAGTCTTAACTCCTCTCCTGACCATCGTCCCCCTGTTTGTAATGGACCACATCTGGCGCCCCAGCCGGACCTGCTTGCGTCGATTCTATTACTAACACCGGAACGTCTCCAAAGATGGCCCTGCCGTTCCAGGCTTCCATGTTCTGTAACCACGATTGTAGTTCTACTCTCTCTTCTTCATCTAACGGTACCAAGTGATGATACCTTACACCTCCTTGCAAGTGTCTGATCTTCAGCCTCTGGAGCGCTCTGCAGTGCAGGGCCCCTGGAAATATTGCTTGAATGGAGGCTGCCAGAAGCCCTACTATCCTCGCTAGACTCTGAAGCGAAATATGCGACTTCCCCTTCGATATCCTCAATTCCTTCTTTATGCCCTTCATTTTCTACTGGGGTAGTTCTAACCTGGCCTTCCTGGTGTCTATCACTAAGCCCAGGAACTCCATCCGTTGTTTCGGACTGAGTTCCGACTTCTCTCGATTGATCAGAAACCCGAGGGATAACAACAGTGTGCTCACCCATAGCACCTGCTCCTTCAAGGATGACCTTCTCTGCACTAGCACTTTGATATCTTCTAAGTAAATAATAATCCTGATCCCTCTGTCTCTGATGGCTTCTGCTACTGGCCTCATCACTTTTGTGAAAGCCCAGGGGGCCGATGCTAGACCAAAAGGCAGGCACAAGAAACATCAGCTCTGTCCTTTCCAGAAAAACCTGAGAACATTTCTGTATTCCTGAGCCTTTGGATATGGTCAGGTAGGCATCCTTCAGATCCAACCTTGCTAACCAGTCTCCTTTGCGCAATAAGCCCCTGCGGAGGTGAATACCCTCCATCTTGAAGTGCCTGTATACAAGCCAACTGTTCAACTCTTTCATATTGATCACCGGCCTCAACTTCCCTTTCCTGTGCACCAGGAACATATTGCTGTAAAACCCGGGACCTCCGGAGGGGCACCTCTCTATCGCTCCTTTCTCCACCAACGGTAGTAATTCTCTCTCGAGGAGCATTTCCTCCTCCCTTGACATTCGGATACATGGCGGGATACGAGTCTTCTGCGGAGAGCCTACAAACTCCAACCTTCAACCCGCTATGGTCTGCAAAACCCAAGCATCGCTTGATAACGCGTGCCACTTGTCTAAATGCAATACAGTCCACTCCTCAACCTTGGGGTAGCCTTCGCTCTGCGCATTTACTGCCGTCTGCACCGTGCTGTCGGAAAGCTCCCTTGGCCTCTCCTCCCACGGAAACCTCTTCCTCTGGAGGGAAAACTGGCATCCTGCCGCCTACTCTCCTAGTACTGTGTTCTGGGTCCTTGAGGCCGTCTGGAGTAGGAAGGACCAGCCGAGCGGCCTCTATGTCAAACGGTCCAAGCAAAAACTCATCCGGGGAATATCTTGCAGATGGATGTCTGGGCTTTCTCAAGTGCCGCAACATTTCCTTAGAGAAAATCTCACCAAAGAACAGGCCTTTTGCTGCCTCACCCACTTCATAATTGGCAAGATCTCCTAACTTGCTGTCGATCTTAAGTAATAGGCTATGGCACCTCTCAGCAGACAGGGTGCAGCTGGCATTATCAAGAAAACATACTGCCCTCTGCACCCAGCTGGCCAGCGTATGTGGATCTACCGGCACCCTGGTATACCTAGATCTTTCGGCCAGATCCATAACCTTTGCGAGTGGTCCGGCCATATCTATCCCTGCAGGCCTTCCAGGCTCAATCTACCCCTCTGCTGATGTCCTTTGGGACCTTAGTCACGAAGGTGACCATCTTGGCCTGTAGCTCTGGTGTGTCCATGATCTTACTAGGGTGCTCCGGCCTGGAGCATTCTGCCCTCATTCTGAAATGCACCTCCCTCTCTAGGGGTTTACATATGCGTTGCACCATATACTGCGCCACTCTCTGGGATGGCAGCCACTCTGTTGATTTCGGGTGCTTAATATTTTCTGGATCGAACATGTCCTCCATGTCGTCCCATTCTTCTGGACCCTGCGGTCCCTTATCGCCACTGTCCACTTTATCATCTTCTACGAGGACTTCCTCAACCTCATCCTCTTCTTCCTCAGAGGATTTATCGCCTTCTTCGGCTGCCCCTGTATTTAACACCCCTGGGTTGGGGGTAAGAGGTTTGGCACTGCTGACCTCCCTAAGAAGACATCCTTCAGCTTGCCAAAGGGATCAGCAACCTCCTGGGGCTTGTTCTGGGCCCCTGCTTTCGGACCAGGGGGTGTGAGGGGGTCAAAGAGTGGGGGCCCTTCCGGGTCTTTTCCACCCCCTTATGCGCCATCACCTGTTTCTTGTGCAGGCCCTTTGATGTGCCCTCACCTGGGCTGAGCTGTCTCGTCCTCTTCTTGTGGCTGTTGCAATGATGAGGGTTTCTAGCACTGCCAGGCACTCCTGAATGGGTTTTACCCCTTGGGAAACAGCTACTGCTAGCAAGTCTCCCAGGACCTCCTTAAGACTGAGAGACAGGTCTCTGTCTCCCTCCAACTCCTCTTCACTATACTTCGGAGTGGTGGTCTCTTCCTCCATTCTTAGATCTGGGGAGACGCCAGCCCTCTTTGTCTTTTATTTATTTTCTTTTTCTATTTTTTTTTTTTCTCTTGTCTTTCAATGTATTCTGTGCCTTAAGTGCCTGTGCCTTTCAGAGGGCAATACCGGCGAGAGGCTTCACTATGCGTCTTCCCCGTGGACAGTAGCTGTTCCTTATTCGCTTTATTACGCTCAAAAAGACAGCGCGTGCGCTGTACTGGCTTCCTCCACGTGATTGGGAGAAAACGGTAGGCTACGCAGTCAGCAAGGACCTACTCGTCGAGCCGTAATGTCCCAGGGGAGAGCACCGGTTACCTAAAGCGAGCGAGATGACTTGCGGTCCCAGTGCTCTTCCTATGCAACCTGAAACACACTGCAATCTCGCTGATGCAAAACCCGAAACGTGGGCCCTCCCAACCCGCCTACCACCAATACTGATCACAGCTAACGGCGTTCGCCGTCACCTCATACCGAAAGGAATAATAAAATAAAAGTACACTAGCTACCAATTATCGCGATATGCGCGCTATATATGCTCTCTAAATATGTCAAGTAAAGACCCACATAGCAAACCTATATCTGTCAAATAAAGACCCACAGAGCAAAATAAAGATGACCTATCTGCCTGAGAAGCAGCAAAGAAAGAGGAAAGAGTACAGCCAGCATGTGAGGCAAAGACTGTGCTAGTCCAGGATTGTTTGTTGGACAACGGTCAAAACTACAGGAGCACTGAGGACTTGTAGGGATTGGTAGTCCCAGATGCTGGAAGTTTTGAAGACTGTTTACTGTTTTTCTGTTTTTGAAAAAGAAACAAAATATTTGGTTAAACAGATGAAGTTGAATTTCAAAGAAGCTGCTATGAGAAGTGGCATTAAAGAGTTTTAAGCATAATGCTCGCCTCCAGTCTTGACATAGAATCCTGTTTCCGCTGTGGAGCAAACGCTTGGGTCCTAACCTCCATAGTGCGCTTGTCGGCATTCTTTCCCTTTTTGTGGCCTGATGCACTGCCTGATCATTAGGAATTTCAGGACAGTGGAATCACCTATCTATGGAGATCCATAGGTTCGTTGCCATGACTAAGAAGGAGGAGCCTCCTTTGCATTTCCTGTTGAAGTGTGAAATGTTCAAAGAACTGCACTGCTGAAGTGGAATGTTTTGTTTGTAAATTGGATGAATTCCTGGCAGTGATTTCTGGGCACATGGTGTGGAAGGTAGGGTGCGTAGCACACAGTGTTCTGAACTGTATTGTTTAACTGGAGCCAAAGGAGTGCCTGGGGTGACAGAGATGATGAGTTCTCTTTTTTCTAGTGGTAGGAGTTGTCTTGCTGAAAAAGTGTGTATTCTTTGCAGATAGCTCAGCAGGTTGTCCAGGAAGGCCAGGCAAAGGATGTTGGTATTAAAAAGTCTTTACTGTACTCTGTAAAGCAAGAGATAGGACGGTAGTAGCAAACTCATCGGTTACATGGCAACAGATTAAAATACAACCACAAATGCCAAAAATACAAAATAAGTATACAGTATTTGTTAAATAATTAAATGCAGGATATATGGGGTCGAACTCCCAATGAAGGACCGTTAAAGCATGTTGTTAAAAAACACCATTAAAATCAGTACTTTAAAAATCCAGACAAATGAATAACAATACAATTTTGAGGCGCTAACACACTGCTAGAGAATGTGTGAGACAACACATACACTAAAGAATCTGTGTTAATGTAATTCTGATTCTAAGGGCTGCTTTTATAAAGGCTAGCAACTTATGTAAGGCCAGGGGCTTGTCCAGTGCGACCAACTTTGGACTGAGTGATCTCAGGAGAGATACCAGCCACTAATTACTCGGAGCGCAGTACCAGGGGCAAACGAAAATAAAGTCTGATCTGGATTCTTGGTACCCTGCACCACAGTAACACATTCCTAAACTTTCCCTGGGTTCCAACAATTGCCTTGAGACTGCGTAATTTGACAGTAACACATTCAGATACAGTCTTGCTACTAAAACTATCACTATTCACTGGAATGATATCTGAATAATCAACATTAAAGGAATAATCCAGCAGCTCTGTATAATCTTAGTTAGGTTTGACGCCCCATGATCTATCATCGTGTGGGTAACTATGGTTGCCTTAATACTTACTCTCGAAGGTTGACCAATTTGTTCAGGATAATTAAACAAGGTCCCTTTTCCACAGTTAATTAATCATGCATTGTTACCAAGACATTTTATGCGATAAGCAATTGGAACACGACTCTCTGACCAGCATGTTCAATAACAGATCTGGTTCGGCTGACCAAAGGATTGTGTTAGTAGTAAACTGACTGTCACATCTAGGTATGATGACGCTGGTTGGTCTATGAGCAGAAGAGTGGAGGAATATACTTTGCTTATGACAGGGGTCTGCTCCCTTTAGCTCACTATGTGTTTGGGACTAATGCTCCCATGATCCCTCACAATTGACCATACTGGTCAGGGCCAATGGGACTTGTCGTCCAAAACATCTGGAGAGTCAAAGATTGCAGACCGCACGAACAGCTGTTTTTGATACAAAATGGTCCAATTCAAGAGGAGGCTGTTGTGACAACGAGGGGGCATGACTGTGTGCTAAACATGCAGTGATGAACGAGCAGGAGACCATAAAATGTTATCCACAGGGTCTTCGTATCTGGGATAAAGATACTCCACACTTCAACCGTGACATGAGACAATGGTGGCCCGGGTAGTAGCAATTGGCTTGAGAATACATAGAAGCATACAGTGACTTATGCACATTGGAGGATGGAATGGACCTGCAGTGTGTCCGCGAATGATATCTGAAAAGCTAAAACACCTCATTTGTGAACTGACACTGTGGAACCTTGAAGTGGACAGGAAGAGTCAGGTTGCCTCGGTTCAGCTCAATAGCACAGAAGAGAGGATGCGGTTTTCCTATAACTACTCTGCAAGTAGATGGAAAGGATGAATAAAGGAGTGTAAATGGAAGCCACAGAGACATGCGAGGAGTCCGCATTGTTTGATGGAGGAAGTCAAGTAAGAGGAAATGCATACTGGTGACTGAAGGACTGAAGGATCACAAGCAGAAATAAACAAGCAGAACACTGTGACCAAGAGGTCCTGAACAGACAAGGCAAACACTGAACCTAAGTGAGGCAGAAAAGACAAGTAGTGCACTTGACTCAGGAGGTTCTGAAGAGGCAAGGTAGGCACTTGGCCCAAGAGGTGCTGAGACTCCAAGCACATCACTTGTTAAAGCAGTCTTGGAGAGGCCGGGAAAGAACTTTACCCAAGAGTCACAGAGAAGCCAACCAAGGCACTTGACTCAAGCGCTGCTGAAAAAGTGAGAAACCACTTGACCCAGGAGTCTAGGAGATGACAAGCATGGAACTTGACCCAGGAGGTGCTGAAGAGGTGAGGATAACACTGGGCACCAGAGGTGTAATGAAGCATAGCACTTGCCCCGGAAAGTGCTTAATAAGACAGATGAGCTCTGGTTACACAAGGTGATGAGAAGCAGAGCCAATTAGTTGAACTAAGAGGCACTGCACAAGCAACATAAACACTTGCTCCGTGAAATGTCAATAAAAAAGGGGAAGCACTTGATTTGAGAGGTGCTGAATAAATTCAGAAAACTCTTGCCAATAGAGATCACAAGAAGCCAAGTGATACAAGGGGCACAAGAGGGACTGAATAGATGAGGTAAACACTTGCCATGGGAGATGCTGAACATGAAAAACACGTTTGAGACAAGAGGCACATAGGTGCCAAAAAAAATTGCCATATGAGTATTATTGAGCTGAGCAAACCACGGGCAGTGGACCCACACTAGTGTGTGCAACCAAAAGACATTCAGCTCTGAGATTTGTAGTCTCAACATCAGACCTCCAATCTGGGAGTTTACGAAAAAGAAAATCCTATTAGAAGTAACCCAAAAATCATTCATTCAAGAGGTAAGCCCACTGCTCAATAAAAGGGAACAGATGGTTACAGGTCGTTTAGGAGTCAGGGACTGGAAGCTGTTGGAGAGAAGCACAGCAGCAAAGAGAAAAGGAGGAGAGAATCAGAGAAAGGAGAGGATGAGGAGATATAGGACCTCATGAGAGGAGAGGACAAGGTGAAAGAGGAGCTGGCAAAACAGGGAAAATAGAGAATAGGAGAAAGAGGAGTTGAACGGTCCAGAGGAGAAGTTAAAAGGTGAGTTGAGAAAAACAAATGAGGATGAGAAATGAACGAGTATCAATAGGAGCAGAGGAGGCGCTGGAAAAAGAGCAGAGCAAACAGGAAGTGGGGAAGAGAGGCAAGGAAGAGAAGGAAGTGAAAGTAGAGCAGTATTCGCAAGGGAAGCAAGGGGAGTCCGATTAATGTGTTGCAGAACATGGAGGAAAGGAGGGAGGTGTTTCCCCAAAGGAGGAGGAAAAGGAAAAAACACAGAGTGCAGAGAAGGAGAAGAGGGATGAGAATAATGTAGTAAGAATGTGAGTCAGATGGTCTGGAGATGGACTGCTAGGGTGACACCAGAGTGGGTGGAAGAGGCTGTGTTAAAACAGTGTCCAAAAACTGTGACAAGGCCGGGACCTGACCCTATCAAGGGGATGAGGAATCCCTCTCAAAATGCGGCAAGAGGCTTTTCGGGGTATTTTTCGATAGGCAGTCCTCCCCCCCAGAGGTAGGGTGAGGATGATAAGAGGGCCCCAGTCTCTTCAAAGGCAGTAGATCGTCATTTGCCAGGCTCGGGCTCTGATATACTATGACTGGCAGTTGCATAACCTATGCCTATACAAAAGCCAAAATGTTTTGCTTAGACAATGATTGTTAGTTTTGGCCCATTGGTGTTGTGTTGCAACACCTAATGAGGCAACACTATTGGCATCAGAGTGTAAGGAGAGATCGATATGAGGAGGGACACACTGAGAGGTTCCGTGGCCTGGGAATAAACACCTTCAGCAGTCCGCTTGCCTAGAAGCTGTCTATTCACAGGGGATTGAAGAGAGCACACCACCACGAGCGTTGGACAAGTATAATCTCGTGTTTATTACAAGCCAACACAATGTAATTATAGAGAGAATTCAACTGGATGTTAACATGAGATGCTCGTCACAAGATGACATCAGGAGTATGTCTAAAATAGTCAGCAAAATACATTAGAGCGTGGGATACCTAGAATATGATTGAAAAACATTATATATACATAACAATATGATTTATCATATCAGAGGTGCTTTTCTGTTCTTGGTAATACTGCCCTGCACTGCATCGAATTTTCGCTTCTTTCTTCCAAATAGCTGGTAGGATAAATATATCTCGTGTGTTCTGTCTCAGGACAGTCAGGGACTATCTTTTAGGTAACATGTATTTTAAACAAAGCTTTCCACTTTCCAAAATCACAGTATGTAATTGGTTCCATTATCTTACAAGAGCAGCAGAGATTGTACATAAACACACACAGCGAGCGAGCAGGCCTTTTCTCCTTGCGAATAAAACCATTATTTCTTTTTGCACTAAAAGCAGGATGAGATGTTTCGCTACCTGAGTGTGCTGCAAAATATAAGATGGCTGTGCTTCAGTATTGGAGCATGATACCTAGGACTCATCGTTCCATCCTTTGTATTCACAAACACTCTACGCCAATCTGGAATATTCTAATGAATTCTTCCTCAATCAAATGCATTGAGTGTGAGATGGGCCTGTCCTTTTCAAACATACGAGATATACAGTTCACACAAAGCGTTTTGGCAAGCATTAGTACTAGAATTATTGCAATGAAAATCAAAACCTCCTTCATTACCCATTGGCCCCATCCGGTGCCAAATAGAGAGGTAAACCACGCTTTGATAGAATCCAGATCCACTGCCTGATCCACTGAGATATCATGGAACAAATGCTGCTTGTTACGGGTATGTGGCACATCAGTAATTATTTCTCCTGATGTTGGGTATACTTTTGAAAACAAGATGTCAAATATTACTAGGTCACATTTAATCCCATTCTCCACCAAATCAGTAGTATCTCCTTTTTCTGACACCTCCCTTGTTGTTACTCAAACACCTCCCTGGTGAATCCTGGCAAATGAACAAAGGAACCATATTTCCAAAACATGTAGCATCCAGACTTACATGGGTGATAAGTGAGAAAATGTTTGAAGTGCTCATGGCCGGGTGCGCAATCATCCATGTGTGCTGATTCCCTGCTTTCTCTAACCACTAGGAATTGCACCCTGGGTGATAATGGGCCTCATTAGGACCCTGGCGGTGACAGTATGAACGCTGCCGGTAAGGCACCGGCCCCGTTCATACCGTCCTGCCGCATTACGAGTTCTGCTCGCGGGTTCCTGAAAGCCTGGCTGTGCGGCACCCGCGAGCATAACACGTAATGCTGCTGGCACTGTTATCAACGGTGCCGGCGCATCCATGCTCCCCACCCCCATTGTGCCCTATGGGACAGAATGGGCATCGGGAGCCCGGCAATACCGCCACCCGCGAATGGCCAATTACCGGCCCATTCATCTCGTAATGGGCCGGTTATTGCCCAATCGCGGGAGGCGGTGCCGGTAGCGAGCATGGCGGTAGCCGTGCCTGCCATACAGGCACAGCTACCGCCATGCGCATAATGAGGCCCAATGTCTTGTGCAGCATTTCAGAGGCAGCGGGGTGAGAGGACCAGGGGACTCGTTGTCCATCCCCTTCAATGCCCCTTGTTGCTGCGTAACGTATACCTGTGTTGTTAAGTCTCTGGTGACAAATCTGCTGAGGCTCCCGAAGTCACAGTTGGCAGTGAACACAGTTCAGGGTCAGTAGCCTTCTTCAGATGAGTGCAATGGAGACACGTCTTCTCACCTGTCACTTTAGCCGCTGTGGAGGTGGGCAGTAGTACTTTCCTGGGACCCAGCCATCTAGGTTGTAAGGCGTTCTTCCTGGAACAATTCGGGAAGTAGACAACGTCCCCTGGCTGTAGCTCATGTAGAGGCTGTGATGGTGGATCAGGAAATGCTGCCTTGACCTGAGAATGTAAATGCTGACCGAGTCTCAGAGAGAGTCTTCACTTGTTCCATCACAGTTCCATCGTTACAGACAAATGAAACCATATGGGGTCCTGCACTAGGTAGTTTGAGAGGATGCCCCATTATGATTTCAAAAGGTGACAACCCCAGACTTCCAGGGGTAGCCCTTATGCTCAGGAGTACTTGCAGAAGGGCCTGTATCCATGTGAAGCCAGTCTCTGCATGCACTTTGCCCAACTTGGACTTCACATCTTGGTTTAGTTCCTCAGCCTATTCTGAACTTTGAAGCCTTCTGCGGCAGTGAAGCTTCTGATCAATGTGTCGTAAGTTGCAGAGCAGTTTGTAGACACTGGTTATCAAAGTGAGGACCCCTGTTGCTATTTATATGTTAACAAATGCCCCATCTTGGCACTATGTCCCTTACAAGGATGCGGGCAGAGATTGCCTTTCTTTTTCGGTACGGGTGATGGGAGACTTGGATCGTCGGATAAAGCCGATTTTTATGGCGTTATCGATGTAAGTTTTAAGTATGGCTTCCTCCTCTTGTTTTAAGGAATACACACGCCCAGTGAGTAATTTAGCCCCATGGATCAAGCCAATGGGGCAATCATACAGTCTATGAGGTGGCAGATCCTCTGCTTGCTGTTTGTCCAATACTTCCCTATAGTCTGTATAAGGATCAGAGAGTTGTACAGAGGTACATCGAATCACAGTGGGTATAGCCGAGACCCATTTACCAATGCCTGACAAGGTGAGCAATGAGCACAGTCTTCCAACTCACAATCCTTCTTACAGAATGCTGACTTGAAGCGCACATGTCCAATAGACCAATTGATACTCGGATTCTGTTTTGGAGCCTGGGAGTCCTTAAAATCACACTGAACTGTGAAGCAGCAATAAGATCGAATGAGGGGGATTCATGGTGCCGCATGACTGTCCGCATAGACAATTCTTCTACTTTCTTGGCCACCATACCAGATGAATTAAATTGATCCATCCACTGCTGTCACCTACTCTGGA
Organism: Ambystoma mexicanum; assembly: GCF_040938575.1. NCBI lineage: Eukaryota > Metazoa > Chordata > Amphibia > Caudata > Ambystomatidae > Ambystoma > Ambystoma mexicanum. Next base: position 785,051,789 of record NC_090931.1, read on the forward strand.
TTGGGTTTGTGGAGAATTCAGAAACCCACCTTCTGGCAACGTGGATGTCCATGTAGTTGCGCAAAGCGCCTGAATCTAGCACCGCCAAACATGAAATGGTCTCTTGGTCAGAAAAGAGGAATTCCACTTCCAAAGAGATATAGAGACTGGTTGAAATAGAGTGTTTTGGTTCGAGCATCTTCTCCCTGGCTCTTATTAGGGGCAAATCAATGCGTTTCCCGATCTTTTCAAAGTTCGTTTAGGGCAAGACAGGATGAAATGACCAGACTGGCCACATTACAAACATAGGTTTGAAACACATCTGTTTTCTTGTTCTTTGCGAGTCAACGAACTGCGGACTGCTCCGCACTGCATGGATTTGGGGTCTATTCCTGTCTTAGTAACCGAATCCCCAGTTCACAATGAGGCGAATTGAGGTGCACACCCCCTGCCTTTCCGCCATTCTGGATTCCAATTGCAACACAAGATCCAACATCTCTGGAAATGTGTTCGGTACCACAGGCACTCCGGATAAGGTGTCTGAGTTTGTTGGTTGAACATCGATAAAACACTGCGGTTTTCTTATCCCCAGTCCATTTGGTTTTGGCTGTGAGTCGATTCAAAAGGGCTAAATATGAGAAGAGATCCTTTTTGGCCTTGCTATGATCAAGTAACTCCAGGTCTGTGGCTTCTGCTTTATAACAAGTATCTAACACGCGATTCATCACATAGATGAGGGCATCGAAATCATACAGAATAGAATCATTGTTCACAAGCAAGGGATTAGCCCAAGGAGCGGCCATATCTCCCAAATGGGACAACGCAAAAGCTGCCTTCATGGTAGCTTTAGGAAACGTGGTCGGACGACACAATAAGTGCTGCTTGCACCGGTTAACAAAGCTTCAGTATTTTTTTCGTGCCATGCAAGAATCACTCACGGGCGGTCAAAGGGAATGGCGGTGGAAGCACGAAAGGGCCCAGGCCTCGAAACTGCAGAAGTGGGGGCTAAGCTCCTGCTGGAGCGCCCTCAAACTCCTCCTCAACACAGAGAGGATGAATGCTTGTCAACAAGGCATCCATTCTTTGATTGAGGGAGGAATTGGCCACCATCATATCCAACCAAAAGGCAGTCACAGCCTGCAGAAAGGCGGCTATGGGGTCTGCTCTCAGATCCATCCCTAATGGTAAGGCTCCTTAATCTGTTAAGGTCTATAGCCATGTATTGTAGCAAACCCCCTGAGAGGGGCTACAACAAGGAGGTCTTTTACCCTGACCTATCAGCCCCTTTTATAGAAAACAACACATGGGCCAATCAGTCAGACAAAAAGGATATCTGAAACAGAAAAGAAGAAAGTGTGAGTACTGTAATGAATCCGGAGTAAGACTCGGACACAGGGGTTATTCAGGTGATTACTGTAGACTTTTATTTAAGTAAAAGAAGGGTTGGAGTAAGACCTATCTTGCTCTAACACTATGAGGGGTTTCCCTGCCTCAACGAAACTAAAGGATGCCTGTGTCGGAATGCCCAAAAAATAAAGAGTTCTCCATCCTGTGTCCAAAATCCGATCCTGACCCTCACAGTTAAACATAAGAAAAAGTGCAAAGGGATAAAGTCTTTCAACTGGCCATCTGTAGTCTTCTTTACTGTTCCAAAATAAAGTCCCAAAAAGTGCACAAATGAACAAATGATCAAAGTTCCACCCCACAGTTCTCCAAGGGATGGCTTTTCCTTTTCCTATGGGGGGTCCTAAGTCATTTCCTTGGTTGCAAATAATATAGTTAGGAGGCTCAGGTTCTTCCTTTTTACTTCACTATGTATACTCTTTTCCTTCAGTGGTTTGGCATTCCTTCCCCCTTGGGGTGTACATGTGTCACAACCTATTTCTTCCCAATTTTGTATAATTGTCTAATCACTGGTCTCCACTTTATTTCCACCTCACCTGATGTCTCTCTTTGCCAGATCTTTCATATGGACTTCATTCCCTGAAACGTTTTACACTTATTGATATTTTATTTCTATCGCGCTCGTACACAAGTGTTTCAGAATGCGACAAGGTAAGGGAGGGGAGTAGGGGAGAACAAAACAGCGATCTTACTAGGCCCAGTGACATTGAGAACGGTCAAGTGCATGGAAGAGGGAAAGGGGAAAAGTGCATGGAAGGGGGGAGAAGTGGAAAGTGCAGAGCAAAGGAGAAACAGATACATTGGGCCTCATTAGGACCCAGGCGGTAAGGGGTTTACGGCGGCGTAAACAGCGCCGACCCTTACCGCCTGATTCCGAGGTCCCTTAGCGCCATGGAGTATTTAACACCTTAAAATCCATGGCGCTAAGGGACCTTGTTGTTAATTACGCCACCGTAATTTACGGTGGCGTAATTAACGCCTTCCCCACTCCCATTATGCCCTATGGGGCAAAAATGGGAATGGGGAAGGGTAAATGGGGATTGGGGACTTACCGCCCCGCCAACCTCGGAATGGGGCGGTAAGTCCGCCAACCACCATGGCGTAAACGTAGTTTACGCCATGGTTTTAAAGGTACGACCCAGGCGGTAACTTACCGCCTGGGTCGTAATGAGGCCCATTATAATAAATAAATAAATAAATAATAAAGACAACAAACAGTGGTAGTGCAGCCAGCAATTGGCAAGTGCTGGGTTTAAGGCAGCAGACAGGGTAGGTCTGATAAGTGCAGGAAGAAAAAAGGGAGGGGCTGTATGGGTACAGATACAGACCCCAGTGCAAGGGGTGGCCCGGAGGCAGTGCGGGTGGGGGGCAGGGTGAGCTGGTCCCTGGGCCCAGAGGCCAGAGTGCGGCCAGGTGCACGGTGCCAAGAGAGAACAGATCAGCAGGGGAGAGGGGGTTATTGCTCTTTCCCTTGAGTTTCCCTTGAGTTTACTTACCATATTTTTATTTCTCCACAGTTCTTTTCTCCAGTAACATAAACCTTTTCAAAGCAGGAGGTATGTCTACTTTTTCATGGGTCTCACACAATCAAGGGTTCTTCTACTTTTCCTTGACTCATTTAGCAACACACAACAAAGTTCCCCAAGGTTTCACAGCTCTTAGAACAATGGGAGAAGGTCTTCACTTATGTCAAATTTTCAGCTTCTCTTCAGCTCTGTACCATAGTTCTTTTCCTTGGAAAAGGGCAACGTTCCAATCAAAGGGATATGGTCCCCTTCACCTAGCATCACACACTCAAGGGTTCTTCCTAACCCCTGGTTTACTCTCCTGCCAGGACTTCATGATATTTGCTTTACATTCACTTTGGCCTCGTTTACTCTCCTGTCAGGACCTTACAATATTTCACACTTGCCTGGTATACTCTCATGCCAGGACTTTACAACAAGTTACATTTCCTTTCAGGTGCAGGTCTCCAGACTCGCCTTCACAATGTTATATTTGGGTGCAGGTCCCAGACTCGCACAGTGCCTGGTTTACTCTCCTGCCAGGACATTTCACACTGTCTTTCACAAGGTGCTTGCACACGTTGCGCCCCTTCCCCACTTCTCGCCTGGTCTCCTGTGTCTCCTGACAGCCTCACCACGGCAGACTTCTGGCTTATCGGTTTCCTCTGGACAGCGGTTCCAGCAGCCCTTCAGGATCGGACAGCACTCCGATTGCTTTGCAACTTCCGTTCTGCTTCGCTTGCAGCAAGGTTCTCTCTGTGGCATCTCTCTCTCGGAGACGACCCTCTCTCGCACAGCTGATGAGTATTTAAGTGTCCCACTACTATGTAGCTCCCGCCAACAACTAGGACACAGCATAGACTTCCTGGTTCTAGTAATCTTCATCACGCCGGTATTCTTTCCCATCTCAGTACTTCGGTACAATTTGTCAGAAGGAACCCTGATGGCAGTATAAGAAGATTGTACGGGTTCAATACCACAATAACCGCTTTTCTTGCGGCCAGTCTCTCTTCCTCTAATGAGGGTCCTCTCTCCACATTTGATCCTCCCTCAGGCTGCCGCCATAGGATCGGGATCAGTTAGTGGCTGCCCTTTCCTGGCCATATGGAAAGAGAGTTTCCCAGAGAGGGAGTGATGACATTGCTAGATTCATCACAGTATGAAGAACACCAGAAACCTTTGTCTCCCCAAAGCCAACCTAGCTATACCTGGCACGACAGATTCAAGGAAGGGAACCTAGCATCTAACGATCAGGATCTGAAGTGGCAGGTCCAGAAAAGCAAACAATGCCAAAAAAGGAAAACAATAATAGCTCTGGCCAGGATAGCACGAGGGTGCGGTTCCCTGAAAGGAATAAGCCAGCTGGCCAGAGCGGAAGTCCCAAAGTCCTGCACCACTGACTCAAATGCAATCCACAGTGTTTAGAAGTAATTCCATCAAAGAAGTTCCAATAAAAAGGGAAATCCCCAAAAACCTTAGTAATCTACAGAAACACAATATCCAAGTATTATTATTATTATTATTAATATTATTATTATTATTATTATTAAAAAGAAATGAAAGGAAATCCAAGAAACAGGCTGTCCAGAGTACAAGCAGTGTTCGGTACATGAGCTGGTGAGACAGGTACACAATGTAGAAACAGGAAATCCAGTGAGCAAGCAGTGTTCGGTACACGGGCAGGCAAGACGGGTACAAAACGTAATCCAAGAGGAAAGAGGAGACACAGTCCAAGGTCATCAAGGAAGAAACAATCAGAGAGATCATAAAGCAACTCATGGAAAGAACTACTGACGTTAAGGAGCATCAGTGTTCTCTTACCGGGCTATGGAATGCGGCGCAGCCACCCTCTCTGCGAGGGACATGTAGCTGACATATTGACATACGTCATGGAGGCGTTCATGATTCGTGGCCTTATGGGGGTTGTAGTCCCCCGTGGGTTACGCTGTACAAGACGCCATGGCAACCTCCTGCAAATGCCGCAAGGAACACCGACATGACGGGGATGCAGGGGCAATCCCTGACAAAACCTTGAAGACCCTATACCTTCCAAACATAATTGTTCATTAAATTGAATAATGAAAGAAGCAGATGATGAGCCTGCTGTGGCAGCAGACAACAAACTGAGGTTCGGACGGAGAAAGAGGGCAAGATGGGACTATCAGTAGTTGGGCAGCAATTTTCCCACTGAGGGTTTATGAACTTAGGAGTACACCCATAGAGCCTCGCTTTGATCAACACAAAGCATTCACTGGGGTTGCCTGCTCGCATAACCTTCAGTGAGATTTGGGGACTTAGGAATATGTGCTACTAACAAGAAGAATTCACATGCAGTTCCCTTCATCAACACAGGAGAGCCACATTCAGCCTACTTTTATCAGGCAGCCTTCTGTAATTAGGCTCAGGGTTCCTGCCATACGGTGGATGGGCCGCGTCAGTGGAGAGTGTCATGGACCTAACAGGAGCTAAAGTTCCTGGCATTCCTACGGGGGCCTGATGCTATGTGATCATATTTAAGTCCTTTCATTCAGACCACCACGATGCTCAATGCTTCAGCAGCACTTCATATATGATCCAGTCCCCACAGCATTCTGCCTGTTTTTCTAGCCTCATCCTTCTGATTTCCGCTCTGTTACTTTCCACCCAGACCTTCCTTGTTGGCTATTCTCACCCCTGCACCCCCCATCCTGGTGTGCGCCATCCTCTTTGGATTCTTCCTTGTTTTCCTGTGAATTATAGACCCTATCACACCTTCCCTTGTCTTTGGGCCTACTTGGATTTGTGGACCTTAGTAGACCTTCCTTTGATTCTGGACTTTCTTGCCTATAGTCTGGAACCTGCATCGTGCTCTTGTCATCGAACAAGCATCCTCGTACACTAGATTTGTTGGACTCTGGAGACCCACAAACAGAGTTCTAGCTGGTCACTTCACGTCATCATCGCCTAGCTGACCTACCTACCACCTTTTGACAGCGCTCAGCTAGGAGATCTTTGGCAGAAGTCTTTGGGGGGTGGTTCCTCCCCATCTTTGGCGTTATTGCCTTTTATTTTGGGTTCTATCCTGGAGAGAGAGCATAGCACCTTGGGTTTGGGAGGGTTACACAATGGATACCTTGTTCCTGACAACATGCAACATTTTGAAATGGAAAAGACATTGGGATAAAATAGAAGTTTTTGGATGGGGGTAGCAGGACAGGAAGATTCCAATGAAGATGAAAGTGATCGGGAGTATGTGTCCAGTGCCAGTGTGTTCGGAGTGTGTGATTGAAGTCCAGCACAGAATAAACTAGCTCAAGTTATAGTTCTTGCAGCTGAGGGAGCCTAGAAGGCCACAGAAGAAAGATGCATGTGAGGATACCACAGAAGGTAAATTATCTGCCGAGAAGAGAAGGACGGCAATGGAGGAGATGGATCATTTGAGAAAAGATTTGCCTTGTGAAAGAATGCAAGAATGCAGAGGATGTCAGCCCTATCATGGCAAAAATGTACACGTCAGAAACAACCCACACTGTCCTGCTCTTTGTGTTCAAACCTATTGAAGCCCTACCCACTGGGGAACATATCAGGAGTTGATGTAAGGAGAAATTTCATGGAAGATCCGCTGAGTTCAAAATCCACATGATGCCACCTCAAACCATGATACAGAAAGTCGGCTACCTGTCATAACTTTGATCCCTCCTCCATGTAGAAACAACCTAGGATTCCTGAAAGCTTTCAGTTGCAAATTATGTGATACGATAGGTTGTTTATAACGCACTTAATACCTAGAGGTTTCTAAGCGCGGACCTAGGGATCAAACCTGTGTTGCTTAATGCCATCTTGCTTCCAAGGCGACCATGTTGCCCCTGAGCTATCCTCCCATAGACTAAAATCCAACATTACCCACCAAAAAAACCAAAACAAGACACCCCCTAGGGAGTGGTACTCATAACATAGTTCCAACATCTCATCACAGAGACAACAATCTTTGAGAAACCAAAAATGGAGAACAGACCTGATAGACCATCAATAATCAATCACCTCAATGCAATCTATGGATAACCTTTAGTATATTTTCACTCTAGGAACCAGTCTCAAACTAGCAAAACTACAGAGTGAACCTCCCTTTTAGGAACACATTAATTTGGAAGAATATAATAGTACCTATTTGTTCCTAAACCATACTAATTCCCCAACATGCCTATACATGAATCACCAGCATATATTAGGAAAAAAACATCTTTCAGTTTGGGTATTCCAGAAGGAGATTTGATGCTAATGCATTCTGTCTGTCATCAGTGTTCTATTTGAAAGTAGTTAGTGACCTTACTTTCAAGAAAATCTAGAAGTCCCAAGATGCTGTGTCTATGCAACCACTCAGGATTACCAAGGTATTCTGATTTGGCTCTAACATCACTAAGAAGTGAACCCTTGGCATCTTGCCCTTTTACCCATGTCACTGATACCATTGATTATTGGCTCTTACATTATACATTTTGACCATTGGCTTGACAAAACCAAGAAACCTCTAAAAGCCATTACTTTACCAACAAGAGCTGTTATGTCTTCAGAAGTCCCTACCATGTAGCGCATGTTTTTTGGAGACAGTGACAGAGAGAGACCCAAATTAGAAAATACCCTGGGTAAAGTCAGTTTGTTCAGAGTAAACTACAATGAAGTGGATCGAGACTTAAGCAAAGGTATAGACAGTGGACCTGATCACGAGTTTGGTGGTGCAGGAAAAAAGTGGTGGTAAGCCACTTTTCTCGCACAACCAAATTATAATATTTGGCGGATTTACCACCAGCGGAATTACCGAGTGGTAAATCCACTGAGTTTTGGAGGAAAAGTGGAGGATTTACCTCCAGCTTGCTGGATGGGGATTAACACCACCTACCACCAGCTTGCTGCTGGAGGTAAATCCTTCCCCTTTCCTCCCAAAATCGGCAGATTTACCACATTTTTGTGTGTGCTATTTTTAGCATGAACCGGCTGCTCATGCTAGTAATATAATTGGCGGGTTAGATCAGACTAGAAATATAAAAGGGATTTTTTCCATTTCGAATATGAGCCTTTCTGAATGATAGAAATACAAAATGACAGGGCGTTGTGTGGGATGACAGCCTGCCCTCCTCTGCAGAGCTGTTGTCTGCTTGAGCCCTCAAACCTTTACAGACAAATCAACAAATGCTTGAAGGAATGTTCGAGTCCACGTCAAACTGGCTAACGCATTACTAATACAGACACAGTTCTAAACATCTCCACCTCCTGTATTCTTCAAAGCAGGACACTCACTAAACCAATTTACAGCAGGTCCTCTGAGCTGGACACATTGGATAGGGTTTGAACAGAGTCAGTACATTTCCCCATCCATCTCTCCTTTTCCTTTCTTGTAAACAACAGTCATCTGCAAAACCAACTTGATCAAGCCCAGAAAGTCAGAAGCAATGCTGTTCTCAACAGATCATTCGTAGGTCCCCTTTAAAAAAACATAGTGATGTCTTTGTGTGCTTCGTCATCTCCATGGAACCGTGCTGGAAACCATACAGAGGGTCTATGGTGGAAGACTGAACATCCAAGTGATCAGACAATATCAGATGTCACAAAGGTAACGGGAAAGTGTGTGGGCCCTGAATGTGAACTGACCTAAAGGAGCATCAGGGAACTCTGCGGCATTCTTCAATCCCTCTAACCCATGAGACTTGTCATTGTGGGGTTTGGCCACAAGATCTGTGACCTTGAAGAGTATGGTACAGTAGGTGCCTGCAGATGTATTGTTGGGAAGGAACTAGGGTCCTCACACACCCCCAAGCGCTTTAGCATTAGGCAAGACCTCTATTGACTTCTTTTAGGCACTATAATGGGGGAAGGGGCACACTGGGAAGGCTTTTTCATGCAAATATAATCACATACACGGACATGGGCAGGCACTGAAAAAAGGTAGTTATTGTTTAAAATATAAAGCACACTTAACTATTAGCTGTATTGATTTGGAATGCCAAATCCTATGCATTTGTAAAATCTTAGTACAGTATGAGTCAAAAACTCCCCCTCCCTTCCCAGAAATAATGCAGCCTGTGCTAAAAATGAGCTTCAGGCTTCACAGGAGTTCGTGCTAACACGAAGTGACTCACCAGCTGGCTGCTGTCTGTCAAGAGCCCATGCAGGCTAAAATGGGATTAACATGCTCATGCACAAAATACAGAATTATGAAAATAAGGTTTAAGGGCAGATTATAGGACCAGATAAAAACATGAGTAGAATGATTGAAATCTGCAGTGTGCTTCTATGTAAGGTAGCAATATGTAGAGTAGCATGTCCTGACAGAAATAGCTGAGAATGAAGAAAGGAAGACTTTGGAGCATCCCTTGTACGGAAGCAGGACGGTTTGGGATGGCCCGTATCCAGTGACACAACTGCAGCAAGCCAGGAGTATATAAACCCCTGAATGGCATCACTGTGGCAGGGGAAGGGAACGAATGAGGGACAGAACAAGACCGTTCAGGGAGCAGAGCTCTTTGCTCCCATCCTCATTTCTGTCAAATTAAATTTGTTATCCTTACAAGATAGACTCTTGGCTATACTTCCCTAGAGGAGTGTATTTATTCTGGTGTGAGCATAATTAGGTACACCCTTACAATAAGGGACACCCTTACAATTAGGGACACCCTTAGAGTATTTAAGTGGGCATTCTGATTGCTGGGTTTTTGGAACCTCAACGTTCAAACTGCGCACTGCAGAGGAAAGCAACTCAGGTGGTCAAGTCCTGAAGTCATATTCTTTGTTTAGTTGTTAAAAATTGGTGACAAGGCAGGCGCTCTGTTGCCGGTCAAGTTTTCCTGCATTAGCTTCTCCTCCAAACGCACATTTTCATGACTCCATCAATCTTCAGGGTGGCTGTGTTTCTTTGCTATTTCAGGCGTGTCTTCATTTCCTTTTCAGGTGTGGCAAGTTAATTGACTCTAAGGATTCTGGTACTTGTATTTTTCACACTTAATTTTTCTTGCAGGTGGCAGGAAACAACTCCCTCCATAGCACAAATCTTCCCCTTGATGGGGGGATGTCGAAAGCCATTTTTGTGGCTCTCCATTGTAAGGCATGATGACCCTGCTGCTGCTGCCTTTTGAGCCTGGGACTCCTGGAACAATGTTTAAAAATTGGTGACAAGGCAGGCGCTCTGTTGCCAGTCAAGTTTTCCTGCATTAGCTTCTCCTCCAAACGCACATTTTCATGACTCCATCAATCTTCAGGGCGGCTGTGTTTCTTTGCTTTTTGAGGTGTGTCTTCATTTCCTTTTCAGGGCCATCATGCCTTACATTGGAGAGCCACAACCATGGCTTTGCCCCTGCCCCCATCAAGGGGAAGATTTGTGCTATGGAGGGAGTTGTTTCCAGTCACCTGCCAGCAATATCAAGTGCGAAAAATACAAGTACCAGAATCCTCAGAGCTAATTAACTTGTCACACCTGAAAAGGAAATGAAGACATGCCTGAAAAAGCAAAGAAACACAGCCTCCCTGAAGATTGATGAAGTCATGAAAACGTGCGTTAGGAGGAGAAGCTAAAGACTGGTAACAGTGCGCCTGCCTTAACATCTTTAAACATTGTTCCAGGAGTCCCGGGCTCACAAGGCAGTGCAGCAGGGCCATCATGCTTTACATTGGATAGCCACAACCATGGCTTTCCCCCCTCCCCACACCAAGGGGAAGATTTGTGCTATGGAGGGAGTTGTTTCCAGTCACCTGCCAGCAATATAAAGTGTGAAAAATACAAGTACCAGAATCCTCAGAGCTAATTAACTTGTCACACCTGAAACAGAAATGCAGACCCGCATGAAAAAATAAAGAAACGCAGCCTCCCTGAAGATTGATGAAGTCATGAAAACGTGCGTTAGGAGGAGAAGCTAAAGACTGGTAACAGAGCGCCTGCCTTCACATCTTTAAACACTGGAGTCATATTCTGTTGGTCTTACAAACTGTTAAGATCTGGGTGAACCGGGGTTCATCTCTCTTTTTTGGGGCCAGAGAAAACGGCAGCTCTTCCCTGTTGTTAACCTCTCTGGTCTGTGATCAGCAGTATGCCCACCGGAAAGAAAAAGGTCAACATGGCCGAAAACACGAATATAGTAAGTGGGAAGATTCAGAGACCAACAGATGATGATCCAAATAGCAGAGTGGGCAGCAGCAACCATGGAGATGAGAAGAGAAAGTGCCAGCACTGTTGGTCCTCTTAGAACAGTGTATATACATAATACATAGCTTTGGACAGTATACCTGGAAGGAAGAAGACGTACATGGTACTCTGACAAAGTCACCTACCTGAACAGCAAGGTTGATGGTGTGGTCACCAAGGGACATGATGTTTGGCATGGGGGAGGCATAGGTGGATCCCCTAGCTACTCCTGCCGTGCCACCAAAATGGGGCATGGAATGGCCACATGAAGTCCAGAGAGACCGTGCCTTTAAGAGCCTGCTGTATGATAGAAAGGCAGGCTTGTGAATGCAACCATTGACCATCCCAAACCCCACATGGGGCAAACTGTAATATAAACAGACTGTATGAAAATGATAAATAAATAATGATATATGATAAATGATTGAATGTTCAATAGAATGACATTTGTGCAGTGCTGGGCATTGCACAAAGAGGGAGTGAGAGCACGAGGACCTGGCAAATCGCTGCATCATACAATGTAGATTCAGCTGCAGGAATGAATGCTTGAGGGGGTTGTGCATATTCTCCTCATGCGTGGCGAACCTCTCCTGTGTATGATTACTCTGAAAACCTTTGGCTTGTTCGGTGGCTACAGAGTGGATATGGACAAGGAAGAGAAATTCCCAGTGCAGGGCATCACCAATTCCCAATCGCACACCAAACTGCTTGCAACTGAACCTAATAGGATTAGTACCCTAGCTGGGGGCCAATCAAGAGAATTATAAAATGGTGGAAGCAAGGAAACGAGGCGTGGCTGTTTGAAGAAGGAGTTAGCAGTAGGTTGGAGACGATTGAAGGAGAGGCTTGGAACAGGAGAGGAGAGGTGAGGGATACATTAGAGATTTGAGGGAGTAGAAGGAGAGTGGGAGAAAAGGAAAGATTGGAGGATAGGAGGGTGAGAGCAAGAGGAAAGATGCAAAGCAAGATCATCAAACACAAGGGTGAGAATAGAGGATGAAGAGCAGTAGAAGATCAGATATTGGAAGAGAGGAAGAATAAGGGAGGCAACGAGAGGAGGAGGTTGAGAGGAGCAGACGAAACGAGGAATGTCAGAAATCGCAGGGTGAGATGAGAGCAGGGTGGTGAAAAGAGAGAGGGAAAGGAGCAGTGGATCATCAGAGAATCAGGTAAGGACCGGAGGAGGTTGAACGTGAGAGACATCTTGATTACATCCCACTCACTCCTTCCTCCTTCCTGATGCCCCTTCAATCTTTCTTTCCTCCTGATACTACTGCCATGCTTTGCTGTTACCTCTGCCCCTTCTCTATTTCTCTACTCCTCCTTTCAACTACTAATCCCTTTCCTCCACAGTACTACTCTCCTCATCCCACTACTCTCTTCCTTCACACTGTTACTCTCCTCCTCGAACTGCTACTCTACACTCCACCCACCAACTACTCAAACACCCTCCTCTCTTTCCTTTTCATTAAATTCAGTCACTCATAGCACTACTCTTTCCTACACAATTGCCACACTAATACGCTCTTTCAGACCGCAGTAGCCTTGCACTCACTAAACCAGTGGTGCAGAACATATGGCCCGCAGGCCAGATGTGGCCCTTCAGGACCTTATTTATGGCCCTCCAACTCACCTGAGCTTAATGATGAAGTGTTGCCTTGCCTAAAATCACTTTTTGTCTTTGCATCCTGGTACCTGCAGTGTTACTTCAATTAATAGCATGATTTAAAAACATGATTTCAGTCCCACAGTGCAAAAAAATCAAAGTGGTTATGCCATTACAAGGCAATGTATCACAAAGGTTACCATTTAAAAATAGAGCAATAAATAAAAATAACCCCTGAATCCCCATGTGTTACTGTTTTTTTACACAAATTCACACGACGACACCCCCACGACGACCTGCTCAATCCCATAGTGAGTCCAGCCCACTTCATGAGACTTGTGGTACATTCGGCCCCCCACCGAAATTAGTTGTACACCCCTGCACTAAACCAAGACCTCACCTTCTCAAATAGTAGCGCCCATACTCCGGTGCTTCCGCCTTTCTCCTGCTGCTCTCTTGGTTCTCCTTCTTTGACCTCCCCGTAACAACCCACCACTGTTTTCACATCCCCATCCCTGTCCTCTGATTACCCCTCTGTCCCTGTCCAATTAGGCCTGTGTTCTCTCCCACCTCCCCCATCCTCCTGCAGTCTGCATGTTTGGCAACGTTTGAAATACTTAATAGCGGGCATAGCCCCACCCACTTTCTCCACGTGAGCACAATGCAGAGCTGCAATGATGGCCTGGCATGGTGATTGTCCGTGTTTATTTCTGGGATCCCTGTTCCTGGTGCCCCCAAGGTACGTCCACTGTCCAGAAAAGGATCCTGAGGCCCAGATTAGTCCCTGATCGTCTAGGGATATTTTTGCTGGTAGCAGTTCTTTGTAGCTGCTACCTAGAGATCACAGCGTGCTCTTTCTTGCTGCCACACAGGCGCTATGGAAGTGCTTCACTTCCTCACTCCAGCGGCCATGCTATTGGTGCTTCTGTGCATCTCACAAGGTACATGGGAGGGTTGCTACTGCTGGCAAGATTCAGCATGCTGGTGACTTGGGGAGCTTGAAGGTTGTTCTCTGCCGCTCGTTTGCTCTGTGGATTGTAATCGACTCTGTGTGTCTAAAATAAACAGAGACCGAGTGACGAGCATCTGATTTGAGCAGAGACATAGCCAGGATTGTCTAACAAGTGGTGCCTGAAGCTAATGTAGTTGGGCCCACTGCAGTGACATTAACATATGTAAATGCCCACAAAGCGGTGCTAAGTGAGCATTTACAGATTGTGGGTGGGACTTGCCCTCTCAGGCCCTACCCTGTCTACGCCTCTGGATTTGAGAGGCATGGTATGAGACTAAGGTGAAGAGAAGGAGCCAAGTACCCCCACCTCAACCACTTTGCCCAAAAATCCTATATGTTGGAAACCAGAGTATTTGACATATGTGGAACAACTAAAACAACAGAGGCCAAAGGAAATCCTGGCGGCTAGGTTCCCATTGAGAAAACCATACCTGCATTCAAGACAGTATGATGGCTGTTTAAACGAAATCCCAGAAGAAGGAGGATACCTGACTGACGAAGCAGATTGGTAATTGTGATACTGGAAATGCACTGGAGGGACAGGGCCCCCCTGTCCTTGTACTTGTCAGAAAACGCTTCAGGTCTTGTGGTACCCCCCCAGTTACTCTGTCCTCTCGTAGACAGAAGCGCTTCTCGCTATCGAATGACGGACAGGGGGCGGAGTTGGTTTCTCCACGCGTTGGTCGGTGCAGACGTGTTCGTCGGAAACTGCGTTTCCGACGCTTTGTGTGGAAGATGCCTTGGAGGTTACGTCAGTGGGTGCGTTGTCTACCACCTGATAGTGCACGTACTGGGTCACGTGACCGTCTTGTTGCCGGTAGTTTGGGTACTTAACTATCCGGCGCCATTTACTCGCTGCTTCTGATCGCTTCTTGCCAGTGGCTTACCTCTTGCTTGGATTTTGGTGTTTTTTGACCTTGGATTACGTCTTTGGATACGCTCTCGGATTGCCCTTACTTTGTCTTGGAACATTGGCCTCGGATTGTTTTTTGGTTATTCTTGCCTAGTGATTTTGGTGGAGCTGAGTTTGGATCTGGGAGGTTGGGAGACCTCTTGCCTTTTTCCTATTGTTCCTTCCTCTTCCCTTTCCTCTGTTATCCTGTCCTTCCTCCCTGGGTAGTCTTAAGCGTCCTCGTGCCGGCGGGAATAGGCTTGGTGCTGGACTAGAGACTTCCTGAGCACCCCTTAGGCGTCCTCGTGCCGGCGGGAATAGGCTGGGTGCTGGACTAAAGACTGCCTCTACACCTTGGGCTTCTTTGTGCCGTTTGGACCGGTGGCGGAGAGACTTCACACGGTTTGCAGCGGAAGATTGGAAGGGGATTCATCAGAAGCGACAACCTCTAGAGAACCAGGGTAAGAAACCTTACCTTCCTTACCATTCTCTGTATCTTGCTATCTGGTACTTATTGCATTTTCTCTTTCTTATGGTCTCCAGAATCCAACAGTCTAGAGGATATTCTTGTATGAAACACTTCTGGTTCAAACCCGTATCATGCAGGTTAGTCTGTTGATAATTGTTATCCTTAACCAAGAGAGGGCATATTTGGTTGTTAATAAGTTGTAATATTCTGCAGTTGTTGGAAGGTAACTGGATGTCCCATCTGTCGTGAAGCTTGAGGTTCGCACAACTCTCCCGATACCAACGGCTCTACATCATCATCTTCCGATCAATTAGTCTCTCAGTCTGTCCTTTTGTACCCCTGAGAGACACATTGATAGGAAGAATATTTTCTTCACGACGGGTCAACAAGGAGCCGTGCTTAAGGATATCTGACAGAATCAGAAGCCTTTATCATGGATGTTGCTACTGACCCGTTGGCTGTTATGGTGCAATTAGTGGCCGACCTACGTGCCGATATGACGGCAGCTCAGGCTGATACCCATCGACGCATTGACGAAATGCAGGCTGGTATCAGGGAAGTGGTTACAGGATCACCGTCTTTGGCCTCCGCTTCTGCTCCAGGTCAGGCCGGGTCTTCAGCCAGACCAGATTCTACGCATGTTTATATGGCCGCTCAGTTCCCGCTTGCTCCCCCTGAAAGGTTTACTGGAGATCCTAAATCCTTTCGGACCTTTATTAACCAATGTAGATTACATTTCTTGTGTCGGCCTACCTCGTTTCCCGATGCAACTACGAAAGCGGCCTTTGTGTTATCGAATCTTGGAGGTATGGCCGCTGTTTGGGCGAACCCTTTGTTGGAGCAGGGCAGTCCGCTATTGTTTGATTGTGATGCATTGATTAGTGCTATGACAAGGGTATTTGATACTCGTTATAAAACTCAGGCCACTGATCTGGAATTGTTAAATCTCCGTCAGGGGGATGCTTCTTTATTGTCTTACTTGGCTAAGTTTAACCAGTTGGTTGCTGAAACCGGTTGGCCGGAAGATAAGAAGGCAGCCTTATTCTATAAAGGGTTGTCTGACTCTTTGAAGGATACTATAGCCACGGTTCCGGTGGTTCCTACGTCCTTTCCCGATTTCTTGGACTTAGTACTCCAGATTGATGCCCGACGGGCCGAAAGAAAAGGGGAGAGGAGAGTAAACCCGGTTAATCCTACCGTTTCCTCAGTTCCTGTTTCTGGTGTTGATGAACCTATGCAAATTGGGGCAGTTAGGGGCCCGTTATCAACTGAGGAAAGAGAAAATCGCAGACGGAACAATTTGTGTTTTTATTGCGGTTCCGCGAATCATCTACTTAGTGCTTGTCCAAAAAGACCCCGCAAGTCGGGAAACGCCAAAGCCCGGCAGTAGAAGGAACCCCTACGCCGAGCTCTCCCATGCAGGGTTCCTTGTTGTCTATGCCCTTTTATGTAGACATTTCTCTAAGTTATGATCAGGTCGCGCCATGGAGTTCTGAAGCTGTCCTAGACTCAGGGGCTACTGGTAACTACATTGATGCCCAATATGTTCTGAAGTGGGGTATTCCCCTTTTGCCAAAGAATGTCCCAGAGGTGGTGAATGCCGTTGACGGTTGTACCCTTCTGTCTGGGCTTGTCACAGAACATACCATACCTTTGCAGTTAACTATTGGGGTTGAGCATTCAGAAACCATCACGTTTGACGTTATTATGGCACCCCAATATAAACTGATTCTGGGTTTACCGTGGCTTAAGCTCCACAATCCGGTCATTAACTGGGGGACCGGGGCTATTACCTTCAGCTCTCAGCAATGTCTTCAGTCATGCAATCCAGCAGGGTCTATGTCTGCAGCTCCTAGTCGGGCTTTGTTGGATTCTGTGGTCACTATTGGAGCAGTTGCTAGCATCGTATTGCCTGTCGAGTACACAAGTTATAAGGATGTTTTTGATAAAGGGAAAGCTGAGAGTTTGCCACCACATCGGCCATACGATTGTCCGATCGATCTCAAACCTAATGCTAAGGTACCATCAGGACGCATTTATTCCCTTACCCAAAAAGAAGATGTCGTTCTTAAAGAATATCTGGATAAAGCCTTAGAGTTGGGTTTTATTCGACCATCCCATTCTCCATTTGCTTCTCCATTGTTCTTTGTACCCAAGAAGGAGGGTGAATTAAGACCTTGTATTGACTACCGAGAGCTAAATGCAGGTACTATCCGAAATCAGTACCCGATTCCCTTAATATCGGTCTTACTAGATCAGTTAGGGTCTTCAGAATTCTTTACCAAATTGGACCTAAGGGGAGCTTACAACCTAGTCAGGATTCATCGTGGGGATGAATGGAAAACCGCCTTCAAGACCAGATATGGCTTATTCGAGTATTTGGTAATGCCATTCGGGCTATGTAATGCTCCGGCCACTTTTCAGAATTTCATCAATGATGTTCTTCGAGACATGATCGACAGGTTCGTTATCGTTTACCTAGATGACATACTCGTCTACTCCCCATCTATGGAATACCATGTGCGCCATGTTTCGGAAGTCTTACAACGCTTGCGTGATCATCATCTCTTTGTCAAGTTAGAAAAGTGTGTGTTCCATGCAACTCATGTCGAGTTCTTGGGATATGACATCACCAATAAGGGAGTGCAGATGAGTAGTAGTAAGGTTAAAGCCGTTTTGAACTGGCCTGTACCTACTACCAGGAAGGAGTTGCAATCGTTTTTGGGGTTTTCCAACTTCTACCGACGTTTCATTAGACAGTTCTCCTCTATTTCTGCACCTCTCACCGAATTGACCAGCAGCAAGAAACCGTATTTGTGGAATGATAGCGCTCAAACTGCGTTTGATTTCTTAAAGGCTGCGTTCACTACTGCTCCTGTCTTGTTGCATCCTAATGCCGAATATCCTTTCTTTGTCGAAGCAGATGCCTCTGATGTTGCGGTAGGAGCTATTTTGTCTCAGTCTTGCGCTGATACTGGGGATCTACATCCAGTCGCTTATCATTCACGCAAGTTAACGCCCTATGAGCGAAATTATACCGTCACTGAACGGGAATTGTTGGCTGTTAGGGACGCATTTACGGTCTGGCGACATCATCTTCTTGGTACAGAAGTACCCGTCCAGATATATACTGATCACAGAAACTTGTTGGCCTTGCAGTCCTTGACTTGCACTACTGCGAGACATGCCCGCTGGCATGAGTTTTTTTCTATGTACAACTTTACGTTGACTTATCGCCCAGGTGTTCTACATTCCAAAGCTGACGCTCTGTCCAGAAGTTTTGGGGATTGTGTTTCACGTCCACAGGATGGGTCGTTGTTGTTACCAACACAAGTGGTTTGTAGTTGTATTTTACAGCCCCCTTTGAAGTCGACGCTCCAAACCTGGGTTGATAAAGGTCCTGCGGAATTGGCAGAATATAACATGGATGTTGTGCATGGTCTACCTTATGTCCAGGGTCGTGTCTTTATGCCTGATCAGGAGACCCGGTGTGCAGCTATTGCCTTGTGTCATGATGCTGCTATTGCCGCTCATCCGGGTTCACAGAAAACTCTCGAACTCCTCAAACGTTGGTGCTGGTGGCCCTCTATGCGAAGGGATGTCTCGCAATATATATCAACCTGCGCTATTTGTGCCCAATGTAAATCCCATTCTGCGAAACCTATGGGGTTGCTTCAGCCATTGCCAGTACCGGCGAGACCATGGGCTATGATTACGATGGATTTCGTAGTGGAGTTACCTATGGTCGATGGTTTTGATACCGTATGGGTGGTGGTGGACAGTTTTTCGAAAATGTCCTTATTTGTCCCTTGCCAAGGTCTGCCTTCCGCTTCCAAGCTGGCTGAGTTGTTCTTACGACACGTCTTTCGGGTTTTTGGGTTGCCTGAGATCGTGGTTTCTGACAGGGGGTCCCAGTTTACGTCACGTTTTTGGAGGCATCTCATGTTCGCATTGGGTGTGGATGAACGTTGCTCCACAGCGTTCCATCCGCAGACGGATGGTCAAACTGAGCGTGTTAACGCTACAATGGAACAGTACCTCAGGTGTCTCATCCTTCAATATCAAGAATCCTGGTTAGCTGTTCTTCCCTTAGCGGAATTTGCATATAATAATTCCAGCCATTCGTCTACGGGAACATCTCCATTTTTTGCCATATATGGGCAACATCCACGCACTCTACCTCTTGATTGGAAGCTTCCTGCAGATTGCCCGGCAGTGCAATCTTGCATTAAAGATCTGTCTCTGGTCCATGCCAGGGTTTCGGAACATCTAGTGCAAGCCCAAGAGCAGGCCAAAAAATATGCTGATCGGAATCGCCGTCCTTCACCCGTTTATGTTCCGGGTTCGCGGGTATGGCTTTCCACGAAGAATCTACGTATCCCAGGGCGTCGGTGTCTAATACCACGTTTTGTCGGTCCCTATATTGTCAAGGATGTCTTGAGTCCATTGGTTGTCAGGTTAGACTTGCCGTGTTCTTGGAAGATACATCCTGTTTTTCATGTATCCATGATTAAACCTTGTGTTGATTGTACCAGGATAGTTGCCCCTCCGTCTCCGGTATTGGTTCAAGGGGTGGAAGAATATGAAGTCAATGCTATTCTTGATTCTAAGGTTTCTCGTGGTACCAGATATTTCCTGGTGGACTGGAAAGGTTACGGTCCGGAAGATCGGACATGGGAACCAGAGAGAAATGTGCATGCCCCGTTGTTGGTCTCCCGGTTTCTGGCCTCTGGGGGCATGGGGGTCCTTTGGGGGAGGATACTGTCAGAAAACGCTTCAGGTCTTGTGGTACCCCCCCAGTTACTCTGTCCTCTCGTAGACAGAAGCGCTTCTCGCTATCGAATGACGGACAGGGGGCGGAGTTGGTTTCTCCACGCGTTGGTCGGTGCAGACGTGTTCGTCGGAAACTGCGTTTCCGACGCTTTGTGTGGAAGATGCCTTGGAGGTTACGTCAGTGGGTGCGTTGTCTACCACCTGATAGTGCACGTACTGGGTCACGTGACCGTCTTGTTGCCGGTAGTTTGGGTACTTAACTATCCGGCGCCATTTACTCGCTGCTTCTGATCGCTTCTTGCCAGTGGCTTACCTCTTGCTTGGATTTTGGTG
Organism: Ambystoma mexicanum; assembly: GCF_040938575.1. NCBI lineage: Eukaryota > Metazoa > Chordata > Amphibia > Caudata > Ambystomatidae > Ambystoma > Ambystoma mexicanum. The sequence goes on from NC_090931.1 coordinate 785,071,911, forward strand.
TTTTTTGACCTTGGATTACGTCTTTGGATACGCTCTCGGATTGCCCTTACTTTGTCTTGGAACATTGGCCTTGGATTGTTTTTTGGTTATTCTTGCCTAGTGATTTTGGTGGAGCTGAGTTTGGATCTGGGAGGTTGGGAGACCTCTTGCCTTTTTCCTATTGTTCCTTCCTCTTCCCTTTCCTCTGTTATCCTGTCCTTCCTCCCTGGGTAGTCTTAAGCGTCCTCGTGCCGGCGGGAATAGGCTTGGTGCTGGACTAGAGACTTCCTGAGCACCCCTTAGGCGTCCTCGTGCCGGCGGGAATAGGCTGGGTGCTGGACTAAAGACTGCCTCTACACCTTGGGCTTCTTTGTGCCGTTTGGACCGGTGGCGGAGAGACTTCACACGGTTTGCAGCGGAAGATTGGAAGGGGATTCATCAGAAGCGACAACCTCTAGAGAACCAGGGTAAGAAACCTTACCTTCCTTACCATTCTCTGTATCTTGCTATCTGGTACTTATTGCATTTTCTCTTTCTTATGGTCTCCAGAATCCAACAGTCTAGAGGATATTCTTGTATGAAACACTTCTGGTTCAAACCCGTATCATGCAGGTTAGTCTGTTGATAATTGTTATCCTTAACCAAGAGAGGGCATATTTGGTTGTTAATAAGTTGTAATATTCTGCAGTTGTTGGAAGGTAACTGGATGTCCCATCTGTCGTGAAGCTTGAGGTTCGCACAACTCTCCCGATACCAACGGCTCTACATCATCATCTTCCGATCAATTAGTCTCTCAGTCTGTCCTTTTGTACCCCTGAGAGACACATTGATAGGAAGAATATTTTCTTCACGACGGGTCAACAAGGAGCCGTGCTTAAGGATATCTGACAGTTCTGTAGTCCCTCTTCATGTGTGTTCTGCTTTGTTTTCTGCCCAGGAGTCCATGTGGGACTCCTGGCAGTGCAGCTCTTCCTCTTTTTCGTTTGGTGTACAGACCTTTAGGATACCCTTATGGCACCCATGGGTGGGGGTACAACCCTGTGCCCCTAGTGTATGTCTTTGGGCACCTGTGTGTGGGCCAGAGAGTAGGATATGGGCTGGTGGCAGCTCCATGCTGAATTTGACAGGTGCTCCGAGTATCCTCCATTTTGGGATACCCAGGCACTGCCATTGGAATCAGTTGATCCTGATAGGAGACCAGATGGCCCCTGTGGCCTATTGCTTTCTTGCCTGTTACCTTGTTTTTCCCAAAGTCCTGCGAAGTCCTGACTCTGTCCCTTCCCCCTGACTGGCTGTTGGGTGGAAGTTCCATATATGGTATTGTGGGGAAGTCCAGGCCAGACTGGCTTGAACCTTCCCAGTGACTGTATGTTGTGGGTACACCCTTGGGGTGGGACCTGGTTGAATGGAGTGTGCGACCAATATGCACTTCTTGTTATGGGTGTCTGGTTTCTGGTATGTGACACAAAGAATGAGAGAGCCCTGCCCGAAACTGGTATGAATGCAGTGTGGAGTGCTGAATGGCTGGGTGCATGTCCCAATACACATTCCTTGTTGTGAGTGTCTGAGAGGGAGGAGAATGGCCTGAATGCACTGTGAGCCTGATTGGCTGCCTGACTGCCTGAATGACCTTCTGAGTGATTGGTTGCCTGAGTGTGACCCAGCAGAGTGAATGAGAGACAGAACAATATATCTGGGGCATCTCACTGCTAGAAATTGTTCAGAAGCTGAAGTCAAAACTGATGCTTAATCTCGAAGCCGAGCCCGAAGAAGAAGGTTGAATGCTGTTACCTTCACCGCAATGTGAAAGCTGCCGTGCCGTCGAAACTGATCTAAGAGAGGACCTGGCTAGGAGACCTCTTCCCGAGCTACGAGGGACCATCATGCACTACTAACCTTCGCCAAAGCACCCTGGAAGCCAGCCTTCGAAAGACTGTCGACCGGAGATGGGTACCGCCGAGGAGAACAAAGAGGAGCACTGGACAGCCATCCACCGTCGTCGACCAGGGTTTGCAGGTTTGCTATAACCGCTGGAGGCCTGTCGAAGATGTGTTACCTAGAAGTGGGAACTGCTTGACGCCAAGCTGCCAACGACCAGAGCTGCAACACTCCATGGATTAAGACACTTTAAATTCTAGGACACTCTCACCAGCACTGCCCCACGCTTTGTCCAGCCGGAGAAAGTCGAGGCCGCAGACGCACCGAGGAGCATCCGCCAGTGATTTTCCCACCACCCAAAGATCGCAGAGACGCTGAGGACTCAACGCCCTTGCTGGGCCAAAGTTCTTCAGTGACTCTTTGCGGCAACTAACTATTGCCGTCGAGGTGAACCGCATGCCTCATCCTCGCAGGACGTCCCCGATTGATCGTTGACGAGCACCGCCGGGGCTGAAGCTGCTGTGTCAACGTCTTTGTTCATCATTTCTTCGAGGGATCACAACGATTTGTGGCTCCTGCCTTAAAAGGAGCCGCTCAAGAAGGATCCATCAACGAACCAACGTCAAACTCTGCTATTCCTTGTGCATTGGGGTGGTAGAACCTTTCTAGAGGGAAATAAGACTAATTGAACAATATACAGACTGGGCTTGTATTATATCTTTATTTACAGGATGCCCAGGTGGCGGGATCCTCACACAAAACTGTGACTTAGTAGCTGAAGTACATTTCTGCCTATTGTTTTTACCAACCTGCTTTGCTCCTTAGTCTATTGTTGGTTCACATTATTAAATGATTTGTATGACATTTGAACTGAGTAGAGTTGATGCATTTTAATGGAATCAACGAGTGATTGTGGTACCACCTAGAAACTGTATATATTTACCATTTTAGATTAACTTGAGCACAAAGTGTGTTATTGTGATTGTGTATATAATAGAAACCTTATTTATATAAAGACTGTGTTTTCACTAACATAGTATGTGGATATTCCTTTGTGGGTGCTTGGGGACTACACTGTACTTAAGAACCAGCTTGCATCACCTCCTGAAAGCTTACCCTTGATTGGTCGTCCATAGCTACCCTATAGAGAATCTTGGCTGGGGTGCTCTGTGCTTCCACTCTGCCATATAGAGAGCAGAGGTACTGATACCCCCCTCCAGTCTTTACAGTGACGTCATGCGAGAGTCGAGATGTCGTAAATAAAAGAGATGCAGGGACGAGAGAATGCAGATAGTCTATGAGGCATCAAGAAAGTATCAAAGATAAGCAACATTTTAGGCTCAAGATAAAGAGGCTTATACTACAGAAAGGGTGAAGATATTAAGCCAGTTCACACGTGTACAAACGCAAAGTAACGCAAGCAGACAAAGTTTTCATGAGGCTAGCTTTATAGTGAATAAATTGCAGCAAGCGCCAATGTATGGATACATAGAAATAAGTAAAGGATGGATGGTCCCATTATGAACTATATGTAGAGCTGAGTTAAAGGGGAAAGGCCATCTCTTCCAAGTGTGGCGCAGTTAGAAAACAAATGGATTACAAACGAAGTTCAGAAAGGCGAGGTTGAACGAGCCAAGAAGCCAAGGTCATATCTGACGGAGGAAAACAGAAATTAGTTACAATCTTGCAAAGGAATGAACCTCCTGTTCAGATATTTGGAGAGAACAAAGGAGATGTCAGAGACTCATTGGAAAATAGTCTTTTAATACACTAAAATCTCAATTTTGTGGTCTTCAGTCATGTGGGGAGAAGGAGTTGGACGAGCAGGATGGTCACAACTACGCACAAGGGCAGTGCGTGCCTCTACTCCCCTGTATCTTCCAGAGCAAAAGAACATTTTCAAGGACAAGTTCAAAGGCCCTAATTGACAACCGACCACTAAGATGATGATGGATGATGTTCTAATTGGTGGGAAGCCGATGTTTAAGACTTACTCACCAGCACTTGGCTGTCTGGCCTGCGTGCAGCTAGCGTGGGCTGAAGGATGCTGAACAAGGTTAGAAGCCAACCAATGATAGAGGATTGCATGATTGAGGGTCCTATAGTTAAGTAACCAATAGGACGTTGTGTACTTAGTGACGTTCATAGTGACCTGTTTTGAGGGAAGGGCTTAGTTGCCCCACCTGATGTTAAGAAACCTATCACCTTTCCTACGCCTATCAGACTAGTATGGATTGTATACTTAGATATTCTCTTAAACCCTATCACTCTCTTCAGTAGGTTTTTGTAGGTTGCCACGTCAGATGACGTTAGTAATACGCAGGTTGTACGTCACCTATGACGAGATTTTAACATAAAAGTGTGCTTTTTTATAAAGTTCGTTGAGATCATGCTGTGAGACGTCCGTTGATGTCCGTTGTACTCCCCGTTTTAGATAATTGATATTAAAACAATTCTATTTTTGCCAACTTCCTGAGTCGTTTCGTTTATTGATGTTTGAGTAACCTCTGCATCCCAATTACTGTCAAATGTATTGCTGACCTATCTTGAAGGGCTGGAAGTGCTCCAGTTCAATGGTGTACTGCAAACTTACAGGCAAGCACAAAGGGAAGGGTTAAGGGTTGGGTTCTCCCCAGCTACCTTCCCCCTCAGAACCAGAACTGGCCCTGAATATGTGGTAGGCTTTCTCCTGCTGCTTTTAACAGGGCCAGAATACTGCCACTGTCACAGGAGAGAGAAAAAAGAATAGGCCCTGGTCTGCATAGAAATGGACTCCAAATCGAAATGTTGGCATTATAAACAGCAGGGCAGCGGATTAGCTTGAAGCCAACCCACTACCTTGGGACACACATAATCTAGAGGTCATGGCAGAGCATGTGAGCTTTTCCAAAACCAGAATAGGAAGGTTTGGTTTCGTAGGAGGGAGACCAAGGGAGAGCAGTATCAGACATTCTCAGATACAAGATTTGCAGCAGGGACTTGTCTCCATAACATCACAGCACAGCAGGGACCTGTCTCCATAACATCACAGCTCTTGTGTCAGTAAGAAGTGGGGGATTTGCGACTTGCGAGTGATAACACATGTATAACACACCTTACAGAGTAACCCATTTGCAGATGCTGAATGCGGAAGGCCCCCCAAATTCACTCAGTGTCTTTGACTCAAGTGGAACAGCGAGTGGCCCCTGACACACCTGCACAGTCACTAATAATAGGGTGTCACTGTAGGCAGAACTTCAATTTTGCATCTGTATTGCATCTTTTATTTCTGTAGCACAAAATGGCAGATATTGGACAGGGCCTTCTTGAATTCTATTCACTCTGAATAACCAACCTATCCTTACTGTGACCAAGTCCCATGCTTGGGGTTAGTAAATGGCGCTGGTGAAACCACAAGGGCCACGTGTCACCACCTACTCCATCATATAGGGCGTGTGCAGGAACCACCCAGATTCTCCACACAGCTCTCTATACCCTGTGGTATTCATCCAGCCTACCACACTCTAATTTGTTACCACCTCCTCCTTAACTCTGCTCTTTTATCCCAACTAGTTGACCTCCCTTCTAAACCCCCACCCCCACGCCACACAGGTTACAAGCTTTTTATGAAGCAATGGCCATTTCCAGAAGAAGACATGGGTTGAGGGAAGCCATGCATTGAGAACTTGTTGCTATTGACTAAGAATTCAGGATGTGATCATCAAGATGAAGGTTCAGACGCAAATCTGGACTGGGCACCAATCAGGCTTTGCAAGGAAGAATAGTGTGAACACAGTGTCGAATCCTCATGCAGCAGAGCACAGTCAAGGATTTGCGACCCCCAGAGCCAGATCTGCAGAAGCATAAGGCCCCTTGCCACTCAACACTGAGCAAGGAAGTGTGTGGGATGATGGTGGTGCCATGCCAGAGTTGTAAGGAGAGAGAAGCAGAGATAGTGGCAGACAACAAGCAGCAGAAGAGGCAAAGTGGAGAAACAGGAGCAGAGGAGATGGAAAGAAAGCATGGGGAAGAGAGAGGGAAAGATGAGAGAAGGAAGAGAGGAATGACCTGGGCCCTCATTACAACCCCAGCGTTAACTAATGGCGCTATTAGCGCCATGGTTAACGCGGTAATGTACCGGATCCGCCATGATGACATGGGGAATTACCGCCCCATTCCAAGGTTGACGGGGCGGTAATTCCCCACTTACCATTGGCCCTTCCCCATTCCTATTTTTGCCCCATAGGGCTCAATGGGAATGGGGAAGGAGGTAATTACGGTACCGCAAAATGCGGTACCATAATCACCTTCAAGGTCCCTTTGCGGGTCCTTCCCTTAACGGCTGGTACAGACCAGCCGTTAAGGTCGGGACCTGCAATGGGACCTCGTAATCAGGCGTTAAGGGATTACCGGTACCCTTACTGGTACCGGTAATCCCTTAACGCCAGGGTTGTAATGAGGGCCCTGGAAAGGGAGAACTGCAAAGAGGAAGAGGTGAAGAAAGAAAGCACGGTGGGAAGCCCGGAAAGCAAAGGGTGCCACTGTTTGGGCTGTACTGGCTATTATCAGACACCTAGTCAAATAGAGCAACCATGTTGTGAAGGAGATGTGGATGAGGCGGCGAGGAAAGGTAGCTGGTACTTTCATTATTTACCAATGGGATGCGGGTAGTGCTGCTAGAAAGTGTCACAAGTAAGCATTTAAATCATCCAGGCGAGCAAATCTCCTGTTCGATAGCTCCTTAGCACCCGCCCAATATTTTACTCAAGTCAAGCATGCCGCCGCCTGCTACATTGGGCATGGCCATAAATATGGACCAGGCGTAGCTCGGATAAGACTGGAGAAGGCGCCAGCACTGTCACTGATCGATGACCAGCCCGAGAGGAGTTCTAAGTATGGCACTGCTGAAGTCAGTGCCATACTTAGTTGTTAACAAAGCGCTGCAGGTGCCTGGTCTGGGGGTGGGGAGTCGGACTAAGGGTGCCTACAAGCAATCGGACCTGCCCCACACAGGCTAATTGCGCTTGGACCACTTTTTGTTGGCTTGCGAGGGAAGGGAGTCGGACTGAGGGTGCTATCCAAGCTATTGGGTGTGGCTTGGAGTGGACTACCCTGGGTTTTGGATTGCTGGTCTTATGCTCCTTCTCTTATGGTCACTCAATTGGAACAATTTCAGAAATATTTTATTGTTTTAGAGTTTCCTTTCTTTGACAAAATTGTGCTGATTTTTTGGTTTTAACTATTGTTGCCTTAACCTATGCGGTGTATCTTAATTGTTATTGTTTATTGGTAAATATCAATTATCTCTTTGTATTTGCTGCAAAACACACTTTGGTAATTCCTACAAAATGCACTTGGTATGCACTTTAGCCCTGGGTATTGGATTGCTGGTCTTATGTTGCTTCTCTTAAGGCAGCTCAATTAGAATCATATTAATTATTTCGATCGTTTTAGAGACTTCTCTCTCTAATAAATGTGTGTCCATTTTTGTAATGCGCTTGAACCATCGTCGCCTTTACATACATGTGCATATCATTTCTTATCGTTTATTTGTAAACATTAATGCTCTTTTTGTGATTGCTGTAAATCACACTTCAAACGAACTTTAGCAGCTCTTGCAAAACCCACCCGAAACACACTTTAGCTATAGCAAACTTTTATTTTTATTTTGTTGTCATAAGATCTTAGACTAAGTGGCAAATCAGCCAGCCTGTGTTTCAATAAATCAAACTACTCCCGAGCACAAAATGGTGAAAAGGAAAGCAACTAGTTACCCGCCCGCTGACAAATTGGCAAGAAGCTTGGTAGTAATTAGCAGATGAAGTAAATGTCCTCATACATGAAATGAAAGATCTCTTAGGTGACTTAGATCAGGGAATAGGCAGCAAACGACTGGCTAGGATGAATTGTGCGGAAGGCACTCTGAATCTTGCATTTTGTATAATAGAGACCTCTGATAAATGAAGACAGTAGCTCACAATTGATCACAAACACTGCAGAGAGACACAAAAAAGGGAGAAGTACATATAAAAGAGAGGTCTCAAACCCGTAACTGAGATGTCAGAGATGCAGGGAAAGAAATAGTAAAGGGGGAAGAGTCCCTAGTGAAATCAATATGTGATGTCAGCGACAAACTTAGAAGTGGCCAAAAATGATACCCGGAAGGGAGGCAGGAACTATAATATCCCGGCAGAACTGCATAAAAATCGACAGAGCCAACAATCGCCAGGTAGAATGAGAAGTATTAGTGACCTCCCCTCCCCCATGGAGGAAATAAGCACTACAACCTGTACACCAGGGGCAATCCTGTCTAATATATATGCAATTTTGAGTACTGATACTGGCAATACCAATGAAACATCTAAAATAGCAGATAATGCTAATCAATCCATAGCGAGTTGCAATAAACCTGATTCAACCGGTGTAGAAAATGTGAACTACAGAGGTATAGAGGGCAAGATACTCCACAATGCTCTCTTATGGGGAATAATAGCAATGACCCAACGGACATGGGCATCCAAAAGCCGATCTGCGAAACGTGTTGTGAACTGAGGCACATAGTAGAAAAACGTAGGGAAGAGATGAGGAAACCTGAAAAGGATTTGGACACCCTGAAAAGGGGATTCAAAGATACAAATCTATTAGTTGAAGCTGACAGTGCAAAGACTACACAGTAGTTCGAGGTAGCAAACCAGGCAGCACCACCCACAGCAAGAAAACAAAATCCAGTAATTCAGGGAAAACTACCTTGTACCAACCTGAAAAGAAAAGCGAATAAAGGGATTGATCGATTCATTGGAAAACACCGGCAAGGAAATGAAAAAGGTAAATCTAGTAGCAAGGGACTAAACAAGTAGAGTAAATGGAATTAGTTAAACAGATAAAATTGGCTCTTGTAATCAGAACAAACAAGAAAATCTGAGGAGAGGGAGACAAGGAGAACAAAACAATGAGGATAAAAGGAGAGGCACTTTTGTAAATCTAGTCAATGTCTCATTGGATAAGACAAAGAGAGGATGTTGCTCTATTATACGGCACAGCATTATAGATTGTACACGTTTTGAAGCAATGGATTGTAGTCGTAAAGATTGTATTAGGATCGTGCTCACCAACAATCAATTGGAAGAAGGCCTACTCTCTATGGAGTATAGATTGTATCCCCCAGTTAATGTAAATATTTGAACAAGACCTAATCCCCGGCCACAAGTAACCAACCCAGTCAAACTAAAACAATGACGAGGTCACAAGCTACTTACTTGATAGCAAATCATAGAGCTATTAACATGGAGGCAGGGGAAGAGACCCATGACCAATCCTCGCATGAGCTGCCAACCCAAAAACACATAAGTGGGGGGAAGACAACCTTGACTGAGTTATCTAGCAGCAGAGATATCACCGATATGTCAGCTAGGAACTGACCGTGGGTGTACCATGAGAGCGGGAATGATACTACATTTGCAATTCAGGATAACAGATCATCATTGGATCTATCCACTCTCGAGGTGCTTCTAATATCATGGAACATTGCTGGCCTGAAAAAGAACTTAAGCAATATTGATTGGGGCAACTTTATAAGATTGCACCATATAGTCTGCTTTCAAGAAAGTTGGACAACAACGAAGATAGATCTGGATGGGTTACTCTACATATGAGATCCCTGCAGTAAAGACGAAGGTGGTAGACCCAGTGGAAGACTATCAACTTGGTTGGACCCAACTGTGGTGTCCCTAGTGGAGACATTAGATACAGAGCGTCTAAACCTGCAGGAACCCCACATCAGAGTAACAAGTGGGAAAACTATATTAGTCATTAATGTCTAACAACGACAGGTACAGGGGGAGGGAATGAAGATCGCCCACATGGTGGGCAATCAAATTGAATGTTGGAAGTGTACTCTTGAATCCAATTGTTATATACTAGTGGCAGGTGATTTAAACATACAATATGAGCCATTGAATATAATGAAATGTCTCATGGCAGACGAGGATGAAATGTGGAACATTCCAGAGCTAGCTGCAACCAAACCCAAAAGACTACATCAAAATGCATTGGAAATGGCACAACTTTGATCGAATCAACAGACAGATGAGAGCATGTAATGGCAGGATTAGGGATGATAAACCTGCAAAAGAAACCTTTAGAAGAGGGACCCGAACAAGTCGAATCAATTACATATTACTAATTCTGGAGGCCTAGGGTCGCATCAGGCACTTCGAGGTCCTGAATAGACTAGAAGGTGGCCATTGCCCACTGGTGGTTCGCGTAGGCTTGGGAAACATATGCCGCTTTCGCCTTTCAGGGGAAAATCAAATGCTCGACATGTGGACAGGCTAGATGTAAAGTAAAATGGAAACCTGGGATAATTTACTAGATGTAATCATTAAGAAAGACAATCAAAGGTTCTGACTTTTGTTGAGCTGAAATCAGTAGGAAGATAAAGCTGAGGATTCTAGAATGGCTGGCAGCGGAGTAGCAGCTTAACTCAACTGCTCTGGACCTCTCCCTGAAGAAATTTATATGAGAAATTATAATGAGTTCCAAGAAGAAGATTGATGTAGCTGAAAACCCTGCCTCAAAGAAACCCAAGCAGGTCCCTGAAATGGAGGATACCCCAAGCCTCTCAGATGTCTACAAGACTATTCTTCAGGTGGCTCAAGATGTTTCTGATATCAAGCTGACTATGGCTGAGCTCAATTTGAAAACTGGACTGTTGGATGGCAGGGTCACGGATTTGGAAAAATCTTCACTGACTATGAGCTCTGAGATTGCTGGCAGCTTCCAGGCTTACAATAACCTGAGGTCTGACTTAAAGAAAGAGAAGGAACAGCGCTTGGATTTGGAAATGAAAATCAGGGCTAGAAACATCAGATTGGTTGGTGTGGAGGATTCTGCTGGGAATGAAGATTTGCCTTCACTGGTTTTTCAAGTTTTCAAGGACAGTTTTCATTGTACCACTATCAAGTTGGAAGATATTGATAACATCTTTCGGATTGGTAGACACTTGAGTGATAAAGCAAGGCATATCTTGGTATCCTTTTTGAATCTCAGGTCTAGGGAAAGCTTGATGAAGGCTGCCAGGCAGGTGGGGAATGCTACATTCAAAGGTAAAGCTGTCTTTATTTATCCTGACTTTCCTAAAGAAATTCTAATTCTGAGGCGGTCTTTTAAGGGGGCTAAAGAATTGGCCAGACAGCTTACACTGAAGGCTTTTCTCAGCAGAAATAATATTTTGACCATTGTCTTTCCGGATGGGGAGAAAAGCACATCTGATTCTGCCCTTGCTCTTGAGTGGCTGGAGATTTATAAGAGGAGCCTTTCTGGGCCAGCCCTCGATATGGAGTGAAGTGGGACCTGCATTCACATCCCCCCCTTCCCCCTTTGGATTTTTGGACACTTTTTTGGTTTTCATGGTCACTTTAACAATGTTCTCTTTGTGTTTTGGACATTAAAATGGCGCCGTGGGCATGTGGCAGTTTTCGTTTAAAAAAGGCGTTTGGAACGCATCTTGCCTTTTGTTCGCTGTCCGAGTGTGTGGGGCTCGGATCCTGTCTCGCAGCCGTGGTCCGCGCTGCCAGCTGCATTCGGACTTGTCGGAGTAAAGGACCTGTCATCTCTTCCGTGTCATGTGATGTGGCCACGTTCGCGCGTCCTAGTCAGCTGCTCGGCCGGCGTTTGTTCACTGGGCCTGCCGCTCAGCATGGGCGCCTGCCCGTGGTTCCAGAAGGCAATTGGATTTATTTCCTGATTCGATCAGGTGGCGGTGGCGGAGCAATCATAGGATCATGCTTCCGATTGTAGAGGTATGTGGCTGTTTTTCGTGGTGTGGCCTCTGCCCCTTGGATGTGTTTAGTCGGAGCTATGGGCCTCCGTTCCGGCATGTGGTTACTGAAGCTTGACTGCACAAAATATGCAGTACGGCTGAATACAGCCAGTTTTTCGACCCTACCAAACCGGAAGGAAAACAAATGCTAGTCACGGTGACCTTGTGAACTGAGTGACAAGCCTGGGGGTTGTGGCTGGCATCCATCGGCGAGTAGTATGGGCCTGCTTCAAAGGGACAAATTTGAATTACTCTTCTTCCATGTCCCGCTCCTCGAGCCTGGACCGCAGGTGCGTCCTTTCAAGGGAAGCCTGGACCTGGTAAAGGTGGATCATCTTGACACCAGGAGACAGAGGAGTGGAAGGGATGCATGGGCTGGTGTTTGGTGCACCCCATGGGCTTGTTTACTCCGTTGCTTCGTGTGGCATGTTTAGTCCACGGTCCATGTTTGGGAAGCATGCCTTTATATCCCCTGCTTTTTCCTTTCATCTCCTGAACTCGTACTGCGACTGATCTCCTAAATATCAGATCCACTTCCACCTTTTGATGTGTTTTGGTCAAGAAGAAATGTTTAGCTGTCATTTTTTTTTTTTTTTTGGGAATTGTTGTGCTATAATGACAGGCCTTCGCTTGGTGGAATCTCTAGAGTGACGTGTCCCTCTGGCCACCACATGGACAGGTGCAAGTAGTGGCGTGGTCAATCTCAGCATCATGGTGGGAACTGGAATGTTACTGAAGGTTTGTGGATGTAAAAGGGATCAGAATGCGGGCAGTTTTCGTTTTCAGGAGCAGGGGTTGCTTGGGTGTTGTGCGTCCAATGTTCCTATGCTTAAATATCTTTCCATTACTCTGTGGGTTCAGTTTGATGCCGGTTTCTGCTTTAAAGGTTCCTATTGTTTGTTGGTCAAGGGGGGGGGGGTGGAGGGTTTGGGTGTGAGTGCAATCTTCGTAATGGGTTTTTGATACGGTTTTTAGAAAATTATTACTTGTGTTATACAATTGTTGGACTCTGGGTTCCTTTGGGAGAGGTCCTGGGGAGGGTTTGGAATGTTGTTCAAATTGTTTTTTGGGCTGAATAGACTTCGCAGTCTTAACTGTTCTTTTTGTTTTATACTTTTTGTTTTTTCTCTATGTTTGAGTGTAGGGCCTTTTTCAGGCTTTTTATGTACTGTTTTTGCATATGATGTTTTAGTCATACAGGGTGTGAAGATGGCTTTGTGTGCGGGCGGGGCGGGCAATGATCTCTGCATGGTCTCTTGGAATGTGAATGGGATCAATAACTTGCTTAAAAAGAAGAAAGTCTTTCACATGTTGCAGGATATGCATGCTGATATCTGTTTTTTGCAAGAAACTCATATTTTGGCGGACGAAATCTCTAAGCTAGAAAAGGAATGGGTTGGTTCAGCTTTTGGTTCTTCATTTTCGTCAAGGTCCAGGGGAGTTGCCATTCTGTTTCGGAAGAAACTGCCCATTAAAGTTTTAAGGGAGTGTGCGGACAGGGATGGTAGGATGATTGCCTTGTTGGTGGAAATTCAGGGGGAACTGTTGACGCTCTGCAATGTGTATGCTCCGACAGTGGACGATGGCTCTTTTTTAGAATGGTGGCGCAGACCCTATTAGAATTGAATAATCCTAATATTCTACTCGGGGGTGACTTTAATACTGTGGTTGATCCTATACTTGATAGAAGTCAGGTCAGGCGAGTGCTACGATGTGATCATCATCATCGGGCGCTTAGATCACTCTTGGAGGAACATAATTTGAAAGATTCTTGGCGCCTGAGGAACTTGGACAGACGTCAATATAGTTTCTATTCTAATGCACATAGTGTGTTTTCTAGGCTAGACATGTTTTTTGCGGGTGGTAATGTTTCGGAAAATATTGTCTCTAGTGATATTGGTAATATTTTGTTGAGTGATCATGCCCCTGTGGTGATACATATGAAATTTAAATTTCGGAGTGTACGGACTTTCTCTTGGAAACTGAATACCTCAATCTTATTGGATGATGATATATTGGAGCGGATTGTCTCGGAAGCTAACTATTTTGTTATGGAGAATCGCTCAGAAGAGGTCAGTGTGGCGAACACATGGGAAGCATTTAAATGTTGTATGCGTGGTGTCTGTTTAGGGCTGTCTAGTGGTAAACGTAAGAGGGAGGAGAGAAAGAGACAGGATCTTGACCTACGTATTGGGGAGATTTCTAGGGATCTGATGCTAGATGCGACTGATTCAGTGAAATTGGCCTCTTTGAAAAAACTTAAAAAAGAAATGGAAGAATTTTTGTCGCTGAGGGCAGAACGTGGCTTGTTCTACTCCAAGTGTGCATACTTTGAAAAGGGTGAACGTTGTGACAGATGGCTGGCATACCGGTTGAAGAAAAAGATTTCGGAGTCAGCAATTGCTTCTATGCTAGACCAGGAGGGTAGGATTACATTCGATCCCATCAAGATTAACTCAATCTTTCGAGACTACTATGAGAATCTATATAGCAGTGAGGTGGGTGTTACTGGTAGGGGGGAGGACTTTTTTGGTAGTTTAAACTTGCCTACGAGTCAGGATGCTGAACGTGATCTTCTTGGTGATATGATAACGGTTGATGAGATCAAAAGTGCTATTTCAGAACTGAATGTGGGTAAATCGCCGGGCCCTGATGGCCTCCCTTGTGAGTTTTATCGGATCCTCCCGAACTCGGCCTTAGAGCTCTTGAGAGATATGTTTGTTTCCAGCAAATTGACTGGGACGTTGCCCAAAAGTACTAACCATGCGTCAATTTCGGTCTTTTTGAAAAAAGGCAAGGACTGTAATCATCCGGCTAATTATCGTCCAATCAGCCTTATTAATACCGACAATAAGATTCTTGCAGAGGTTCTTGCTGTGCGCCTGGGGCAGTTTCTGCCAGTTTTAATTGGTGGGGAGCAGTCGGGATTCATGAAACATCGGAATACGTCAAGTAATATCAGGAAATTGCTGATTACCATGGAAATGGCGGACAAGATGGACTGTGAAGCCGCTGTCCTTTCCCTTGATGCAGAGAAGGCCTTCGACAGGGTTAGTTGGGATTTCTTGTTTTCAGTACTGAGGAGAATGAATCTGGGTGAGGATTTTGTTTCTTGGGTTGCTCTCTTATATGCCAATCCAACGGCTGCTGTTAAGACTAATGGGGTGGTGTCGGAACCTTTGCACCGAGGCACACGTCAGGGTTGTCCTTTTTCTCCTTTATTATTCATTTTGGCGGTTGAGCCTCTTGCAGTTTGCATCAAAAATGAACCGGCGTTACATGGTGTTAAATGTTGGGGTGTTGTACAGAAGGCTTGGCTTTATGCGGATGATCTCTTGTTGGTGTTGCAGAATTTGGGAGAATCCCTGCACTGTCTGATGAGGATTTTGTCGGATTATCACGATTGCTCAGGATACAAGATTAACCGCTTGAAGTCCGAAGTGTTGCCCCTGTCCAACCGGTGTGATAAAACTCTGGTTACGGGACTAGGTTTCACCTGGTGTGATGTGAGGTTGCGCTATTTGGGGGTGTGGTTAACGTACCCGATCTCCCGTATGGTAGATGAAAACATGAGTACTGTTATCCGGGATTGTAAAACGGATTTGGAAAGATGGTCACTTCTTAATCTTTCCCTATGGGGTAAGGTAAATGCCCTGAAAATGAATTTGACACCTAGAATTAACTTTGTATCTAGCATGCTTCCGTTGAAAATTAATAACTGTTACTGGAGTGATCTGGATCGTCTAGTTCAGGAATTTTTATGGGACCGAAAACCTCCGAGACTTCGTCTGTGGAAGTTGCAGCTTCCAGTCCATCTGGGTGGTTTAGGTGTTCCGAATTTTAAGGCCTACCATTTGGCCTTTTCCGCTCGTTCTTTTGTACCGTTTTTGTCGGAAGATTTGGACAGCTGGGCGGTGGCGGAGTCGAGTGCCTACGGGCCGTTGGGCCCGGAAGCCTTGATGACAACTAATACAAAGATTCCTGGTGGAAGTCTGTTGACAACGTCATTCTTGCGCAAGTCATGGATTGAAGTCTGGTCATTGTTAGGTCGTGATGTATTCAAGTGCAGGAGTGCCTCTATCTGGTTGAATCCGAGGATTAGGGATAATTCTAGGACAATTTTCTGGCCTGAATGGTTTTTGATGAATATTAAAATGATTTCTGATTTAGGGAATCATGAACGATGGTTGACAGCTGCTGAGCTGAAAGAGCGATGGCATTTTGATGGTATTTCTGAATCGGCTTATAGACGCCTGAAGAAGGCAGTAGGTGAGGTGGACTGGTCAGACTCTTGGGATGTGAAGGCTTTCCTGACTGAATCAGATGTGAAGGGAGGTGGTTTGGCCAGTAGACTGTACAAGTTAATTGTTTCGCATTATCGGAGTAATGACAATTTACGGGGAATTTGGAGTGAAATGATTGGGTCTGACATTGACTTAGATGCCTGGCGGAATATGTGTGGTAATGTCTCTATGTGTTCACTGAATCTGGGTGAACGGTCTCGTCAAATCAAGATCCTGAATCGTGTATACTGGTGTCCAGAAACACTTCATAAGAGAGGCATGTCAGACAGTGCTGGATGTTGGGGTTGCGTTCAGGCAGTGGGGTCATTGGAACACATGTTGTGGAGCTGTGTGCGGGTCAGAGATTTCTGGTGTGAGGTGTGTGATGTGTGTGTCAGGATTGTTGGAGGGGGGCCTGTCCTGGATTTTAGGACGGTGATTCTGGGTGATGATTCTGGGTTGGATGATGTCAGCTCAGCACACAAAAAGTGGATTTTTCGTGCATTTATTGTGGCCAAGAGGCTGATTCTACGTGGGTGGAAAGGCCGGGTCCCTCCTTCCTTCGAGGAATGGATTCAGGAGATGCATTGCCTGTCAAGGACAGAAAAGTTGATATACAAACTGAAAGGTAAATTGTGTTCATATGAGAAGATCTGGAATGTGTTTAATGATTTCTTTTAGTTGTGTTACTTTCACGCATTCTTTCTACAGTTTTTATTTTGATCGGTTATATATTTATGTATATTATATGTATTTTGTATATATTGTAAATAAATGAATAAAAAAAAAAAAAAAAGTAGGAAGATAAAGCTGTTCATCATGGCAACATTGTGGAAGAGGTGTGTGTTAACCGTTTCAGTACATTTTATAGGGGGACCATCAATAATAATCAATCTGGTGAACATGTACAACTTAGAATCACTTTGCAACCACTGACCTTTGTAGTTGGAGAGGTATATGAAGCGATCAGTGCCTGAAAATCTGATTAAGCACAAGGTGCGGATAACATGCCAATAAACTTATTTCAGTCAGAACCCACAGTTTGGGCCCCCCTCTTGACAACGTTGTTTAGTGCAATAACTCAATGTAGTATAATGCCTAAATCCTGGATAAATGCTGACATTTTTCCAGTCTATATAAAAGGTGTGCGAGGCTGAGCGTGATTCTGGAAAAATACATGGTCATTAGAAAAATCAACCTCTATGTGATTTTCATTGATCGAAGGACTACTTTTGTCTGTATACCCAGGGCCAAGCTATGGAATCACCTAAATGACCTAGAGATCCCACCATCATTGCTCAGGGCCATTATATTACTATATAATGGGAATGGGGCTTAATGGAGAAACTATGGAGGCATAAAAGATACAAAAAGGAGTACACCAAGGGTGCGTACTAGCTCCAAAATTGTTCTGCTTATTCATCAATAAAGTCAAACAGGTTATTGGTTGTACCGACTGATGCCACGACCTTGAATTGGGAAAATACCCCATTTTAGTGATTGCCGATGATGCAGCATTATTATCACTAACTCCTGCTGGACTTGAAAAACAATGGGCCTCATTACACGGATGGCGGTAAGGGTTTACCGGTACCAGTATTTTACTGGTACCGGTAAATCCTTACCGCCTTACTACGAGGTCCCTTTGCGGGTTGGGGAATTTAACGCCTGCTTTTTGCAGGCGGTAAAAACCAACCTGCAAAGGGACCAGGGAGCTAATTACGGTACCGCAATTTGCGTTACTGTAATTAGCGCCTTCCCCATTCCCATAGAGCCCTATGGGGCAAAAATGGGAATGGGGAAAGGCAATGGTGGAAGCGGGAATTACCGCCCCGCCAACCTTGGAATAGGGCGGTAATTCCCCTTTCCACCAAGACGGTGCCGGTATTTTACCGGCATGAACCATGGCGCTAATAGCGCCATGGTTCACCGCCATCCGTGTAATGAGGTCCATTGTCTTCTCTTTAAGCAGTTTTGCCTGGAGAATGATCTACAAATTAATAGCTCCAAGACTAAGACCATGTTGATCACAAGAAAAAGAAAAAACCTATCATTGCAATAGAACTAAACGGCAATAGATTAGAACAAGTTGAGTACTGCGATTACTTAAGCCGGAGATGAGCATGAATGGAAGGAAGGTGGAGAAAGCAGGGGTAACTCTTGCTAGATATAGTGGGGCCATAGCTAAATACGCCAAAACACATGGGTAGGGGGCATTGAATGTAACTATGGAGGCGTATCGCCTCCAAGCCAGACATGCAGCCCTTTATGGGGCGGAGCTCTGGGGCCAGGCAAACTGCAATGAACTAGCAGTGAAATAAAACAGATTCATAAAAAGTATCACAGGTCTTCCTTCGTCCACTCCAACGATACCTTTACTACTAGACGTGGAATCACAGAGGATTTGCAGCACCGCTAAGATGAAACTGGTACAATATTGGGTTAGGCTATGGAGCACCCCTACCCTTACTGCATACAGGGAAGCAACAGACGATGATTGGGGTCAGGACGGAGGGACAGAAATGCCTTAATATGCACATATAAAAAACATTTTGAATGTATCGAGCCTCTGCGAATATTGGCAAAACCTAAACGGATCAACGCAAGCACTAACACCCTAATTAAGGCCACATTTAATGACTTAGAAGAACAGTTATTGGCAAGAAAAATACAGGACTCAGTAACCCTTAGCATATACTGGAAGAAAAAACTGCCCGCGGATTTTGAAAGCTACTTGGATGGGGTGAAACCCAAATATACAAGATTATTATTTATAAAATTCAGGCTCGGAACCCTGCCATTAGCTGACAGACAAAAAAAAGTGGGACATGATAACCAGTTATAAATGTTACTGCAAAACTATGAGAGCAAGCGAAATGCAGTTATTTTTAAAATGTCCACTTTTACGGACTATAGATGGAATTAGAGGCACTGAACAGGCCCTACAGTTCTGTAGTTATACAGGCGATGAGGCAGCTTTGTTTGCCGTGGTCTAATACTTGTACAGAGTCTTGCTCAAAAGAACCAAATTAATATCCGTTTCTCATTGATATTAGTTTGTACATTAAGCCAATAATTAGCACTGGTCGACTTTTTAACTGTTTTATATTTGCACTATGCACTTGCATGTTTTATGTGATATTTTATCCCAGTGTCGATGCGGTAATAAATAGATGGAATTGAATGAAATTGGAAGTAGTGTTGATGATAACAGCAGAGGAGGAAGGAGAAGGAACGAGGGAAGTGCAGGATGGTGAAATTATTATTATTATTTATTGCTTATAACGCGCCGCAGGCATGAGGGCGCACATCGAAAAACAAGACAAATACTCAACACAGGGGAGCCAGCAAGCAGGTAAAGAACACAGAGTTGCGACAGGACTAGCTAAACAACAAAGTCTTGAGCCGCTTCCAGAAGGTAAGAAGGCTCTCCTGAATACGCATCTCAGCCGGGAGTTCATTCCAAGCCTGAGTAGCTAGCACCAGAAAGGAACGTCACATGCCGTGGACTCTGTGTACCTTGGGGCAGACAAGCCAGAAGGTGTTACTAGATCTTGTAGATCTCCTCTGAGGTTGCAGGCCGAGACTGTTTTTCAAATACACTGGGGCAGACCCATGTAGACATTTGTGTGTGAGAGTAAGAATCTTAAAGGTGATCCTGGATGCCACTGGCAGCAGTGAAACTCCCTCCGGGCGGGGGTAATGTGATCCATTCTGGGAATGTTTTTGATGATTCGCACTGCATCATTTTGTAAGATCTGTAGCTTGTGTATACTGTGCATACTCGCTCCTCCATAGAGGGTGTTACAATAGTACGGCACTGAAACTGCCCTCTTGGACCTAACAATCCAAATGGATGAAGCCAAAGATAAAGGTAAACTGGCCATCCTTCTCCTATTGGACCTCTCAGCAGTGTTCAATCTCGTTGACCATCACATCCTAACCAAACATTTGACTGCAGCTGCTGCATTCTCTCTGAATGCTGCTAGCTGGATCCAGTCCTTTTTATCGAACAGAACAACAAGGGTCTTCGCACCCACAGCATCTGCGGATCCAGTCCCCATCTATTGTGGGGTACCACAGGGCTCCTGCGTCTCACCCACGCTTTACAACATTTTCACAAAGCTCCTCTTTGATTTTTTTGACAACCTGGGTGTCACCTACACAAATTATGCAGATGACACCCAGGTCCTCATTACGCTCATTAGCTGCTATGACAAAGACTCTAAACTGCTACATGAAATTTCCCTCGAAATTCAGGCATCAATGGCTGCCCACAGCCTCTGTCTTAATGACGACAAGACGGAGCTTCTGATCATCAGATCTCAAGCTCGTCTAAACAAACTCGACACACGCTACCAAACCTTCAACATTGATGGGAACATCATTAAAGTTGCGAACAAGTTCAAAACCTTAGGCGTCTACTTAGACTCCACCCTCTCCCTCAAAACACAAGTTAATGCGACAGCCTCAACCACAGCATATACCAATACATTTATCAATGCCTGCAAATCCTATTTGTCTAATAGCAGCTACATCACAATAGTCAGGGCACTGATTTTATCGAAGATGGACTATTGCAATACCCTATGTTTAGGCTCTACCAAAATAATCTGAACAGATTACAAATTCCCCAGAATAATGCACTCAGATCTGCCGTAAATGTCCCACGATCTAATCACATTTCTGCCATTAGACGGGATACACACTGGCTCCCACTGCGTGACAGAATCTCGCTGCGCGCGCTAGTTGTCACACACAAATGCTTGTCAAACTCAGCCCCCAAATACTTGGCTGACAGATTCTCTGGGAACCAACCCTCCAGACCTACGAGATCCTTCTACTCACACTGTCTCAACACCCCGAAGTACAAACTAAAAACCGCAGGTGGATCCAGTTTCCCTGTGCTAGCAGCTAAGTGCTGGAATTCTCTTCCCCCAGTCATCAGAGCCGAACCATCTTTTTGGACTTTTAGATCTAAAGTGAAAGACTGGCTCTTCGCCAAGCAACACTAAAATCTACCCCTACTGCTTCCTTACCTACGCCTGCCACCCCCCTCCTGTGTCGATCCTACCACTGTTATTTATATGACCAGTGTCAGGCTAGTGCCTCCGTATCAGACTAGAGCTCCTGACTAGAAGCTTAGCTCTTACTCTAATATGGTCCTGACTTGTCGACCACTTTTGTATCTTTGTTGACTATCTCGCATCCTTGGTCCAAGGACAACTGTGAATTGCTCCTCAGCTACCTCAGCACTTGTGTGTTTTGTATGTTTTTCCCCGATGCTGAC
Organism: Ambystoma mexicanum; assembly: GCF_040938575.1. NCBI lineage: Eukaryota > Metazoa > Chordata > Amphibia > Caudata > Ambystomatidae > Ambystoma > Ambystoma mexicanum. Next base: position 785,093,140 of record NC_090931.1, read on the forward strand.
ACGTTCAATCTGTAACCTATGTCAACAAGCCATGTGTCTGCTGTTCCCATATGTATGTTCCTGTAACAATTACTTATGCTCAAGCACCCAGATGCCTCAGGGTTAGGTGTGCTCTACAAATAATAAACTAAACTAAACTATGCATGGCATGATGATTGCTCTTGCCAGGATTTCACAATTTGTACTACTAACCTAGGGTTTAACCAATTTAAGTAACCTGAGATGGTATTGGGATTTCTTTACCACATTTTCCATGTGACACCAAACAGCGTGGGGAGAGGGTGGGAGAGCGAGGAAAAAGAAAGACAGGACTGAAAAGAGGGATAAGCAAGGAATGACAACAAGGTAGGAGGTTAAAGAGAAGCAGTGGGCTTGGAGCGAGGAGGAGAAGAACACAAAGCAGACACCAAATCATTGGGACAAGTGTAACTGGATGGGAGGAGGGAGACACAAAAAAAGAGATTGGTAGAAGACCAGGGGCTAAGAGGCGAGGCGAAAAGGGCCTGGTCATTTCAGGGCACCAAGGAGGAAACAGAAGTAGCAACAGCAGCTGTGAGGAGTGTTTAGAAAGGAGGGCATGACAGGAAGTGGCTAACAGTACTAAGGAAATAGACTACCCAACAATCAAGCACTGGTGGAAACAATGAGTCGGGAGGATAGCTCAGGGGCAACGCGCTCGCCTGGGAAAACAAGACGGCGCGGAGCAACACAGGTTCGATCCCCGGGTCCGCACTTAGAAACCTCTCGGTATTTAGTGTGTAATAGATATACAATTACAATTACAATGGCAGAGTCAATGCCCTCCCTGGCACTCTATCACACTCTGCCTAGGCCGATGGCCCAGGCGTGGAACTGGAATGCTCAAAACAGAACAGACAACCCAGTGACCACTCTGACAAGACAAGAAAGAAATTCAGGGGGCACTTGAAACCTGATGGACTGTGAGTGACTTTCTAATGTCGGGTTTGTTCTAACACTGGGCACGTCACAACAGGGCATGACCAGTTCTGGAAGAAAGAATGGCTTCCTAAAAATGGCAAGGCAGAGGAAAGCAAAGTAAGGAGCTCAAGTCCTGTATGCCTTGCTCTTGTGTGGGTCATCTGGTCTGCCAAATCCTTCACTTGTTTGCTTTCAGACAGGCCACTTGCCCCTCTCCCTCTGCTACTGTTGTAGGCAGCCGGTCAGGAAAAGAAGAGGACAGTCGCACAGTAGCAACTCTGCACATCCACAGCACCACCCGCTTACAGCTACTACTGCCCATGGCAATGGGTGCACTGAAGAGGCAGGCCCTGAGAGCAAAGCAATCAAGCACTCTTCTTCCACAACCAGCTTCTCATTCATGCAATTGTGAGGGAGAGTTACACTGCAGAATGTCTGCACATTCCCAGAGCAAAGCCCCACACCTCTCCAATTGTCATTGGCAGCGAGGAGGTAGGTGAGTTTGAGGAGTGCAACAAAGAGGCACTCTTCTTCCACAGCTGGCTCCATCTTATTTCTGATGCACGGCAACAAAATGCTGCTGTGCCCAACCACATACCAGTAGTTTAGAGGGTGCAGATATAGGGGGGCCAGGGGTCTGGGAAGAGAGGGTGCAATAAGAGCCGGTGTCTGAACATCTGAAGAGAATACTCTGCAATGCCTGCCATTTGATGACACTCTTTGGGAATTGACAGGCACTTGGGCAGTTGATGGACATCCTTAGCAATGGGGCATGTTCCTGGCCAGTTGATGGCAACCCGTAGCAAGGAGGCAAGTATCTGGGCAAGTGATGGCATCCCTTGGTGAGGAGACAAAGACATTTGATGGGGCACCTTGGTAATGGGACGGATACATGGGTATTTAATTGTGATCTCTGGCAGTTCAGTGAGTTAATAGACGTTTCCTGACAATCTCTGAAATTGGGGTAAGTACCTGGTAATTTGTTTGCAATCTTATGAATGGAATGAGGGCCTGGCATTTGATCGCCATCCCTGATAATATGGTGGGTACCCAGGTATTTCATGGTAGTCTATTGCAATAGGTGAGAACTTGGTCATTTGTTGACAATCCAGGGTGAGTACTTTGATAGCAAATCCATGGAAATGAAGTATCTGGCTATTTGATTGCAACTACTGGTGTGATTGCCTGGACACTTGATGGAATACTTGATTAATTTAAAGCTTCCTTGGCATTTGATGATAATATCTGGCATATGATATGAGTGCCTGCATTTCCTGGCAATACCTTGCAAGGGGCGTGTGTGTGTGCCATTTGAATGGAATACCTAGAGTTGGAGTATTTGAGATTTGATAGCAATGTCTAGCGTATGATGTAAGCACTAAGGCATTTGATAGGAACACACGTCATGTGAAACGAGCGTATGCATTTGGTGGTAATACCTGGAATAATGTAAGAACATTGGCAAAGGTATACCTGACAAGACAGAAAACAATTTCACTATTTAAAAGGAAAGTCTTTTGGCTATGTTTGTTAATACTAATGCCTTTCTGTTTTATCATTCAATATTTGTTTGCATCATAAGTGCAGAGTACAATACAAAACGATAGTAGGCAGAACCACTTTAAGGCGACCCTGAAGCCCAGTCAAAGTGAGCCCACACCTACCCCCCATTATTCCTGTGTGCCCAGCAGGATGGGGCGGCTTTCTTATCTGCAAGTGCTGAAACCCCATTGTTCCGCTTTGATTTTATTTATATTGTTAGCACATGATGTTAGCAGGTCTCCATGCTGCAGTGTGCCTTTGCTAACGGCCACGACTGATATTTAATGCCGTTGCCCCTGAACATCTTCAACAAAAGCCTTGAACTCGGTGATAATGCTGCAAAGCACTGTGAAATATGGAAACGTGCAATATCTATATAAAAACATATACATTCTTTTTTTATTAGGGTCTTGTGGTGTGGCATAATTCAAAATCTGCAACTGCATTACTTCTCATCTGTAATAACTTATTATAGTATGTTTGTGGTCTTCATCGTTGGGTGAGTGGCTGCAATTCTACATAGCGCTTCTAGTAGCATTTTTTTCTGGGCTTTTACTTTACCTTCTTTGCATTCTCCTTTGCCGATCTTTTTTATTTTCTTTAATATTTTGTAGTGCGCTCCAGGTGCTTCCATCCTCCTCCCCTCGCCCTCTGCTGCTTCCTTGCTTCCCTCCTGCTTCCTCCCTCCTCCCAACCGACCACTGATTGGGCCCCGAGACCTTGCCATGAGGCCCGGAACACCTTTGCAAGGTGTAGGCCCTGCAGCGACCTTCTCCCACCCACTCAGCTTCCATCTTCATCGTGGGGTGAGTGGCTGCAGCGCTACATAGCACTTCTAGTAGTATTTTTTCTGTGCTTTTCCTTTACCTTCATTGCGTTCCCCCTTTCTGTTCTTTTTTATTTTCTTTAATATTTTGTAGTGCTCCGAACGTGCTTCCATCATCCTTCACCCACCCTTAGCCCTGTTATGGGGGCTGCTCCAGATCACCGGGCAGCCCCAGACACATGTCAGGAGCACCTGACGGGGTTCCGTTGTGCGGCACTCACGCCGCTGATGACGCAGTGGGGATCACCCCCACGGGCTCCAGGTCACTCACTGGTGGCTGGGGGCACACAGCGCACGACGGCTCCGGCTCTGGGGGCACCCAGGCCGGGGTCACCACGACTTGCCATGATCACATGGCCACCCTTCAGTGGAGGTCGGCGTTGCCCTTGAGGGGCGCCAGCCTCGTGGTGGGCCCGGTCCCTGGGCCTACACCACACGGTGTTGCGTCAGGCAGGCACACGGAAAGAATCACACCGGAGCCAGAGTATGGTGTGACTGACGAGCCGGAAGTAGCTCGTTACTTTTGCCACGTGACCCATGACAACATCCTGGGAGCTACCATCCTCCCAGGAGGGTTACTATGCAACACCACTCAATTTTTTAATAACAACAAAACAAAACGTACTCCACTACGCACTACTGTTCCTATAACCACTCTACTGATTGTTCACCACTTTATTAACCTAGGTGAGTGGGTCTACTATAACAAAATAACTCTCAGAGGTACTGGCACCATGTTACATTGCCCACCCCCAGGGCCATTTTACACCAGTCCGTCTCTGCAGGCTCCGGCTTCATGGGGATGTCGAAGTCCATCTTCAGCATTCGTGGATTTACCGGAACCCAGGTTGTGTCTTTGCCACCAGTCACCTTGGACATTCACCAGAGTCAAAAGAGGGCCGGCAAAGCCGCACCTGGGGAGGCCCAGGGGCCACATCGGCGAAGTCCATATGCATCTCGGGGGGGGAAGGGCGCTGGCGGTGACCGACCGGCTCTTTCTTCCCGGATTACCGTCCTTGATGTCTTCTCCTGCCTGTTGACCTCCGCACTTCTCCCCTTACATCGGGGGAACAAAAAACCTGCCACCTGTGGCAGGGTGCTGGGCAGCAGGTCACACATCCCTCTTCCCCTACCACCTGAGCAGCTGGCAGGAAGACACCGGAGGCAGGATCTCTGGGCAGCCGGCATCCTATATTATTCTTGCCCAGGGCAGCACAACACTTTTCATTTAGCTTCCCCCCGGCTCCACTTGTGTTGGTAATCTGCTTCGAGATGGAGCACATCATGGAGCCCACCAGCACTCACCGCTGGATGGCCCGGTCTTGCGGGCCAGGGAGTAACGCAGTTCTCCTCATTGCAGCAGGGCTGCTGCCCCATGCTTAGGGTGGAGTCTGCCACTTGCCTCATCTGATTGTGGGCTTGAGGCTGCCTGGTGGGAGCAGTGCGACTCCTTGTTCAGTACACATCTTCTATTTTTTTTTTCTCTCTGCCGCCGCAGGCCTGGATTTTGATGGGCTGCTGCTGGCATATTTTCATTTTTCATGTTTTTTCTTTATATATATATATATATATATATATATATATATATATATATATAGCTCCCACCGGAGCTCTTCTCATGTCGCCATGGGAGCACGGCCACTGTTGCTGGCAGGAATGCAGGGGAGGGGCAGGCAGCTCACCTCTTTGTTGCAGTTGGGCACGGGCCCGGGCATCATCTTACTGCGGCTCACAACGCCGCTCCTTCATTGCAGGTCACCGCCTTCATGGTGGGGAGGGGCAGCGCCTGTTAGGTGTGTCCAGGGGAGCGCAGCTTCTTTTTTTTTTTCTCGTCGCGGGCCCAGGTGGAAATGGGCCCGCCTCACACTCCTGCGCTGCGGCGGATGCTGTCCACGCTCGGGCGTCGTCCGCTGTTTGGCGGCTCTCGTCCACTTGTTGCCTGCAGGGGGGGGGGTCAGGAGCCTCACCATGCTGCAGCTATGGGGGCACTCACGCGGCGGATGCCGCATTCGTTTTGTTCATGCGGCGATGCCGCTTCTCTTCCATTGTGGCCGACATCGCAAGGCCATCTCGCACCCTGCGGGAGGAACAAAAAAAAGGGGGGAGGGACAGGCGCTCAACATATTCTTGGGAGTCGCACCTCCCTTCCCCATTGCAGGCTACGACCCGCGTTCTTGTTGCGGCGGGGTCGCACCTTCCTCCTCACGGTGGGGCAATGGCAGCCCCTCCTCATTGTGGCGGGGACACCCGCACCTTCCTCAGGCTGCCGCTCATTTTCTTTGTTGGGGGCGTCTTCCCCTTCGCGGGCGACGACCCGCCACTCCTTTGTGTCCGTGGAGGCCACATCTTCCTCCACTCAGCGGGGAGGGGCAGGCAGCTCCTCACCTGCCATCTGGATCGGGCGAGGTCCTGCGCACACGCTGCCTCCATTTTCGTGCGGCCGACGCCGCACACCATCCCGGGGGCACCAGGCAGCCCGCGTTATGACACTGTCATGATCCCTACCCCCGGGCATCCGGACCAGGTCCATCTGTCCCGGGAGTAGTCATCCAGATACTTGGGAAATACCCAGCCGCCCCGGCTAGGGGCTATCTGGGTACAGTCCTGGCGCCGTAGGCGCCAGGCTCATAGGAGGGGTCAGTCCTGGCGCCATAGGCGCCAGGCTCATTTGCTTTCACTTACCTCATGCAGACCATGCTGCTCAGCATTCAAGCCAATGTGAAGTCTGAAGGGGGACTACTTTATGTCAGGGACTATTTTCTTACTTGGGTGTGGTCTTGGGAACTTCTTACCTGGGACTACTTTGAGTCTACTTCGAGTCTGGAGCTCCTAGAGAAAAGGGAGAAAGAAGGAAAAAGGTTAGAACAAGAACAATACTTTTTCCTGACCTGATTTTGGATCCATCGCACCTTCGAATAGGAAGAAAGACATTATTTGATGTTGCAGCGCCGCACTATACTCACCAGCCTTCGCAGCACCTCCACGATCCACCTGTCTTCTTCATTTCTTCGCCCAGCTCCGGCACCTAAGAGGAATAAAGAACAGCAAGGTGAGCCGAGAGAATAATAAGGCAATATTAGTCACCACGATAGACTTACCTGATTTTACCGCCGGAGGCATTCTTCATCTCCACGGGCCGTCGCAGTCTCCTTTCATCTTCGCCAAACTCCGGCATCTAAGGGGAACAAAAGGACATCCAGGTGAGCCGAAAGAACAAACCAAGGGAATCTCCTTCACCATAATAAACTTACCTGATTTTACTGCCGGAGGTATTATTCCTCAAAACACCATAATTCTCACTCAGCACCTGTAATAAGGGAGAAAGCAACAGATTACATACAGGTGTCATTTACCGGACAGTGTTGGATACTACAGACTCTTACCTGAACTTTACCAGCCGCACGAGGCAATCTTCTCTCGGGTCAAGCTGCAAGCTGCAAGGAATCGGACAAGAGTGAAAGTCAGACATTTTGAACTCCTACGAACTATATACTTACGTCTCCTCGCCAAGAACCTCAGAGTCAATATTGTTCTGGAACTCTCCAATTCCTTCGGACCAGTGAAGTTACTGGTTATCCACACGCCCCTGCATTCTACGCAGGATGGAGAGCTCATCCTTTAAAAACCTAAGGTGAGAATATAAAAAGAGACATCGGAGTAGATTAGAGGGGAGAACAGTGGGGGTAGGGCGGTTATCACTCAAATCCACGGGTGGCTAATTCCCTTTCTCCACTTTCAGGAGAATACTTCTTCGGGTCAAGCAGACGAGATTAGGTGGGCCAGTCCAGTCTGTCATCTCTGCACTACGCGTCACGTGGGTGGAAACCGCAGCTGTCCAGTTCCGATCAACGCCCCTGTGGGAGCCAGTTGAGCGTAACAGACACACAGGGCCATGGGCCACCCCCAGCCTTTCCTCTCCATGCGGCGCAGCAGCCGACTCGCTCCGTCTACCATGGGGGCCAGGGCAGGCGCTCGCCCGCCTTCCTCCTTAGCGGGCCCAGTTGGAGATGGGGCCGCCTCCACATGTGTTCATCGGGGCACTCGGGACCGACTTCCTCGTCGCCATTGTTATGGGAGCTGCTCCGGATCACTGGGAAGCCCCAGACAGAGGTCGGGAGCACCCAACGGGGTTCCGCTGTGCGGCGCTCACACCGCTGATGATGCATTGGGGATCACCCCACAGGCTCCAGGTCACTGGAGACTCACTGGTGGCTGGGGGCACCCAGCGCAAGACGGCCCCTGCTCTGGAGGCACCCAGGCCGGGGTCGCCACGACCTGCAATGATCACATGGCCACCCTTCAGTGGAGGTCGGCGTTGCCCTGCAGGGGCGCCGGCCTCATGGTGGGTCCGGTCCCTGGGCCTACACCACGCGGTGTTGCGCCAGGCAGGCGCACAGAAAGAATCACACCGGAGCCAGAGTATGGCGTGACTGACGAGCCGGAAGCGGCTCATTACTTTTATTAGGTTGGTCACGTGGCGACTGCCACGTGACCCATGACAACATCCTGGGAGCTAACATGCTCCCAGGAGGGTTACTATGCAACATGCCCCTTCCTTGCTTCCTTCCTCCCACCCACCAACCACTGATTGGGCCCTGAGAACCTGACGTGAGGCCCAGAAAATCTTTGCAAGATGTAGGCCCTGCAGCAACCCACGCCCCCCCACTCAGCTTCCGTCTTCATTGTTGGGTGTGTTGCTGCAGCGCTACATAGTGCTTCTGGTAGCGTTTTTCTGTGCTTTTCCTTTACCTTCTTTGTGTTCCTTTTTTATTTTCATTAATATTTTGCAGTGTTCCCAATGCACTTCTATCCTCCTACACCACCCTCTGCCCCTTCCTTGCTTCCCTTGTGCCTCCTCCTCCCACCCATGACCACTGATTGGGCCCTGAGACCCAGAACACCTTTGCAAGGTGTAGGCCCTGCAGTGACCCCCACACCCAATCAAGCTTGCATCTTTATCGTGGGGTGAGTTACTGCAGCGCTACATATCGCTTCTAGTAATTTTTTTTCTGTGCTTTTCCTGTACCTTCTTAATGTTCTCCCTTTCCATTCTTTTTATTTTCTATAGTATTTTGTAGTGTGCTCATGCGCTTCCATCCTCCTACTCCCACTCTCTGCAGGTGAGTGCCTGAAGCCTGCATAGCACAGCAAGCCTGTGGGCCCAACCCAAGGCTTTTTTCTTTTTAAAAAGCGCATCCAGCGCTCTGTGCTCCGGCCTCTCTATATCGGCAAAACGTCCTGGTTTACCCCACTCCTCCCACCTCCCATCCCTCCCATCTCCCCTGATTGGTGGAAATAAACCCCTTTAAAGCAACCATTCAAAGCAGCCCCTTGCCCAGGCAGCCCTTGTGGCTAAAGACCCCAATGCAAAGGACAACAGCTCCCGAAGAAGCAGCTCCAGACCGTTTTTGCCTGTGTTCGCATGAGAAGCCAGTAGCCAGCCGTCAACCAGCAGCGACTGACAAGATAAGTGTGGTCTGGGTGGGGAGTACAGCAATCATTGTATTCCAAAAAGCCCTGCCTCTCTTATTACCTACACAATATAACATAACAAAATCAGCCAGCTAGTACAGAATACCCCTATGCCTGCTGTGTACCAACCGTTCAGTGGTGTTATTTACTGTTATGTCCCATACTTAGGCGTTCTCCCTCTCTCTAGATACCTCGAACCTATGTGTTTTGCACTTACTGTTGTGCCTCCAATTTAGGCGGTCACACTCTGTCCAGGTGAAGTTTAGCCATGCGTCACACTCAGATAGAAGAATTGTAAAGATTAGCATTGCATCATATCTAGACAACTGTAATACTATGTCATGATCCCAGTCAGTGGGCATAGCCCTCATTCAGGCTTTCAGGCTAGGCGGAGAACATTAAATACAACAGCAGGTCAAAAGTGGGTGTTAGCCTGGCACACATGGCATTTACATCATTCTCAGCATACACTTCCATAGACTTTTCAGATGTTTTACAGTAATTACATACACTTAACATGGCCGCCGCAAGGTCCTTTTATAAGTTGCAGCACGTTCTATTCATATTGCAGAGGGAGCTATTTAAGCCCCGCCTCTGCTGGAAAGCACGCTTCGCGTCTGCTGCGCTGACAGTGGGTAACGCTACTGGCGTTTCTCCTCACAGAACCTGTAAAAGGAGATAAAAGAGACATTAGTTTCACAGCAAAACTACAGAGTTCAATAAGTTTATAGAAATAGTTACCTGTCTAAGGTTATCTCTGAAGCAACTGGCTTCCATCAGATGTTTCACTCACAGCCGCAGCATCTTCAGTCAGCAGTCTTTGCTCGTAGTCGCAGCATCTCCCGTCAGAAGTTTCACTCAAAGCTGCAGCATCTTCAGTCAGTAGTCTTCGTTCGTAGTCGCAGCATCTTCCATCAGAAGGTTCACTCACCGCCGCAGCATCTTCAGTCAACAGTTTTCGTTTGTAGTCACAGCAATTTCAGTCAGAAGTTTCTTCCACAGCCGCTGCATCTTCCGAAGGCATTGCATCATATCTGGACAACTGTAATACTAGCTTGCGTCACATCTAGACAGTATTGTTAAAATTAGCTTGCGTCACATCTAGACAGAACTGCAAAGATTAGCATTGCGCTACATCTAGAAAGAATTGTGACGATTAGCATTGAGTCACATCTAGACAGAGGTGCGAAGATTAGCACTGCGTCACATCTAGACTGTGAAGATTACTATTGCGTCATATCTAGACAACTGTAATACTAGCTTGCGTTATATCTAGACAGAATTGTGAAGATTAGCTGGCGTCACATCTAGAGAGAATTGTGAGTGTCAGCTTGCACCACACCTAGATAGGATTGTAAAGATTAGCCTCTGTCACATCTAGACAGAATTGTTAAGATTTGCTTGCGTCACATCCAGAGAGAATTGGGAAGATTAGCATTGCGACACATCTAGATAGAACATTGAAGATTAGCATCGCGTCGCGTCATATCTAGATAGAAATGTGAAGATTAGCATTGCGTCATATCTAGATAGAATATTGAAGATTAGCATGCTTCAAATCTAGATAGAATTGTGGAGATTAGCATGACTCGCATCTAGATAGAATACTGAAGATTATCATGCATCACATCTAGATAGAACATTGAAGATTTGCATTGCGTTACACCTAGATAGAAATGCGAAGATTAGCATTGCGTCACATCTAGATAGAACATTTAAGATTAGCATGCGTAACACCTAGATAGAATTGTGGAGGTTAGCATGACTTGCATCTAGATAGAATTCTGGAGATTAGCATGCATCACATCTAGATAGAACTGTGAAGATTAGCATGCGTCACAGCTAGCTAGAATTGTGGCAATTAGCATGACTCGCAACAAGATAGAATTTTGAAGATTAGCATGCATCACATCTAGATAGAATTTCAGAAATTAGCATGCGCCACATCTAGATACAGCTGTAAAGATTAGCATGAGTCGCATCTAGACAGTGATGCCATTAACCAACCCTACTAAAAATCTCACCCCTCTGCATACACCTCTCACACTAAAAACAAACACAACTATCCCTCCAAGCACAACAAATCACATGCACTTCACTACACCGCAATAACAAAATAAATCACACACTGTCTTGCACAAAAACACATGATGGCAACCAACTTAAAAGCACACTTAAGCTCAACGAACTGTGTTAACCCGAACAGATGCTTCCAACAGCACATCACAGCTCTCTTGCTCTTCTCCCACCCAGTCCTACTAAACCATCCCACCCTCTTTCCCTTTCAGATCCGCCAGAGCGCCAAGGGACCACTCTGGTGGTGATAGTGCGCGGTATAAGTATCCTTTAACATAACCTAACATCATAATACAAATGCCAAATTATTATTATTAATTATTATTATAATACTTAAAGCCAGAGCCAGCAGATAGTGAAAGGCAGCTCACTAAGGAAAATTACAACTGGCACTTAAATACTTAAGGAAAGCGATGACTAGAATTTCAGGCTCCTTTCCTCTGAACTTTTCTTTTACAGCAATTCAATCATTACTATACAAGGAGTCATTTTTGATTGAATGTTGAATCCTGGAGTTTAAGTACACGATATATGAAATTCAGAGGCAGGCCAAAAATAATTTTAAAATGAGTTTCAAAGGGATTTTATTAATCTGCTCGAAGCAATTGTGCATGGCATATGACAAGTTGAATATGGTGTGTTTTTCCAAAAACGTTCAGTACATTTTATTCTACATATCAACAGCCGGGCATCTCTTGCATCAAGTAAACAAGATAAAAGGCATTAAATGGGATGATGACGTGATAATGTATCATAAGGAATAAAATACCCCACTCCTATACGTCATTTCAGAGTTCCGCAACCTAGTAAAGGAACTCAGACATGGGCCTGGTTGCTCTCTTTGATCACATACCTCCTCTGTGGGTTGCAATATCCTAGCAACCTAGGTTTTGGGGTACTATACCTCATAAATAAAATGTTTACATAATATTCTCTAAGGGGCACATGACGAAGCGAGTCAACATGAGATTGGAGTTGAGCAGTTGAACAAGTCGAAGCAACAAAGCTTCCCCAACATCTCAAGAGGTGTGTGTGGGTGTGCGCGTGGGAATACAGTGTGTGCAGAAACAAAATGTCAGAGTAACGACTCCACTGCCCCCCTTCCCCACCTGTTAACCCACACCGAAATAGGCCAACAAATCCTCGTGTCTGCAAAGGAAATGGAGGGGATTAAAAATGGCGTGCTCTTAAAGTGGCAAATGTTCTGAGAGCACGGTGAACAGATCGGATGCCAATCTAAATGTATGCACGTTTTAATTAGTCCGGAGTGCTTGTATTATGCGCCTCAATGTGGTGTGATAATTTAGGCTCAACAAGTCTGACGCACAGATGTGTTTATAATTACCTTATTAATCCTGTTTGTATGCAACTACTTACAATTTGAAAATGATGTGGGTGTGATTTGACACTCTGAATTCCTGAGCCCTGGGTTGCTAATTTTATAACTCATTAAATAAAAAGTTACTAAGGTAAATAAGCTGCATTTTAATAAAGGACTCTACTTTTTTTGATCTTTGAACCTAAGGAATGTCCATCAAAATACACATGCTCTGTGTTTTTGTAAAACCAGAAGGAAGAATAGCTCTATGACCTCTACCTGCACCCTGTCAGGAAGACTGGAAGCCATTTTGAGCACTTTGATTGACTCCCAGAGACTCATACATCCACATCATGTGACTGGAATTTCATTTTAAAGTCATTTTTGGCAACATACTCCAGAGGATCCTGGGCACTACCCAATGGTCCTGCCTCAAAAACGAAGCCCCTTGGGCTTACAACCCCATGGCCACTGCCTGCTTTATGCATGGAAGGCTGAAAGTCATCACAAGCACTCTGATTGGCTACCAAAGGGTCATGTGACACACTGCCTCTCTTATTAGTAAGTCTGCCCTGGGAATCCATATTGGGCGTCTGCAGTTAAGGGGCAAAGGCCTCCATGGGCAATTCCGTGTTCGGGCCTGACATGATCTAGGGACAGAGCCCTGCTCATGCCAAGAGTTCACTGTGCTCGCCCTTTTCCTGGCTCCTAATTCCACACATTGGGATCCTTCCACTCAGTCACTCTCCATTTGCTCTTACCTCAAAGAACAAAGGAATATCCCTGTTTTGGGCCTGCTAATTATATTTGGGTCACCTGTATCCCCATTATAGCCCAATTCAGAAATTATACTTGCACATTCCAAGCTAACCCATCCCGGCCTTCCCGTCCCGCTCATCCACCTACCCTCGCCATGTTGGGCTGTACCCTTTCTACACTGTCCTCGCTTGCCTGTTTCTTTTACCCTTCATCATGCCCCCTTCTTTGTACTCAACTTCTCTTTCCCTTCTCTCATAGCCTTCAACCACAACTCAGCCTAAATTCTACCTCACTCTCTCGCCTCCGTCCCTTTACCTGCAGCCCTCAAACAAGATTCTCCCGTTCTCCCAAGATCCCCAACTTCATCTATCTCCCTCACCCACCATCTGATATCACTCTTGTACTTAGTCTCCAGCATGCACAGTCCCTCTGCAACAAGCCTTCCGGTGCCCGAGGTGAGTGGCCCTCGTTTTCTGTGCCCCATTCCGCCTGAAATTTTAAAAAAATCCCCCCCCAGCCCTCCCGCCCGAATCCCCTCGCTCCTTCTTCCTGGTCTGGCTTAATCCCGCCCCCGGCTCCTGCCTCGCGTGACCTGATTGGCCCTCGTCCTCCTGCTCGTAGTAGTTGTCCCTGTTGAAGCGCCCCCAGGCCCTCTTTAGCCTTCCTGTGCCCAAGGTGAGTGGTCCTCGAATTCTGTGCCCCATTCCGCCTGAAATTTAAAAAATCCCCCCCAGCCCTCCCACCCGCATCCCCTCGCTGTCATGATGCCTACCCCCGGGGATCCAGATCAAGTCCAGCAGCCCCGGAAGCAGGCATCAAGTTATTCCCAGCAAGCCCAACAACCCCTGCTAGGGGCCATTTGGGTGCAGCCCTGGCGTCTATGGCGCCAGGCTCATATGGAGAGTCAGCCAGGCTCATACATTAAAACTTACCTGATGCAGACCATGCTGCAAACTTACCTGATGCAGACCATGCTGCAGAGCTCCAAGCCAAAAGAGGCTTGGAAGGGATTACTTTACCTAGGGACTATTTTTTACTCGGGTGGGGTCGGGGAGGAATACTTACCTGGTACTACTTTGGAGGCTATTTAAACCACGCCCGAAGAGCAGCACACGCTTCGCGTTATTCTGCATCCAGCAGCGTAACGCTCACCGTGCCTGCAAGTCTGCATCCAGTCTTCTGCCACGCCCGCCTCGAGTCTGGAGCTCCTAGAAAAAGGGAGAAAAAAGGAGAAAAGGTTAGAACAAGAGCAATACCTTTGATCCTTACCTGAATTCCCGATCCACCGCGCCTTCGAGCTGGAAGAAAGAAGTTATTTTATGCACGTCGCCTCGCCTGCTGCAGCGCCGCGCTGATCTCACCGGCCTTCGCAGCATCTTCACTACTCACCGCATCCTTCTGCATGTTCCCGCCACACTCCGGCACCTAAGGGGAACACAAGAACAGCAAGGTGAGCCAAGGGAATAAACAGAGGTAATATTAGTTACCCCCATAGACTTACCTGATTTTACCGCCGGGGGTACTATTCCTCTTCACGGGTCGGCGCAGCCTCCACTGCATCTTCGCCGTTCCCCGGCCCATAAGGGGAAACAAAAGGACAGCAAGGTGAAACAAAGGGACAAACAAGGGGAATCCTCCTCACCACAATAGACTTACCTAATTTTACCACCGGAGGCATTATTCCCCGAGACTTCATCATTTCTCTCAGGACCTGAATAAGGGAGAAAGCAACAGGTTACATACTGACATTACTTTATTGAACTGTGTTGGATAATACAAATCCTTACCTGAATGTTACCGGTTGCCACGAGGAACTCTTCGCTAGGGTCAAGCTGCAACCTGCAAGGAATCGGACAAGAGTGAAAGTCAGACATTTGAACTCTTACGAACTATATACCTACAGCGTCTTGCCGGACATCTCAGAGTCAATATTGTTCTGGAACTCACCTATTCCTTCGAAACAGTGAAGCAACTGGTTATCTACGCGCCCCTGCGCTCAATGCAGGATGGAGAGCTCATCTTTCCAAACCACCAGGTGAGACTATAAGAGGGGACATTAAAGGTGATCAGTGGAAGAACAGCGGGGGTGGGGGTTAACGCTCAACTCCACGGGTGGTTAATTCCCTTTCTCCATTTGCAGAAGAATACTCCTACGGGCCAAGCAAACAAAGCTAGGTGGGCCAGTCCAGTCTGTCATCTCGGCACTACGCATCACATTGGTGGAGGCCGCAGCTGTCCAATTCAGATCGACGCCCCTGTGGGAGCCAGGTGAGCGTAACACTCGCTCCTTCTTCCTGGTCTGGCTTAATCCCGCCTCGCAAAACCTGATTGGCCCTCATCCCCCTGCTCGTAGTAGTTGTCCCCGTTGAAGCGTCTCCAGGCCCCTTTTGGCCTTCCTCTGCCCGAGATGAGTGGTCCTCAGTTTCTGTGCCCCATTCTGCCTGAAATTTAAAAAAATCCCCACTAGCCCTCCCGCCCGCATTCCCTCGCTACTTCTTCCTGGTCTGGCTTAAACCCGCTCCCGCCTCACGCGACCTGATTGGCCCTTGTCCCCCTGCTCGTAGTACTTGTCCCCGTTGACGCACCCCCAGGCCCCCTTTAGCCTTCATGTGCCCGAGGTGAGTGGTCCTCGATTTCTGTGCCCCATTCCGCCTGAAATTTAAAAAATCCCCCCCAGCCCTCCCGCCCGCATCCCCTCACTCCTTCTTCCTGGTCTGGCTTAATCCCGCCTCGCACGACCTGATTGGCCCTCATCCCCCTGCTCGTAGTAGTTGTCCCCGATGAAGCGTCCCCAGGCCCCTTTAGCCTTCCTCTGCCTGAGATGAGTGGTCCTCGTTTTCTGTGCCCCATTCTGCCTGAAATTTAAAAAAATCCCCATTAGCCCTCCCGCCCACATTCCCTCGCTACTTCTTCCTGGTCTTTCTTAAACCCGCTCCCGCCTGGTGCGACCTGATTGGCCCTCGTCCCCCTGCTCGTAGCAGTTGAAGCGCCCCCAGGTCCCCTTTAGCCTTCCTGGGCCCGAGGTGAGTGGTCCTCGTTTTCTGTGCCCCATTCTGCCTGAAATTTAAAAATAAATCCCCCCTAGCCCTCCCGCCCGCATCCCCTCGCTCCTTCTTCCTGGTCTGGCTTAATCCCATCCCCAGCTCCTGCCTCGCACAAGCTGATTGGCCCACCGAAGAGGACATTACTGATCTCGCAAGGGCAGCCCTCTGACCAGCAGACCCCTCAGCTAAGGACTCTGAGGCAAAGGACGGCTCCTACACAGACAGCCACTGATTGTATCAGCAGGTATCCACAGGAGAAGCAAGAAGCCAACAATAAGTAAGTGTGGCAAGGGCGGGGACTGAAGCAATTACTTCACGCCATACTACCCTACCACTCATCCGCCGAAAGCTAAACTGTTGTAAACTCTTCCACCTGTGATCTAGTTTGCATTTAGAAAGTGCGCCTAATAGCATATCTGTGGACTAGTTGCATTTAGAAAGCCCTCCTAATAGCATATCCTCATCTGATAGATATCCTCATCCAGCTTTGCTGCTTCAGAATTTCTAATCGACAGGGGGCGTAGTGAACCTAGACTCGGCCGTCGATCCATCTTGCTTGTGTGCTTGTTCGTCGGTGCCGGACGTGACATCAGGTGTTATATATACACCTCAGTTCCCCCTTTTTCCCTGAGCTCGTCACCCTGCAGAGGAAAATAGAGAGAGAATAACGGGTTAATTGGCCCCTATAAGGTTAAAACAACAATAAACTTCCAAAGGAAGAAAAAACCTTTTCAAAGACACCACAACCCGTAGCGTCACAAAATATATATTTTTTTTTTGCAAACATGCATCTTGAGAGACAGAAAATGGTAATTGAAGGACCATCACCAAGCTTCAACCCAAGAGGAGATGTGCAGCAACTGTCAATTTTCTGAGCGGGGGCGGAAGGGAGGAGTGATGAGGAATCTGCAGGAGAAGAATCCATAGTATACGCATTACGGTAAGTAGTTTCTCCTTCAATGCATTGATTTTCTCCTGCAGATTCCTCATCTGATAGACCCCCCAAAGCAGGAGGGCAAAGGAGGTGGGCAGAAAGTTATACTAGCAGATTCTGCAGCCCCGCCCTGCCAAAACGTGCATCAGCTACGCAGGCAACATCTAGACTGTAATGTCTAGTGAAGGTATGAAGTGGGGACCATGCTGCCGCACGACAAATATCCCTAACTGGGCCCCCCCTTTGTAGGGAATTTGACACAGAGACCCCTCTAGTCGAACGCGCCCTGATGCCAGACGTCAGCTCCCTGCCCACAGACTGGTAACACTCCGCTATGCAGAAAATGATCCAGTGGGATAATGTTTGTTTTGTTACTGCCAAACCTTTCTATTTCTATTTCTATTTGTATTCATTTCTAATGCTCCGGTAACTCACAAGTCTCGGGGTGCAGGTACATGGACACCTGGGACGAACACAAATAACGAGACAGAGCAAATGTCTAAAGAAGCGTCTGGGTCGTTTTAAGAATGCAGTTAGTTAAAGATGTGCATCTTCACCTGCTTACGGAAGCATAACTAATGTGCTTCTTTTCTTATGTTGATGGGCAAGTTATTTGTGTTCGTTATTGCTGTGACAATCGGAAATGATTTACCTAGACCTAGCTTGCGTTTATGCTTGGCTACTGCGACCTTATTTTGATCTGCTGATCTTTACAGGCTAAAGAGAAGGCTACGAAGAGTTGGTCAGTTTTCTGGAATTTAGACGTCCTTGCGACGTAGAAACATAGGACCCTTTTGGGATCCAGCCGATGGAAACGCACCTCTTCCTTAGAAGAGTGCAGTGGCGGGTAGAAGCCTGGAAGGTATATGGACTGCAACAGATGGAACTCGGACACCACTTTGGAAGAAATCCAGGTCGTACTTTGAGTGGTGCTCTGAGTGAGACTTTCTCCTGAAAAAAACACAGAAAAGGCAGTTTGCAGCATAAAGCTTGCAATTCACTAACCCACCTAGTGGATGTTATCGCCCTTAAGAAAGCTGTCTTTCAAAAGAGTAGCTGCAAGAAACAAGTGTGCATAGGCTCAAAAGGAGAAATATCCTTTGACTGTGGTGACTTGAAGGCCTGCTGAACTCCATCACTCTAGTGGTGAGGGAAGAGATAGGGTCAATCTCACGCTCCATGCTCCACGCCTGTCACAACCCTCGCCCAAAACCCCCTCTGGCAAACCCATTGGCCAGGTGGAGTCAGGACTCGGGCCTCTAGAGCCTGGCATCCTCTTCAAAAGCCCTCATGGGGCCAGTCCTGGCACCTATGGCGCCAGGCTCATAAACCATGAACAACAATGTGCTTGGGAACTACTTTATTGTATTGTCAGCCAACATGGAGGCATCCACATAGCTTGGTGCCTAAGAACCAAGCTATGCGGTCTAGTGTTTTGGGTGTGGAAGGCCTGGAACTACTTTCCCTGGTACTACCTTACCTGGGCTATATAAACCACACCCTGACTGCAGAACATGCTTTGTGTT
Organism: Ambystoma mexicanum; assembly: GCF_040938575.1. Classification (NCBI taxonomy): domain Eukaryota; kingdom Metazoa; phylum Chordata; class Amphibia; order Caudata; family Ambystomatidae; genus Ambystoma; species Ambystoma mexicanum. Next base: position 785,111,576 of record NC_090931.1, read on the forward strand.
ACTTTGCAGCTTGCAACGTGACGTTCACCATGTCCAGCTATTCCCTGGAACCTTGGAGAAGCAGAACCTGCAAGGAGACAAACGGAACATCATTAGCAGCAGCATCTTACCTGCAGTCTTCATCTTTAAACACTCACAGCTACTGAGAACAGCTTCCTCGAATCTGCACGCCTCCCGGACAGAACGACCTGAAAGAGGAAGATAGAGGCAACATTAAAGAAAGTTGTAGAGACATTTACAAATTACGAACTGCTCAAAAGGCTTACCTGGCTGGTCGCCTCTCGGCTGCCACCACTCCAGACATTCCACTCACGCTGAAGAACACCGCAACCTACAAGGAAGGAAAACACAGGTTAGCAAAGGGAAGACTTTGCAGCGCTGTGCATAGCGCTTAGTTACCGCATCATAGCACTCTTAATGCGCCATCATTTACCAGCGGGGCTCAACCAAGCCAGTTCGCCGCGCTGAAGCTCTGCATACCTAAGGGAGACAAAAGAGAAATTTTAAACAAAGAAAGGCATGCAGGATAGCAACAAAACTAAAGAACAGCAATAAGACCTACCTGAACAATATCAAATGGGCCGGCGTCAGTGAAGTAACTGGACCGCACTCGCCCATGAAAGACAACGCGACCCTGCAAAGAAGGCAGGACGGAGAGCACGCCTAATTCTACCACAAGGCAGAACCTTCCCCGCAGACCACATCAGGGCAAAGCTGAGAAGCATACCAGCGAGTAACCCAGCTGGGTGGCGTCCCTGTCGATACGTGGTGAGTGTAACAACGCCTCAAATCTTCTCCACCTGCATGTGTACAAAGATCTTGTTGATGGTCTGCGTGCAGCCAGCAACACCTCAAGCCCTTGTCTGAGAGGTCCCATTCATCATATCTCATCCTCTCGAGCCACGCATGTAGATTGTGGGATTCCGGACTCAGGTCAAGCTGCGGCAAACAAAGGGGTGGGCAGATGGTTAGATCCAGAAGGTCCGAGTATCACGTCCTCCTCGCCCAGTCCTGAGTGATCAGGATCATGGTTGCTCAAAACCTCTTGAGCCTCCTAGGAACCCAAGGGATGACGGGAATTGGAAGGATGGCGTAGTGGAGAGGGAAGTTCCAATCCACCAGAAACACATTGCCTAGCGCGCCCTTTGCTGAGAATTCCCTCTAGCAAAACTGTCTTCACTTCCTGTTGGACGCAAAAAGGCCCACTGTTGGGGTACCCCAACAAGAGAAGACATCCTCTAGGGTTTCCTGGCACACTTCCCACTCGTACAAGACCATGTTCTGCCTGCTCAGAGCATCCGCCAAACTGTTCTTTCTCCCTGCCAGATGAACTGCCGAGACTGAGATCTGGTACTCCAATAGCCAGAACCACAGCTGCATCGCCCTCTGCAGAGGGGGAGGGAATGCACACCACCCTGCTTGTTCAGATAGTGCATGGCCAATGTGTTGTGCGACAGGATCAGGACATGCTTCCCCCCCAGAGATGGAGAAAACACCCCCAGGGCTAAACTGATGGCTCGTAACTCCCGTCTGTTGATGTGACACCTAGCTTCTGTTGCTGACAGTTCACCTGCACGTCCTCGCAGTGGGCACTGCAACACTTCAGAGATGCATCCATGACCACTCGGGCGTGAGGCCAAGGAGGAAAGAAGGATTCCCCGGCCATGAGATTGCTCCGGTATGCCCACCAGATGAGGTTGTTGACCACTTGTCTGATACCTTGAGGGGTTCCGAGAGAACTCTGAGGTGCTGTGACCAGTTACCTCTTAGGAGCCACTATAGAGATCTCATGCGCATCCTGGCCTCTGGCACTAGAAAGATACAGGCGGCCAAGAGACCTAAGATGCGGAGGAAGGAAGCCGCTGGAAATGTGGCTTGGTTCTGACACAAGTCGACCATTTGTGCCATGCTGTTGACTCTCTCCTCGGGAGGGAAGGCCTTCTCTACCCTGGTGCTTAGGACTGCTTCGATGAACTGGAGCCTTTGGACTGGTGTTACATGAGACTTCTTCAAGTTCAGGGAGAAGCCCAGCCTGTGCAATAGCAGACAGGTGTCTTCCAGATGAGACAAAACCTGCCCTGCCAACTTGCCTCGGATCAGCCAGTCGTGGTACAGGAATACATGGACCCCGGATCTCCAGAGGTGAGCTGCTACTACCGCCATGAGCTTGGCGAAGACCCTTGGAGCAGAGGTCAGCCCAAAGGGAAGCACCTTGAACTGATATTGCTTGTCCCCTATGAGAAATCTCAGGAACTTCCAGTGCTTTTGATTTATCGGCACATGAAAATAGGCGTCCTGCTATTGACACCAGCCAGTCCTGAAGTTCAAGAACATGGAGAATTTCTCTCAACGTCACCATCCTGAATGTGCCCTTCCTCAGGAACTTGTTCAAGGCCCTGAGGTCCAGAATGGGATGGAGACCGTATTCTTTTTTGGGCACCAGGATGTACAGGGAATACCTCCCCGATCCTCTCTTCTTGGGAGGAACCTCTTCCATGGCACCCTTCTACAAAAGGGCTGCCAGCTCTTCCTCGAGCTCCTGTCCCGGTTCGATTGGAGGTGGTGGGTGTCTGCCCAGTGGTTTTTGAAGCATAATTAAAACCAGAGGTTGGCACGTGGGAAATCCAAATGTGTCCAAATGCATTCTCAACTCATTACAGGCTGTTGGTGATGTTTTAAACTGATATGACATCACAACCAAAAGTTACATTCCTGTGCTATAGGCGAGATGGGATTGGGTGAACAGTATAGACACATTTACATCCTATAGGGAACAGACAATCTGATTGGCCTGGCCATATCTGATAGCTTTGCCTGGCACCACCCACAGGAGGCCAGTGTTAGCCTTCTCAATTTGGGAACTTTACCTGCATGTGAGCAAAAATGATGGGTGGGGAAAATGGCCTCAGAGTACCGCCTGTTTCCCACTAATGTTACCACTTCTCATGCTGTTTTACATTTTTACATCTACTGTCTTCAGTTTGATGGGAACAACAGTTCCTGTCTACCTCGGATGAATGGGCCTTGTTCCCCAGGTGCAGATCACATGTTTGGGGACAATACAATCTATTTTCTCTGCTTGCATTTATGAAGAATTTCAGCTCCCAGCCATTGAAGGTGGATTATCTCTTATGCTAACTCAAACACTTTCTCCCAGTGTCCTTGGTGACTGCACTGCCACATCTGCTTTGCATTTCTCAGGGAAATCAGTCTGTCAGGCCACTCCCTGTGTTTCAAGCCTTCCCAATGCCACTCATTAATTTCAATGCAGCTGTGGCTTCCATCTTATTTTCATGGCTGTTCATGGTAGGTGCTTTTAGGTGTCAGTGAGCAGTTCAGGTGTACTCCTTTGCAACTAGCTGGTGCCTCTACGTGTGTGTTCAGCCATTTCGCCTCCTCATAATTACTTTAGTGATGTCATCCAGTTATGGTCGGTGGGGCTGCTTCAGTGGGTGGCATCGGTCATCCTGGGGGAATGTTGGGGGGGGGGGGTTTGAGGCCCCCTCAACATTTTCGTAAGAAGTGCAGACAATAACCCCACTGAACGAGCTGTAGGGCCCAGGCATTGGAGGTAATCTCCTGCCACTGGGGCCAATGTTCTTCCAACCATCCACCAAACGGTAAGTTGTTGTAGGGGAAATCAAAGTGGCTGTCGCTGCTTGTTGGCCCTTAGGAGCCCCCTTGCCCCTTCCGGGGCACGAGAAACGCTTCTGCCCTTGCCTGGCCAGTGGGAGCTGTGCTTTCCTGCCATAAGGCACAAATCGCCTGTAGCCTCTGGCCCTAGAGGCGAAGCTGAAGGCAGGTTTGGCTGGCTGCACAGCCAGGCCTAGTGATTTTGCAGTGATCTTCGATTCCTTAACTTTCTCTAAGGATTCATCGGCCTCCTGACCGAAAATGAATTCGCCCTCGAAGGGCATGTCCAGTAAGTTGCTTCGGACACTAGGCGAAAAGCCTGGAGACCTCAAATAGGCCTGCCTCCTCAGCATTATAGCCAAAGCCGTTGAATGGCCCACGCAGTCGACCATGTCCAGACCCGTTCGCAGCGACTTCCTGGCCAACTCTTTCCCATCCTCCACCGCATTGTCCACTGCCTTCCAGAGACCAAAGGAGAAAACTACCAGCCATGTTTGTGGCTTGAGAGTCATGCTGCCTGATGTGAACACCATTTTGACCATGGCATCAATTTTCTTTGCTTCTCTGTCAGTGAACAGATACAAAGTCGAAGAAGCTGATCTGGTGGAGATTGTGGCAGCTTGTACGACAAACCCTTAAGAGGAAGGGTGAGAGGAGAGGAATGAAGGGTCCCCTCTTGCCGGCCTATACTTACCGGTCATAGTGGAGCTGACTGGGGGAATGGAACAGGGATGCTGCCACAGAGAGAATACGGGATCGGTGATCGCCGGATTGAGAGGCATGTTGCGTTCTGTAACCGGACCGTCGTTCAGTTTATCTGTTAAATCGTACCCTTGTACTGGCACTGCTGAAGACTGTAATCCCAAAGTGTCAATCACTCTTTCTACCAATGCCCTGAACTTGTTATGATTGTGCGCATAGGGCTGACTTAGCTGGAACTCTAGGTGTTGTGAAGTATCCAAGCTGCTGGCCTCATGAAGCCCCTGCGCCAGTTCTAACACCCGACCAAACAATGTGACATCACAAACAGATAATAAATGGCAAGAAACATTTGAACATTTGAGATTCCTCACCACCCTGCACCCGCATTAAAATGCTAAGGTGACTTACGTGGATTAAATCTGACACCAGTAGACGCTCTGGATCAGTGGTCGAAGTGAGCGGGAGCGGTCGGGGGAGGTGCTCCTCTACTTTTTTTAATTAATTAAGTTTTACTGTTCCTATACTTTTATTTGAAAAAGAAACCGTTCCGGAATGGTTTCGTTTTAAAATAAAAGTGTAGGAAGAAGTTGAAACTTGCACTTTCAGCGCACTGCACTGAATGTTCCCTTTCCCTTGAACAGCAGGTGCATGTGTTTTTGGGTTTGTATTGTGCGTGGGAGGGGCGTGGTGATGGTGTTTGTGGCGAGCGGGGTCAGGCCAGCAGTGAGCATAGTTCCACTACTTCTTTTCGTACACTTCGACCACTGCTCAGGATACGGGCAGGTTTATTGTCCACCTCGTACAGGTAAATTCTGCACCAGGTAGTATGACACAGATGATGAACAAGACTGAGTAATACTGGCACATCCAGACAGGTCAGTACACACCACCAACTGATACCTTAGGAATGCTGGCACGACACTCACCCAAAACTCTAAGTGGCATCACCATATTCTGCTCAACAAGCTATCTGAACCCAGACCACAATATTGCCTCATATATCTTGAGGCATTGGACAAAAGAGACTTTTGCTTTGGCAGAAAAAGGTGGAAGTGATGCTATCAAGATCCCTGTTTTTTACGTTTATGAATGTGAAAAGCAACCCCTTCTAGGGAGAAGCTCTTTCTTTCTGTGTTTAAGGTCTTTATATTGGATTCTCTTTAAGCAATAGAACCCGAGGAGGGGGGGGGGGCATTACCGGTAGGGTAATGCCCTTGGGGCAATAGTTAGAAGCCCGAGCGAAGTGAGGGCTTTAATATAGCCCCTGGGGCATTACCTGATTGGTAATGCCCCCCTTTCAGGTTTCTACTGCTATTAGTACCCTGGCATGTCGTACCAAGGTACTAATAGAAATGTTTCTTGATACGAGAAACAGCAGTACAAACGTTTCTCGACTTGAGAAAATAAAAGCAAACAAAATGGCCACCAGGGATCGGGGAGAAGGGACTACAAGTCGTCCCTTTTCCCTTGGCGGCCCTTAAAATATAGAAAAAAGTAAACAAGAAAGATGGACGCCATAGAAGGGAGAGAAGGAACTACACATATTCCCTTTTCCCTTTCCATGGTGGCCAGGACGTGGACAAAACCGGCCCAACAAAGGCTTTGTTGGGCTAGTAACGACCCAGTGAGGGCCAATGAGCTTGCTTGTTACAAGCTCATTGACCCTCTCTGGGTACTCATTTGCAATATAAACATAGTACCATAGTTAATTTACTTAACAAGGCCTTCCTGGACAGAAGATCAGTGTTGGACCAGAAATAGAAATTTCAGGGGACTCTGCTCAGTTCAATATTTAGAAAATGCAGGCT